>NW_006408580.1:14057990-14084678 GCF_000296735.1 Chrysochloris asiatica | reverse complement strand
GATTCCTCATGAGCACAATTAAGTGTTCCAGAATACTCATACTTCGCAATGTTGTCCATAGCTTGTCATGATCCACACATTCAAAAGCCTCTGCATAGTCAATAAAGCACAGGTAAACATCTTTCTGATATTCTCTGCTTTCAGCCAAGATCCATCGGACATCAGCAATGATATCCCTCATTTCATGGGCTCTTCCATGGCAACTGATTAATATTTATTTATTAAGGGGTCACAGTGTGCCAGATAGACACCTTTGAAGCATTTTATAGACATGTAAGGTTGGTGCTCATATTATTATCATATTTTACATGAAGAAACTCAGGGCCCAGAAAAGCTAAATAATTTACCCAACTTCACATGGCCAGTAGAATGCCAAAATCACATTTGACCTCAGCTCTTCTGGGTAACCTGAAATTATCCACTATCATAAAATGCCTCTCATTTGCAGAATGTTCTAGGAGAGTTGCAAGATCAGAACTTATTTGTAAGCAGGAACTGTTCCATTATTAAACAACTTACAAGGGAGACTAGAGAAAGAAATATATTGCTTGTGCAAGTAAATATTTACATACACCAAAATATTTATGTTCATATATGTGAGTACTGCTTTCCACAGGGGGAGAGGAAAATGTGTAAATATTTACTCACTGGAAATAGCTGACAAGTAGTTAGGAAATAAGAATATTTATGTTGTCCATTGCTTTTGCACTGTCAAATTTTTTCATCTGGAATCTATGCACTAATTTCCAAATTGGACAAGCAACACAAAAATACTGAAATTGTAAATTCAGGCTCTTTTTGGAAGTTCCTAACTTAGTTATGGGACCAATTTCCAAATACACAAATTCTAATTTTTCTAAATCATGTTTTCTAAAAATATGCACTGTCTTTTAAGATGTTCTGGTTCTTTCTAGGAAGAATCATCCTAAGTCCAAAAATCAAATGCTCTGTCTTTATGCCTTCAGCCTCACACTGTGGCTTCCAGCTAGGACATTACCCTGGGGGTCACTCCTGGACCAACAATAAGAAGTGGCTGGGAAGCAGGTCAAATAAGCGAATTGGTTGGATAATGGCCCAGATCAGCAGTGACCCTCAGACAGAGCCAAAGACAGAAAAATGTGCAACCCACCCCTCAATTCTTTTTACATGGAGACTAGTAGAAATTTTGAAAGAAATCATAACAAAATTGGATTTTAATAACCCATTGCCATTAAATAAATTACAACTCATAGCAGCCCCAAAGGACCGATTAGAATTGTTCCATAGAATTTCCAAGGCTATAAATCTTTATGGAACTAGATTGTCATATCTTCCAAGGAGCCACTGGTGGGTTCAAACAACCAATATTTTGGTTAACAGTTGAGCACTTAACCATTATATCACCAGAGCTACTTACAGAATTAGAGTAAATGAACAAATATTTATTATGGACCTAGTGTATTCACTTTGGCTTGGGACTTTCTTCTATTGTGTTTAATCTTTACTGTGGTATATAGGTTCTCTATGAGTCAGAATGCACTCCATGGAAGTGGGTTTGATTTTGCTTTGGGTGGTATCTATCCCTTGCCTCCATTGGATTTCACAAATAGCAGAAAATTCAAAGGCACTTGACTTAAACAGCAAAGAATTTATTATCTCACATTTAAAAAAATGGTCCAAAATAGGGATGTGCAGAGTTGATTAATACAGTGATTCATCCCTGTCTTCTGTCTCATGTTCTTTCCTTCTTTCTCTGTGCATTCTTGGTGTATTGTCTTTTCATTTTACGGTGGCTGCTAATTTTCAGATACCACATAGTCCAATAGAAAAGGGATTTGTATTTCCATGCATGTCTTTATTAGCCAAGTCTTTCCCCAAAGCCTTCAACAGATTTCCCTTTACATTACATTGGCCAGAATTAAATCACACAACTGTAACTAACCAATAAATACCAGAGGGAATATTGTTATTGTGTGCTGTAGAGTCAACATTGACTCATAGTGACTACATGTGGCAGAGTAGAACTGTCCCATAGGCTTTTCTAGGCTATAATCTTGGTAAAAGCAGATCACCAGATCGTTCTCCCACTTAGCCGCTGGATTGGTTCAAACCACCAATTTTTTGGTTAGAAGCCCAGCACTTAACCATTACTCCACCAGAGCTTCTACCAAAGAGAATGCGATCACCATTCTTAAATTAGACAAATCATGAACACATCTACCCTCTGAGGCCAGGTTTATGGCCTCCATTCTTTGAAACTTGTGGCCTCGCTGAGCAAGCAGACTCCTGACTGAAATTTGGTAAGGAAGGATGAAGAAGATTATATAATTGCTGGGTAGATAGCCAACAGGATCCACTGAATCCCATTTGAAAGATGACTTAAATGAGGCTCAGAAAGGTTGTGATCATGCATTTAGTAAATATTAGGGCTACAATTCAATTCCAGAGCCCTTACTATTGTATCATGGATATCTTAAATACTTCCAACTGCTACTTTCATGTTACTGGAGCAGTTTGGAGAATAAGCACAATAATGTATTCCACTTAGCTCTCCTCTCTATTTCTTGTCTAGACAGTTGTGAAGGTGCTGTGTATGTAAATTTAATTTTTTTCAGAGGTACTGTCCATCTGCCATAAGCTAGAGGTATCCTTCTTCCCTACCTCTCCAGCAATCCTGTCAACGTACATACAGACCTGCCTAGAAGAGCATCTTTTGACCTGGGCTACAGAGCATGAGGAACCAAGGAACGGGCTCTGGGGGTCTATACTCTTTTTGTTTAGGTATATTGCCTATTCCACACTCTGACTATCCAACGCTTAGATTCTGCCTATCTACAGCTCAATCTCTTCAGTGTGGGCTGTGTAGCTTGTGTCACCCTGTCCCTATGGTCCCCCCAAAACATTCAATCCTTTTTCCTTATGATGACATCTCTAGTATCTCTTTATTTCTGGAATCTTCCTGATTCCTTGACATAGATCAGGGTGCTCTTTCGTTGGTTTCCTTTGCCTCTAGAGTTTTCCTTCCTTCACACTTAGGGACTTATTTTACATTAGCCCGTTTCTTCATTATATTGTGAGTTCCTTGAGGGTGGAGTCTACATTTCTTCATCTTAGCTCAACTGGCCCTGGGAAGACCAAGACATTTTTAGCATGATATCAGCTACCTCCTTGCAAGATCTGGGTGCATGCATTTTTATGTGCATGGCACTTTTTATATTTTTGGTCAATAAACTTGGAAGATTTGGTTTTGTTTTTTCATTTTGTTTATTTGTTTTGCTTACTTGTTTTTAATGCCAAGTCAGTTGGAGAGTAGAAAGACAAGGAAGCAGAGAAGATGATATTAAATCTGTTCTGCCTTGCCTACATAAATAATTTAATATTTCTCCTCTCTTCCTAACAGAATTTTCATTTTGTTAAGTGTCGCAATATGTTAACAGTCTCAATTTCTCAACTACTTTGTAACTAAAGTAGCTACCTGTCACAATTCTGGCTATTGAAATATATGAGTAAGTAGAGAACACTGTACAGATGTCCAGGAAAACGTTTGTGGTAGACTTTGTGCCACATCATCTAGATCTCATTCAGAAATGAAGACTTGTTGTCTCAGCTATTGGAAGCAATGCTAGAAGACAGCCCACAACCATTAGCACCTACAAGGATTACCTCAGTTTACAAGAAAGTTGACAGGGACATTCGCTTCCAATTACTGTTTAACATAGAGGATAAATATCCAGCCCCCTCACCACAATTTGTGCCAACTATAAAGTGCTATCCAAGTTCCAGAACTCCCAATGGGATTGGCTGAGACTGTCACTAAGACGGCATCACAGTCCAACTTCTTCCTCTTATCTCTCCTTCCCCATGTGGTGATCCTAAGAGCACTCGTTAATAAACCTCTTACATGCTAGTATCCATTTAAGAATCTGGATCTTGAGGAAGCCAGCCAACCTGTACTAGCTCCTTAAAGAGGAAAATGGAAGCACTTGTTTCCATTTGACCTTTGGCCTCCCTCTTTTTCTCACCTGGTACACGGATGATATGCAGATGGTAGAGCAACCACCTTGTAGTCATGACCCAAGAAAAGTAAGGATGAAAGGCATGCATACAAGATAGCCAAATGAAAAAAGGAGTCTCTGTCCCTGGTGGCATCATGGAACCATAATACAGTGCTGGACTGAGGGACTGCCTCCGAATTTCTTGTTCTATGAAAGCTAAAAGCAAATCATAATTTGGCTAAGCCACTGTTATGTGCAGCAAAACCTACTTCTAACTAAAACAGCCAGGTCTATAATGAATAGCACTCAAAAGACAATTTTGAAACCTTGTGGAAGAGCGTTTCACTCATTAACAGTCAACAAATAGTTAACAAACTCCTACTGTTATTTCCAGGTCTGTGCTAGGCATTGAGGAAATAGCTTTAAATAAGACAGACCAGGTCTTCATTCTCATAGAGCTTAGATTCATGTCAGAGGAGACAGATACAAACATAAACAAGACGAGTAGACAAAGTCATTGCAGGGTGCAATATAGGATATGAAGGAAATGATTGTTGTTCTCTACTAATGCATAACTTAAGGAGTTCTCGGGGTGCAATAGTTAAGCATTCACCTGCTAACTGAAAGGTCAGCAGTTTGAAAGCCCCAACCACTTCAAAGGAGAAGACCTGGTGATCTGCCCCCATAAATATTACAATCTAGAAAGCCCTATGGGATAGCTCGACCTTGTCCTATAGACTCACTATGAGTCCGACTCAATTCCATGGCATGCAACATCAATGCCTAACTTGAGAAACAGGGTGCTACTTGAGAACATGTCAGAGAAAGGCAACAGCAAGATGTTCTCAAAGAATGAAAAAGCATAATGTGAAGATCTGAAGGAAGGGCATGTGAAAACACTAGGGAGGGATAGAGTGAATGCGTGACTCAGTAATAGAGAGGAGCGTGTGACTAGATCCTAGGGAATATGGGGAAGAGTGGAAATAACAGAAGGAGGTGGGCACGCGATCAAAGTGGGCATTGTAAAACAAGGCAATGTGCTTGGCTTTTAGGATAATTATAATAGGAGGTCACGGTAGCAAAGACATATGACATGTTATAAATTACTTTGTGAAGGGTCACTTTGGCTTCTATACAGAATTGGCTGTAAAGTGCCAAGTGTGACTGTGGAAAGGTCACTTAGGAGGCTAAGTGAAAGAGTATGGAAGCTTGGAATAAGGTGATAACAGTGCAGATGGAAAAAAGAGGGAGGGTTTGAGAAGTGGAAGTTAAGAAATAAAGTAGGATTTACTTGTGGATTGGATGTAGGGAATGGAGGAAAATCAAAGGGGAGTCAGGTTTTTCACTTTAGTGACTGGAAGAAAGTGGGGTTATTTATCAAGATAGTGAACACTTAAGAGGAACACATACGTGGTGAGGAGAATCAAGAGTTCCAGTTTGTTTTCTATGTTAAGTTTAAGAGATTTGTTAGAAATTCAAGAAGAGATATTAACTAGTATTGTTGTTGTGGTTGAGTGTCGTCAAATCGGTTCCAACTCATAGCAACCCTGTATAGGGTTTCCAAGGAGCAGCTGGTGGGTTTGAACCACCAACCTTGTGGTTCACAGTCCCGTGCTGATCCCACAGTACCACACCAGGAATAATATAGAGATCATAAAAATGTACATCTCCTGCATCAGAAAGCGTAGTTGATGGATGGTCCCAGTTGCTATACTTCATGCAGAGGCCACATTTCCCACAGGTTGCTCCCAGGTAACAAATGAGCATAATGAACATATTAAGGTAGCCTCATCCTGCAGGATGTGTGACTCTTCTGACGGGTAACTTTGACTCAAGGACACATAATCAGTTTCACTGACACTTGTCTGGAATTGTGCTACAGAAAAAAACACCTTTTTTTACTCGCTTTTCCTTCCTTCTCCCTCTTCTTCCACAGGTGTCAGATTTGTATAACAATCTGGAGACTCTTGCCTTCTCCAGTTCCTACCTGTTTATTTCACAAGAGTTTCTCCCAATAAATCTTTCATGTGTCAAATCACATCTGTTTCTTAGAGGAACCAAATTAACACAACTAGTCTGGAGTTCAGTAGGGAGGCCTGGGTTGGAGATATAAATGTGGAATATAGGTGGTTCAATATGAGACTGGATGACATTGCATAAGAGTATGGATGTATATAAAGAAAAAAAGAAGACTTGAAACTACACGTTGGGGTTTTCTTCATAGAGGGTAAGTAGTGGACAAGGAGCAAACTTTTTTTCATGTATTTCAAATCTTTGTCATGCATTACAGGTGGGCAACGATGCACTGTAGCAAGCAGAGAGGATTGACTCTGTTAAATGCTTCAAAGAGAACCAGAATGATGCAGAAATAGGATTGTCCACTAGGTTTGGTAACGTCTTGCTGTCAGGTGCCTTTGAGTTGGTCCTGACTCACAGTGGCCCTGTGTATAACAGAATGGAACACTGTCCTGTCCTGCATCATCTTCATAATCATTGCCATGTTTGAGCCCATTGCTATAGCAATGGTGTCAATCCATCTCCTTGACGGTCCTCCTCTTTTTCTCTGATCCTCTACTTTATCAAGCACAGTGTTAAAGTCTCCAGGGATGGGTCACTCCTGATGGCATGTTCAAAGTATATGAGGTGAAGTCCTGTCATCCTTGCTTCTAAGGAGCTTTCAGGTGTACTTTCTCCAAGATAGATTTATTTGTTCTTCTAGCAGTCCGTGGATTCACCCTAGATCTCAGTGTAACTTTGGGATCCTTAGAGTTTTGGATTGACACTGTCAAAAAAGAAAAGCTGTGTGGTGGAGCTATGGGTCTGACCACGATCCCCAGGGAAGCATGTCCTATAGCAATCTCTAGAATAGGATCCATAGAGAGGAGCCACCTGTCTTGGTTGGTAGACAATGGTCCAAAGTCACAAAGCCTCAGTGAGGTTGTTCCCATACATTCAAGATTCTCTCTGGGCATTCCAAGAGGTACTTGAAGAAGACTTTGTGATCTTGTAGCCTCATCGGTGGCCAATGATGCACTGTTGCAATTTGTATATGAATTCTAGTGTGGTCTCATTTGTCCTCAAGGACTGAGAAAACTTAAGTACTGAGGTTATTTTCCTTTTTCTTTTTAATCTCCAGAAGCCAAAGTTCAATGAGTATTTGTCAAGGAGATGAATAAAAATATGAATGAATGTTAAAGGCACAGGTGGATGAATAAATGAATAAAGCAGAAAGATGGCTGGCTGACTGGCTGGCTGGCTAGCTGCTTGGATGGATGGCTTGCTGGCTGGATGAATAATAGGATGATAGTGTGGTAGGAAGAGCATTGAGATTACAGTCAGATGTTTGTGTTCCTGTCCCAATTCTACCACTTACTAGCATTGCGATCCTGAGTCTTTCTCTATAATTGAAATGTGAATAATAATAACTAACAGTACTTGATTTTCCAATAACTTGGAAATCCAATATGCTCAAAAACACACAAATACTACCTAAATTGCATTTATAAACACATGGTACTTAGATCAAAGACTTAATTGGCTCATGGTGCTCCATAGCATTGAGAACATATTTGGAGTGCCTGTTTTGTGGTATCAGGGTGTTTTGGAAACTATGAAGAACTGTGAACCTCCAAGGAATTTGTATTTTCATCATTATTTTTTTCTCAATCCTTAAGCCTAGTTTTTGTGGTTCTTGCTTTAGTTGACCTTCCTGAGCATTCTGGAACCTTTCTTGCCTGTCTATCTGCCTGCTAAAGAAATTAAACATTTTGGATTATATGGCTGGCACACTGGGCTTTTTATCATTTAGTGGAAAAAGTAAGCAATCAGTTTACCTATCTCAGAAATATAAGGCCTTACATGGATCTATAAATTGAAATTATGTCTTCAGAATCTGTCTCTTTTCTCACTCTGCTTTTCTTAATGTAGCTTCATTCTTAGGTAGATTTCTTCTACATGGAAAGATGGTGTGCTGGGCTTTTGTTACCTGACATGCTCTTTGAATCTAGCTCCCTTTTTTCTTAACTGCGTCCTTCACCCCAAATAGGTACAAGCCAGCCTTGTCTTCTTGTTTCATTTTCTGATTGAGGTTCAGATCAGCATGCAGTAGAACCAGTTTTTGAAAATATTCTACCAAGTTGGTTCTGGGACAAAGAATGAAGTTAATTCACTGAGACTTCAGGTTTGCTGGCTGCAGAAGGTACTGTGAAGAAAAATCATGATGTTTGAATCTTTGACTCTGAAAAAAAAAAAAAAAAAGAAAAACTCTTGGCTTGGAGACATTAGGTTCCATTTTCAAAACTCAGCTGTGATTTGGATTCGAGATAATTCATTATGAGCATCTCTCTGAGATTTCATCCTGAAAGGCAGAAGTCTCAGCACTCTGATGGGTGAATTATGTCTGATTTAATCAAATTAGAGAGTAGCCCCACTCCAGAGCAAAATGAAAGTATCTGTCATTTCATGAACTATGAACTGCTTTCCTCCTGGCCAGCAAAAGAATGGAATTTGTTCTCTTGCCTAGAGACTATGTATATACAGACGACCTAGATATGGAGGTCTTATCATCGCACAGCACTGAGCCTGTAGCAACACTAAGTGCTCCATCATTTGACAATGTGACTCCCAGTCATTGATCCTGTTCTATCAAACAGAAATGATAAGGGCATCAAAAATGTCTCTCCACTGACCAGAATCTGACAGGATTTCTACATTGGAAATTTTTTGCCTTACTTCCACAGAACAATATATTCAGATTTTCATTCAGGGTCATGAGTAAAGCATGGTATTGCCAAACAGCTCCCTGACCCAGAAAGTCTGTGTAGGCTTGAACAACAGGCAGGAAGCTGGGATGCCATCCCAGTTCCTGCTCTCAGTGCTTCTGTCCTGGCCTCCTGAAACTAGAACACCATCAGCAAAGGCCGCCATTTTGGCTCCTTGTATTGGCAAAGAACTGCAACACATTTTTTCTATTTAGAATCACAATGTTAGGGCTTTAAAAAAAAACTCTTAAGGACCATCTAATTCAGTGTTTCCCAGCACAAACTTCACTGAGGAGGGGTAAGCTCTCTAAATTCCTCACCAAGGATCAATTAACATTGTTGTTGTTAGGTGCGATCGAGTAGGTACCAACTCATAGCGACCTTATGCACAACAGAACGAAACAAGGGCCGGTCCTGGGCCAACCTCACAATCGTTGCCATTCTTGAGCCCATTGATGCTGACACATTGCCAATCCATCTCATTGGGGGTCTTCCTCTTTTTCTCTGACCCTTCACCTTACCAAACATGTTATCTCTCTCCAGTGACTGGTCCCTCCTGACAATATGTCCGAAGTATGAGAGATGAAATCTGGCCAGATGTAATATATAGGGCCCTGGTGTGGTGCTATAAGGTAAGCACTGGACTGCTAACCACAAGGTCGGCAGTCAAACCCACCAGTCACTTGTGGAAACTCTGTACAAGGTCACTGTGAACTGACTCGAAAGCACACATCAATAATATGTATTCATATTTATTAAGTTCTTTAATAAACAGAGCAAACCAGTTAAAACCCTTTCTCATTCATTTCTTTTATCACAAATAAAACATTAGTTCATGTTAAAGATTTTTTTAATAATTATTTTTATAATTTCACAGACTTTAACAAGTAAAGATTTTTAATGGTTAAAAAAAAAATGCCATCTGGAAAATTTATCCTGGACCAATGCTACATTGAATGTCAGGAGATCTTGATTCTATTTCAATCCTCTTTGTTTCTTCTATGAAAGGGGAGAACTGAGGTTCAAGATCACAGAGCTGGGACCCAAGCTTGTGTCTCTTGATACTAGTTGAGTAATTTTTTCTGCTGTCCTGGGATGACTCACAATGAAAACTAATAGATAATCCATCAATCTAAAAATAGATTTAGTGTTACTAAGGCTCAATGCTCCACCTAAGCAAAGAACACTTTGTATTTCCCCCTTGGGAGAATTCACAGTAGACCTTTTCAGCTTATTACCCACACTAGAATCCAGTTTTCATCATCAGTATAAAGTAGTAATTAAGATCTATACCAATACCACAGAAAATTTTGCCTAACAGTGACTTACCCCATGAGTTTACCTGTTAAAGTCTGGAGATAACTAAGTTGCAGGGCTGGTTCAGCAGCTTAATATGAGCAACAAAAGACCCAGTTTCTTCCCTTTCTTACACTGTACAATCCCCATTCGGATGCCTTCACTATCAGGTTTACTGCCTCATGGTCTCAAGATGAATGACTACAATAGCAGCATCCAAAGCAGGAAAGATGAAAGAAGTAAAATGACCTTGTCCTTCTGTGTCTCTCTCTTTTATCTGGCAGCTCATATTTTCCAGTATCCCTCCATCTCATTGGCCAGACTGGGTCAAAAGGTACCAGTCAATTGCAAAAGAAAACAGAATTGCATTAGTTGCTTTGGTCTAATCATGACTTATCTAATGGGCCTGGTTAGTACATTTCCATGGAAAAAACCAAGGTTCTGTTAGCAAGGAAACAAAAAGGAATGGCCTTTGTCTAAATAACCATCAGTGTGGGCCACACATATCCACACACTGACACAAGAACACCAAAAGTTCCCACTGGAAGAAGGAACCATGAGCTTCCTTTCAACATTGTGAAGCCATAACTAATTTGTGTCTATGAATATAAAGACCCTATCACAGAACAATCTGACTCCACAGCAACTGGCATGTGAACCTTTTTAAGACCCTCTCTTAAAGACATATCACTCCAGAGGCAGTGTTGATCAAGGTCATGAAGCTTCCCCCTCTCTGAACTTCTGGAACCTGCTGCTTTATCTGCCTTCCTGTTCTCTTACAGTGCCTTTGAGCCTTCAGTGAGGAGATCTAATATATTGCTAATACCTTCCTGTGTTTCCTCACTGCACCTTACCACCAGGAATTCTCTCAACTGCAAACTGAATGCCCTGAGAGACCCTGGCTATCAAGGGAGCTAATGCCATGGATTCCTCCCTGGCAGACACAACAGTTCAGCTCTTGATACTAGACACAAGGTTGGCTGTTTGAATCTACCCAGAGGTGCCAGGGAACCAAGCCTGGAGATAGGTTTCTGAAATGTTACAGTTTTAAGAACTCTATGGCGTAGTTCTTCTATGTACACTAGGGGTTGCCATGATTCAGAAAGAACTGGAAAACAATTAACGATGATGTCAGAGAGAACTCAAGGTAAATGTCCCTGCTGTTCAAGGGGTGAAGTGTTCTGTACATGGAAGGAATTCTTTTCTAAAACCCACAGGCAAGGGATTCTATCATACTGACATTTTAGCTATTGTAATATGGAGGCAAGGTGGAGAGGGAAGCTAGGGGCTCTCCTGTAGTGCCAGTCACCCCATCAAAGAGCACTGTTTCCCCTGGCCAATCAGGCAACTTCCGGTCCTGGGATCCTCTGGTGAAAGTTTCTCTCTCCCGGGCTTCCTGTTGCCCAGTAGCCCCAGCCTTCAGCTATCTCCCAGGCAGCTCCAAAGCTGTTGCATCCAGCAGCTCATTTCAGACAAATGTGCAACTCTTTGTAATGTAGAAAAGTCTCAACTGGCATCCTTGAGTGCATCCTTAAACAAGTCTGTCCTGCCTCAGGGCCTCAGGGAGGGAAGCCCATCTTTCACAGAGGCCTGTTAGTGCACAGACTCACAGAAGCCAAAGGCTTTACATTCTCACAGCACACATCTTAGGTGACTCAGTGTTGTCACCAGGTTTCTGGCTCTTTGGAGTTGATGTCCCTGAGGTTGTTCAGCACGCAAGCACATCCATGTCGCTCTGTAGCTCTTTTCACTGTGGGGTCGGTTTCTCTGAAGATGTTTCTGTTTTTCCCTCCAGGTGGGGAGGCTGGAACTCCTTGAGCATGGAACCAGTATCTTACTTATCTGCGTGCCTCTGGTGCCTGGCCTGGTGAAGCCTCTCGATAGAAGCTCAGTTCAATCAATGCCAAATGAAATCAGAGACCAAAAGGGAGCATAAATGCCTCCCCCATCAACACCTGGGTTGAAAAATAGAGGGAGGCCATCATAGCCTCTGCTTTCTAACCAAAGCCCCAGATCAGTGTCCTGCAGTGCCAAGCTACACGGCACTCCTGTGCACACGCTGTGAGTCCCAGGACTGCCTTCAAGCATCAGACATCCTGGTGTCCAGGGCCCTGCCCTGTGTTCATTTAGATCTGTAAATAGAGCACACTCCATGCATTTCACTTTGTGCTGCCTTCATCCTGATACACTAACAATGTGAGTGTCTATGACAGTCACACTTGACTCTCAGTCTCTTGGTCAGTCTGATTTACTCAGGACCACAAGAACCCACCAGAAAACAGAGGACTATAATTGTCTCCTCTTTTTGTCAAATCTGACTTTAGCTCAGGGTAATTTGAGCCTCCCTTTTAGTCTGTGAATGTCTGGAACCTTTTTCATTATCCTTCTGTTAAGCCTACTGTCTCTTTCTCTCTCTCCTTCTCTTTCTTCCATATTAAAGTTCTTTTATGACATATTTGAAGGAAGCAAAACGTCAAATTGGTTGTTATTGAGTCAATTCCAACTCATAGCGACTCCATGGTGACTCATGGTAATCTCCTGCTCCATAAGGTTTTCTTGGCATTAACCTTTACTGAAGTAGATCTCCGGAACTTTCTTCCACAGTGCCAGTGGGCAGGTTAAAACTGCCCACCTTTAAGTTAGCTGTTGTTAAGTGCTGTCGAGTCAGTTCCGATCCATACTGACCCTGTATGGTGTTTCTGAGGAGTAGCTGGTGAGCTTGAACTGCCGATTTTGCAGATCAAACCAACTTTGAAGTCCAGAGCATAAACCCACAGCACCACATCAGGACTCCTTTAGGTTAGTAGTTGAATGCAAATCTCTTTAAGGCACAAAAGATAGGGAGAGAAAGCCACCAACTGTAATAAGGATGAATCTGTATGTGTTTCCAGCAGATCTTGAAAAGAGGTGGGCAAGAGAAATGGGTAGTTGGACATTTCTATATATTGAGACTGTTGTTAAGTGTCGTCGTGTCGATTCCGACCCATAGCAACCCTGTAAAGGGTTTCCAAGGAACAGCTGGTGAGCTTGAACCACTGACCTTGCAGTTCAAATGACTTTGCAGTCTGATGCATTAGTCCATAGCACCACACCAGTACTCCTCTGTACGTGGACCAAGAGGCAGTTGTTCAAACAGAACATGGGAAAGCTGAGTGGTTTAAAATTAAGAAAGGTGTGTGACAAGGTTGTATTCTTTCACTATACGTATTCAACCTGTATGCTGAGCAAATAATCTGAGAAGCTAGGTTAAAATGAAGAAAAATGTGGAATCAGGATTGGAGGAAGACTCATTAATAATCTGCAATATGCAAATGATACAACCTTGCTTGCTGAAAGTGAAGATTTAAAATATTTACTGATGAAGATCAAAGAGCACAGCCTTTTGGTATGGATTACATCTCAATGTAAAGAAAACAAAAATCCTCACCACTGGACCAGTAAACAACATTCTTATCAATGGATAAAAGATTGAAGTTGTCAAGGACTTCATTCTTCTTGGATCAACTATCAACACGCATGGTAGCAGCAGTGAAGAAACCAAATGATGTATTGCATTAGGCAAATCTGCTGCACAAGACCTTTTTAAAGTGTTGAAGGGCAAAGATGTCAGCTTGAAGACTAAGGTGTCCCTGAACCAAGCCATGGTATTTTCAATAACATCATATGCATACAAAAGCTGGACAGTGAATAAGGAAGACCTTAGAAGAATGTATGCTTTTGAGTTATGGTGTTGGAGGAGAATATTGAAAGTGCCATGGGCTGCCAAAAGAGCCAACAGATCTAGAAAATCTGCATAGGACCATTATTGTAAAAGACTAAGAAAAATAACCCACCCTAAAAGGGGGAAAATTATATATATTTGCTGATCACCAGGATGTATGGCATGAGAGGAAGGGAGGGAGGGACAAGAAGATAGAGCACAGGGTAAGGGAATAGACACAGGATAGCTTGGGTGCTGGAGGGCAGGGCAGGGGGAGAACAATACACATACAAAACATTAAATAAATACAAAAATTTTAAATGAAAAAAAAGAATCAACAGATCTGTGTTGGAAGAAGTGCAGCCAGAAGTACTCCTTGGAGGCCAGAATGGCCAAACTTTGCCTCTCATACTTCAGACATATTGTCAGGAACCAGTTGCTGGAGAAGGATATCATGCTTGGTAAGGTCAGAGAAAAAGAGGAAGAATTCCAGTGAGATGGATTGGCAAAGTGGCAGCATCAATGGGCTCAAGCATGGCAACAACAATAGTGAGGTTGGCCCAAGATCAGGCAGCGTTTCATTCTGCTGTGCATAAGGTTGCTATGAGTAACAAATCAATGGCACCTAACAACAGTAACATATATTGAGGGAGGCACCATTTGTGTGAGAGGGAAACAGTATGGGTGACTGAACCTGCCAAATAGTACACCAGGAGACAGGGTGTATGATGTGCCATCCAGAATCCAATAGCTTCCCCTCCTAGGCTGCCCGATGGGCTTGAGCTCCTGGAAGCCTTGCTGCCCATACTTGCTGTATTCATTCATGCTGAAGCATTGCCTTTTTCTTCTTGAGTGCCTGCTATTCAGGATCGTCAGCATGCAGAGGGCACACACACACACACATTGGGGTCCCCTACTGTGCCAGAGACTGGAGCACATGCACTTCTAGAAGATAGGCTGTGTTGGCTCAAACTGAGGACTGGGAGGGAACTGAGAATACAGCCATAAGGTAGTGGCCAGTAGCCAAGGGGTCAGTGTGCACAAGTTGCCTGGTGCCTCAATTTCCCCAGCTCTCAAAGAGGAATCATATTAACTCTACCTTTTTACAAGAGTTTTGTAAGAATATCATAAGTTATTACTAGATAAATACCTGGCACTGTTTCATGGACTTTGTTTTTATTAATTTATTTAATCTTCACAGCACCCTCACAAGGTAGGTACCACTATTACACCCATTTTTCACCTAAGAACCTAAGGCACAGAAACATTGAATAATGCAACAAAGTCACACAGCTGGTAAGTGGCAGAGGTGAATTTGAATCCAGACAGTTTGGCTCCAGGGTGTGTGTTCAAAACCACCATACTACACTGGTTCATATTATATGAAATACATGTGCCGTATGTAGTCCTTACAAATATACTCTTACAAAAGATACCCAGAGGCTACTCTGCTCAGGAAATGTCATGGCCTTACTGAGACTAGATCCTGGACTATTTGGGTAGGCAGAAGAAACTGCCCTCAACAAAGGAAAGACAGCATTTGGTGCATCAATGCTCCAACTTTCTTACCTCTTGGATTAGCCAACTCTGATGCAATCTATACAATGTTGCTGTCTAGGCAATGCAGACAGCTTTGAGAGCAGTTAAGAGAGGCACACCCTCTGAGATGTGAGAAATGGGAAGTAAGAGGCAATGCTTCCTGGAGGAGGGATACCTCAACTGAATCTTCTAAGTTGAAGAGGGTATCTGGCTCAAGACTCATGGGCATAAAGACATGGATATCTCAGATCACAAATGGGGGCAAGAGAGGTGGTACTGAAGAGGCAGATGATAACCTAGTTTGCCATGCTAAGGAATTTGGCTTTTTTTCTTGAGAGCTCTGCAAAGTCCAAAGGGCTTTTAGCAGGTATGGGGTATGACCAGATTTGTGATTAATAAAATCACAGAAGAATGGATAAACAAAATGTGGTGCATACATATAATGGGGTGGAGGACACGATAGGAGGCAGACTCTACAACCACAAGGAGCTCAACAACTGCTGCGGGGTGTTGGCCACATAC
Organism: Chrysochloris asiatica; assembly: GCF_000296735.1. Lineage (NCBI taxonomy): Eukaryota > Metazoa > Chordata > Mammalia > Afrosoricida > Chrysochloridae > Chrysochloris > Chrysochloris asiatica. Next base: position 14,068,887 of record NW_006408580.1, on the reverse strand, counting down.
AAGGGAACATGCTGCTGTCCGTAGCGCAGCAAAAGGTCTGACAAAAAGAGATCTTCATGGTCCAGTACCGGGAACCCTGGGGAGAGAGCCATGGGGCACCAGAGGCCAGGCTAGGGATTCCCACATGAGTGGGGGTTGCACTGTGAGGGACCCCGGGAAGAACCTGCATCCCTAGGCACCTGCTATATGGTCTGATGTCCTGCTTGAGGGGCCAGGGGGCTGAGACCCTTGCGGGTGGCTGTCTCATACAATGACATCCAGTGGCATGAGGGATGTCTCAAGATCCCGTTTGAGAAGGAGGTGCCAGACCCATTGCTGGCTACCATCTGCCAGGATCTTGCTTCACACTGATAGCCGGGGTCCCAGGGTGCTAGTGGGGCCAACTGGGCCATTTCAGGGGAAAGGGAAGCTGAGGTTTCTGGAGTCAGCTCAGCAGCCACGTCTGGGGAACTGCGGGGTTGCAACCGCCTCCACTTCCTTCACTTCCTCAGCAGCACACATAACCTGGTACTGATGGCTGTGCGGTTGGCACATGTCTTGCTCCTCTAGGGTATGGGGATGTCTAGGGATGGAAAATTGGGCAAATGCATGGGGTTTGTTTCACATGATTGATATGATTGATCTCAGTGACTTGTATATGCAAAAAATACTTAATTGGTAAATGTGGTGCTATCTAAATGTTTATAGCAATAAAAAAAAAAAAGTGGACTCCAGAAATAACGTTGATTTTAAAGGGTCAGAATGGAGGATGGGAGGCCTGTAAGGTAGCTGTTTCCACAGCCATGGTGAGATGATTAAGGCATGAATGAATGCACAGTGGGGAGGCAGAGAGGAAGGGGCTGCAGGGCTACTAAAAAGGTAGCGCCTATGTGACACGGTGACAGATAAGATGAAGAGGTATGCAGGATGAAATCATCTTTGTCCATCAAATTAAAAACACCTCCTAGGGTATATGGAAAGAGTAGCTCTGAGAATATCTTCAAGTGACATACAGTGATCTGAATTTGCCATCTCATTTGTATGTGATTGACAGACAATCTTATGAGTAAATAAGAATGAGTATGATTTAGTGGGTGATGTACACACTGTCAATAACCTTCATCCACCAAGAAGGTCATTGTCAAAAGTTCCTATGTACCTATGGTCTAGTGCGTCTCTGGCTGAGGCTGTTCTCTGGCTAAGAGCACACGTTTGACACATGTAAGGACTGATCAAAAGGGCCAGGGAATTAACAGAACAGGAATGAACCTTAATGCTGTACCACACACAGTTCTCAGAAGACCTCCAGCAGGACTGAACTCCAACTGCCCACAGCAGTAATCCAGTTATTTGTTGTTAAGTACCAACAAGTTGGTTCCTAAGGAGCAGCCCACGGTAACACACCATAAGTTCAATCCATTTATTAACACACTCTTATTAGCCTACCTCCCTTCTCTCCTTCACTTCCGATCGTACTTCCTGGAGTCATTTCCCAAATAAATAACGAACCAAAATCCTTGTCTCATCGTCTGCTTGTGGGGAAACTGGGCAGTGACTGATAGTATAGACTCTGGAGACAGACTTCCTGAATTTGAATATTCGTGTCACCACTTGCTATCTGAAAATCTTTAAGCAATGTTACTTAACTTCTCCTTGCTTTGTGCCTTATTTGTCTCATCTGGAAAATGAAAATAAAAATAATACCTGTGTCATAGGGTTGTTGTGAATATTCAATGAACAAATACATGTAAGGTGGTTAGAATAATGTCTGAGCCATAGTAAGTGCCATTTAGGGGTTATTATCATTGCTATTAATCCATTTGTCTCAACCAAATGCAATTTTCAACATCAGATTATGATGTCTAAGGACTACCAAGATTAATGGAAAGGAGACTTCCCCAGTAGCTCTCATCAGACACTATTGTCCCTTGATCTTTACTTCACATAATGGGATATCTAGTCAGAAAAGCAGAAACCAACTAGAAGGAATTTTAAATAGGGTCCTGTTTACTCAGGTGTTGGAAGACTGACAGAGGCAAAAGAAGAAAGCAAATTAAGCCAAAGATTAGAAACTACAGGAAGCAGCTACTACTCATAAGGCTAAGAGAACAAAAGGGAGGCTGTAATTACCAACCTCAGGAACTGAAACTATGGAGGAGTGGACATAGCCATTTCCAGAGACCCCAGAGTAGAAGGAAACAAAAAGAGAAAGCGAAAAAGAGGCAGACAATGCTGCTTCCAACCTCCTGCCTTCTCTAATCTCTGGCCAGTGCCTCCTATTGGTAGAGTGTAATAGGGAGTCAACTTGTAAAGAATCCTGGGAAGTAATGTTTGCAGAGTCCCAGCCTCAGCATTACAGAACACATTATAAAAAAGGTAGTTTCAGGACTGAAAGGCAACCAGAAAATATCCAGCATACCTAACTTACCTTACCCATGGTTAGAAGAAACAGGGAACACTTTTCATTGATCCCTGTTTCTTCTGAACACTCTTGGAGTCCTTAGGGATTATTGTTGAAACCTTTTCAGGGGAAAGTTTTCCTTTTCCTCTTCTTGTAATGACCTATCTCTTATCTCCCATTTACAGAGACTGATCTCTCCCTGAACTCTGTTTCCGAGGCTGTACGTGTGGTTTGGAGTCCTGACATGACACTGTAGGATAAGCACTGGACTGCTAACCACACTAAATGCTTTTTGGAGACCCTATACAGGGTCACTGAGTGTCAGAACCAATTTGATGGCACAATGACAACACATGTGGTTTTCGACCAAAGTCAAAGTCAGAATTTGTGTTGCCAACAGGGCAGCTGCCTGTCACAGAAAGCATGCCAGAATGAAACTTCTAGCTTGTTCTTTAATCTTAAGACAAAATTAGTATCCTGGCTTAGATGAAGGGTGGTTAGAGGAGTTGTATGGTCCTTTGTACTACAGAATTCAAGGTAGATATCCTCATCTTCAAGGTCAGAATGGAAGAAACATTCCCTGCTTTTCAAAATGCAATCTTTGGCATGCATTGCTTAATAAAATATGTTGTTGTTATGTGCCGTAGAATCGGTTCTGACTCGTAGCAACTCTGTATAGGGTTTACGAGAAGATGCTGGTGAGTTTGAAGCACCGACCTTATGGTTCAAACTGACCTTGAGGTTGAGAGTTTATCCTATGGCGCCACACCAGGACTCTGTATACACCAGATAGTTTCCAGAGATATCATCAAACTTAATTCAGAACAATTCAGATGTTTAATGCCAACTACACATCAACTTGTTTTAGATACTACAGAGAAGAGAAAAGTCCCAGTTTCGGGACTGTTTAAATTGCACACGAACTAGTGATTAATCATAATACTGATCATTTAAATTAAGATTGACACAATACTTGAAGTTTCTCATGCATAAAATTTTCTCATTTCCTAATAATCACCTTATAAACATTTTACCAAAAGGAAACTGAAGTTTAGAGAAGTAAAGAGACTCGCCCAACATCACACAATAGATGAATTGAAGTCTAGACTTAAATCTAGAAATTTAGGGTAAGCACTTGACCACAAGGTCAGTTTGTACCACAAGGTTGGTGGTTCAAACTCACCAACAACACCTCAGAAACCCTATATAGGGGTGGGGAACATTTTTTCTGCCAAAGTGTATGGCATCATTTATGGGCCACACAAAATTGTCAACTTAAAAATGAGCCTGCTTTACAAAAAAAAAAAAAAAAATCAGCCTGCTATATTTTGTCCTGGTGTGGTGTTATAGGATAAGCACTCAATCATAAAGTCACTTCGAAGCTCAAGGTCGATGGTTCAAACTCATCAGTCACTCCTCGAAACCCTATACAGGGTCGCTAGGAGTCTAACTGACTTGACAGCAATTAATAACAACAAGAATACATTTGGTCAAACATTAAATTAACTCACCCGGGCACTATAGGATCAGCACTGGACTGCGAACCACAAGGTTGACAGTTCAAACCCACCAGAAGCCCCTTGGAAACCTCGAAACTGACTCAACAGCACTTAACAACAGCAACAACAATATGATAGAGTCCTGGTGTGGCACTATAGGATAAGGTATGGACTGAAAGTAGGTTTGAACCTCCAGGTCAGCAGTTCAAACTCACCAGCCACTCCCAGAAGCAATATAAATAAATGGTCCCTATGAGTCAGAACCAACTCCATGGCACTTAACAACAACAACAATGTGATGGCTGCAACTGAGGTTGCCTTGGCAGGGCCAGACCAAATGATTTTGCTGGCCTTATATAATCCTCAGGCCTGACGTTTCCTACCCCTGCTACATAGAATCGCTATGAGTCCATACCGATTAACCAGCATTTAACAAAGGCAAACTACAAAGGTGACCTCTTTGTATTCTGCCCCAGTGCACTTGAATAAGTATATAAATATATGTGGGATGAGTAAGGATCCCCAGGCAGCCAGAAATCAGGGAGGCTGGTGCAGACTGAGGCCAATGGAGGAAGCACTGGGATAGTAAGCTGTAATCTGGGTGACGGAGGAGATCTGGAAAGCCAGATAGTAGAGGGCAGGCATTATATCAGATATAAGAGCTGGAGGAACATCAGATATTATGCAGCTCTTTACATCGTGTTAAAATTGAGACCCACTAAATTTAAGAGATTTGTATGAGACTATCCAGCTAGTTAATAGCATGACTAGGATTCCATCTCAGGGTTTCTGGCCCCAGATCATTTTTTGCTTGCCCTATTTCTTTGTTAATAGAATCGAACTAACATTCCAAGAAAGCATCAATGTCGACATCCCTTCCCTAAGGTTTCTGTAGTCCATATCCATGGGTTATCATATCACATCCCATGGTACTCGTCATGATATTAGAGAGGTTTATCTACCTCTTTGTGTAGCATGGATTTTGGCGATGATAAAACCCAGGTTTGAATCTGGCTCTAGCATTTACTTTACGTGTGACCCTTAATAAATATTCAGCCCCCCAAAATTTTGTGCCTCCATCTGCAAGAGAAGATAATAGCTCTGTCTTCATAGGATTGCTATAGGAAGCAACGGGGCAGTAAAAATAAAGTCATGTAAAGATTCAATAAATAGCAGGATTGGTGTTTCTTTGGTGGACAGGGTTCCTGTGCTACTGTCGAACAACCAAAGACCAGAAGACAAAAGACTAAGAAAGAAAATAAAGGAACCACTGACTACCTAAACTAAACATATTTGTTGTAGGTGTCATTGAGTGGATTCTGACTCATAATGACCCCATTGACAAATATAACTGTCCCATAGGGTTTCCTTGACTGTAATCTTTACAGAAACAGATTTCTAGGTCTTTTTTCTGGAAAGTAGCTGGATGTCGACCTTTGGGATAATAGTTGTTTTGTTAGTGATGTCACAATCTGCCTAATTTCAGGAGGGGAATGAGAATCAAGATCAGCCTAATGCTAATCACTCCACTCTCCAATCATTTTGCCAATTCTGACACCAGTCATCCTTCCCATGACACTCTACTTCTCTGCTGGGTCTTATAATTCATTGCAATGGTCACACAATGTTCAGAGTATGGGGTTTATTGGGGGAAATAACAGGTTACAATTCAGGATTAACTTGGAAGTAACAGGAACAACTCAGGAGACAGTTTATAAATCAGGACAGCTCCCAATCAAAACAGTTCTCAGTTCCTAGTGCTGCCAGGTTGTTCACTTGATCCTGTTGTTGTCTGTACCTTCATTTGGGTCCACTGCCTCTGGGCTCTTTCCTCAGGCTGATTCCCATGCTGCTGTAATGGTTACAACTCTTTAGTTCTGGGAATAGTCACCTTCCTCCATGAGGCAAAAACCTCACCACAGCCATCTCACACCACAACCCTGGGTCTTGTTGCTCATATCATCTTGCATTTTGTACAGTCTTGTGCCATCTGTCTCCAGCATTTTTGCTCTCTCTGTCTTCCGGTTCAAGGAGCGTCTCAGCACAGGGACCCTAGCTCTAAAGGACATGCTCTACTCTGGGCTCTTCTTGTTGGTAGTGAGGTGCTCCTCAACCCCTGTGATTATTGGCTCTTTTAAGCCTAGCAGGATTGCTGTTTCTTTGGTGAAGAGGGTTCCAGTGCCATTGAACCAATCACCTTGGTAGACTACAGTCACCTAGTTTGCATAGTAATTAACCAATACCTGCAGAGGTTTTATATACCTTATTTGCATGGAAGACTAACCAATCTCTTTGTAAGATTGTGGCCTAGCAAATCACTGTAGCAGAATTACAAACTCAGGGCCAGCAAGGCTATATAGAGAGAAGCCCATTGCCCTGCAGTAGCTGACTACTTCACCATTTGCGCTACTAGGGGCCTTTATGAAATAAATAACACACCTGATGCATTTACTCTAACTAAGAGTTATATAGCACATTACAGTACAAACACAGGTGCCATCTCTGACCCTAAGAAGTAGCCACCATGGGAACCCCTTTCACAAATGAGGAAACTGAGACACAGAATGTGAGAATGACTTGTACAAGGTCTTATAGCTGATTAGTGATGGAATCAGAGCTCCAAATTAGACTTCTCATTTCTTATGCCTGTATTTTCTACTGTAATGATAGAAAATACAAAGAACTGGCAAATAGTCAAATGCAATCTGAGAGACAATGGCAAGGACTACACCAGGCTGCTGGAGCCCATGAGAGAAAAAAACATGGATGTGATGAGTTTTCTGGGAAAGGGGATTTTAGTACATTGCACAGGAGAGGGCTAAAAAGAAAGGTTGGTTTTAGGCATCAAGGCAAGAGAGAGAATGGAGAGAGGAATTAAGAGACAGAGCCAGAATAAATATGTTTGTCACCAGCTGGATTTCCCAGGAAGCAAATGCAAACTTTGAGATAGAATTTAGTGTGCAGGATGTTTACTGAGGCGTGACTTTGGAATCAGCATCTAGGAAAGAGAAAGAGGGAAAGGAAACAGGAACCAATAGAAGAGGCTGGTCAGCTATCATAAAGCAGACCAAACATGAGGTGTTAGAATGGCCCTTCAAAGATTGATCAAGATGTGCACGTCTTTATAATCCTCTATCGCTCAGTCACAAGACAAAGACATGCCAGGGAAGGAGTGAGTCCTGGTGTGGCACTGTTGGATAAGCACTGGACTGATAACCTCAAGGTCGACAGTTCATATCCACCAGCTACTCTTATAAATCCTATACAGGGCTACTATGAGTTGGAACTGACTCAAGAACACACCACAACAACAGCAACAACAACAACAAGGGGAGTGATCTTGTAAGGAATGAAGAGTTCTCTACCACTGAGGTCATTTTTGAGAATGTCTCTGATGGTGTTCTCAACAGCTGGGCAGCAGTCCTTCTTTGAAAGAGTGTCCACCACAATGTGTTTGTGTCTGAGTGTGAGTGTGTGGTATGTTGGTGTGTGTCTCCCCTACGTTTCCAGTTGGAACTGGGTTCCTGCATTGGGTTCTCATGTGGACACTGGAGTCCTTGACCCTCCAACTTCCCCAGTCTGGCCATTCTGGGAAGAGTCTGGACAGTAAAGCGTAATGAGCTCCAAGTCACCCCTTGGAGGAATCACCAGATGGAGACCCAGAGCCATCCCTTGGCAGCTGGCAGAGCAGGGACCCTGAGCCAGGATCTGAGAGCAGACTGTGCAGGAAGGCCAAGGGCAGATTCAGGAACATGAGAAGAATCCTGTCAGAGTGAGCCTCGGGTACAAGGAGACCTTGAGAGGACAGAGAGAAGAGAGCAAGATACACACACACATTCACACCAAAGAGACAGGGAGAAAAACAGAGAGATTCACACACAGAGAGAAGGAGATCACACAGTCAGACAGGATCAAAGAGAGACACCAGAGAAAAAGACAGAGGCATACACATACACACAGAGAGAACAACACAGAGACACACAGAGAAACAGGCAGACAGAGGTAGACAAAAAGAGACAAGGGGATACAGGGGAAGAGAGGGCGACAATGAACAAGGTAGACAGAAAGAGGTAGATAGAAATGCACAGAGAAGAAGTAGACACAGAGTGAGCAGAGACTGAGAACAGAGAGACAGAGAACAACAAAGAGAGACAGAGAGAGAGAAAGAAAAAAAAAGAGGGATAGACCTAGGAAGACAGAGAAAAAGCAATAGGGAAAGGCCAAAATAAAGACAGAGACAGAAAGAGAGATGGTACCTGGGAGATCCCGAAACTGAAAGGAACTCAGTGATATTAATTAAGATAATAGGGGCTGTATTCAAATCCCCACATTTCTTCAGAATTTGCCTCTGTTACCACCAGTACCCAGAAACTGTAGTACCATACTTCAGACACGACGAGAGTTAACCAACTTTCTACCTAGCTCAAGGAGCAGAGAGAGAGTAAGCTTTAGCAGGCAAGGGAGGCTGCCCTTGCTGAGCTGTTTCTCTCCTGTTTCTTTGGTGTAAGTATGTGTGAGTCCGTCTGTCTCGTCGTCCTTCTCTCCTTGTCCTCCCAGGGTTTCTCAGTCCTTGAGTTACTTTGTGTGTTCCATCATTCTACTGCAGGAAGTAGGGTTGACTTCCTTCCCTCCTGCGCACCTACTGTAGAATGCTTACCATGTATGTAGATGCTTCCCCGGCACTCCAAAGCCCTTCATCCCTAAGGCCTCTTAGAAAGATAAATTTGACACAGGAAACCATTTACATAAATGTAGACTGAGCTGTTAGGAATTAAGAAATCAGTGAGGTAAAGTGCTTGGGCCAACCTGGCAGATCAGGGACAGACTTGAACTGTTGACATATTCTCAGTGGTCTCTGGCCAGAAGGGGTTGAACAGATTGATGGGAGCAGAGGGAAAAAAGGATACAGAGACATCAGCAAACAGACATAGGCAGGTGAGAGATGGTGAAAAGCCAGATAAGAGAAAAGACCCAAGAAGGGAAAGGTCCTAGCAGCTGAGGGAGGAAACAGGAAGAAGCCCCACTGTGTAAACAGCCCCACTGTGCCAGTGACATTCTGGAAGGATTCCCTGCTGCCACTAATGAAGCAAGGGGGCTATCAGGCTCAGTGGGTAGAGGACTGTGGACTATGGAGTGCAGGGGCACACCATGTTCTTTCTTGAGCTGCACAACTTCATAAGGGCAGTTGTGCAGCTTCAGCTAAACTGGAGAAGGAGTTATAGGTGGAGTCATACCTGCCTGAGCCCCTATATCTGACGGAACATCGAATCCTAGGGGTTGTAAGAAGCAGGGAATGGGAAAAAAGAGAAGCGTATTCAATCCACAGAGATGGAACTCCTTCTTATCCCAGGCTTCCAAATGTCCCTGGACCTTCTCCCCTTCCAGGGTTCCAAACTTCTACCACACATATCACTGTTATTCTTCTCCTTTTGACAGTTTGTTTTTCTTGTGTGAAATTTCAGTTTCCCCTCCTCAGAAAGATGAAAGCCATCTCCCTCTGCCCAGATAGGAATGTAGATACAAAATACATTTCATGAGATGTTACAAATGACATTGTCTTTTGAATGCCAGAAGGACAATCAACACTTAACAGAACTGATTGGTGAATACTAGAAAGCACAGAGCTCCCTCCTAACCAGCTGTTTGAAGCTACATATTTTTTTGAGGGGGTAGAAGGTTAAGATCTTAGGAATACTTATCCTTTTTTTTTTTCCTCAAGGGCATCATCACAGCTTTATCTGTACAACGACACGTATTTGGTTAGCATCTTAGAACACACAGTATGCTATTACACTTTGCAGTAAACTGGTTTGAAACAGGTCATTGTATGCTCACTGTCTTAGTTAGCTAGTGCTGCTGAAACAGAAATATCACAAGCGGATAGCTTTAACAAACAGAAATTTGAGGTGTCCATAACTCCACCAAGTCTCTTCTAGGCAATCGAGGTTTTACCATTACATCTTAAAACTATTCCAGCCACTACTGATTGCCCAATTCCAAAACTGTTTTGGTGTTTTAGCTATCTGTTACAGCAATACCCAATTAGTAAAGTACCAAATTCTGTCTTAGTTATCTAGTGCTACTATAACAGAAGTACAGGTAGATAGCTTTAACAAACGAAAATGCATTTTCTCCTAATTGAGGAGGCTAGAAGTCCAAACTCAGACCATTGGCTCTAGGGGAAGACTTTCTACTGCTGTTGGCTCTGAAGAAAGGTCTCTGTTTCCTTTCAAGAACCACAGGTCTGGCGTTTCTTGGAAATATACATGTGTCTTGGCATCAATCTTTTCCTTGGTCTAGGAGGTTCTCAGTACATAGGTTTATGGTCCAAGTCCATCCAGCAATGCCAAAGACGATGGACCTAACAATCTATGTCTCAAATGTCACAACCTTGAAAAAGCTGCAGAGCCTAGTTCTACTCTGCACATGAGTTATAATTAATACAATAACACCTAAGGACAACATTTGTTGCTGTTAAGTGGTGTCAAGTTAGTTCTGACTCATAACAACACTGTATAGGGATTCCAAGGAGCAGATGGTGGGTTTGAACGGCCAACCTTGTGATTAGCAGTCCAGTGTTTATCCTACAGTATCACACCAGGATAGCAACAACATGTTGTTGTTGTTAGGTACCATCGAGTCAGTGCAGACTCATAGCAAACTTATGCACAGTAGAATGAAACACTGCCCGATCCTGGGCCAACCTCACTATTCTTGCCACTCTTGAGCCCATTGATGCTGCCACTTGGCCAATCCATCTCGCTGGGGGTCTTCCTCTTTTTCTCTGACCCTCTACCTTACCAAACATGATATCTTTCTCCAGCGACTGGTCCCTCTTGACAATATGTCTGAAGTATGAGAAACGAAGTTTGATCATCTTGGCCTCCAAGGAGCATTCTGGCTGCACTTTTTCCAACAGAGATCTGTTGGTTCTATGGGCAGACCATGGCACTTTCAATATTCTCTCCTCCAACACCATAACTCAAAAGCATCAATTCTTATAGGTCTTCCTTATTTA
>NW_006408580.1:14049899-14055385 GCF_000296735.1 Chrysochloris asiatica | reverse complement strand
GAGTGCCTGGATTCAAAGTTTCCTCTGCCAACTACATACTAGGTGAGTCTTTGTGTGATTTACTTCACTATTGAATTCACTCCCTGTAACTCCGTTTCCTCATCTGTAAAGTTGGATAATCAGTTAATAGTCATATACAAAATGGGGCTTCAAAACGTTCATGGAAAAATGGAATTAAAAGATAATTTCTACAAAGGTTTTGAAGCTCCTCATATGTAAAAGACTTGATATTATTCCTGGCATGTCACAATTTCTCAGTTAGTATAATTTAATCTGCATCTTTACATGCACTTCTAAAATTACTAAATAGGAATATACTTATATATCTTCAAAACTAGTGCTTCTCAAACACTTGCCTGAGCAGGACAGAGACCTAGGTGCCAAAGGGCAGAATGGCTGAGGGCCAGAGAGAGCATGGCTTGGCAATGGCTGAGAAGAGCCTCTCCTGCCTGGAGAACTATATCCTGAGTTATTTCTGATCTCCAGTTTTAATCTGTTAGTTTCCTGAAAGTTACTCTTGAACACAAAGTAGTTGAAGTGAATGGAAGAAATGATGAAGTAACAGAGATGAATAGAAAATTTCAAAAGACAGCCAAAAAAGACAAAGTAAAGTATTATAATGAAATGTACAAAGAGCATGCTTAGCATATCTCAAGATGAAAGAACTTAAGAAAAAATTCAAGCCTTGACTTGCAATATCAAAGAATTCTATGGATAAAATATTTAACAATGCAGGAAGCATAAAAATAATATGGAGGAATACACAGTCATTGTACCAAAAAGAATTGGTCTATGTTCAAACATTTTAAGAGGTAACATATGAACTGATGGTATTGAAGAAGGAAGTCTAAACTGCATGGAAGGTATTCATAAAACACAAGGCTTTGCACTTATTGACCTTGAGATTAGAGAGAGAAGAGGAAGGGCTGTCTGGTCTGAAATTTAGTAAGATGTTGTGAACTCCTGAGCTTATGGGCACTGACCTAGCCCATGGAGACTAGAGCTGAAGAGTAAAGTGGCCAGCTAGTCTGAAGTGCAGGTAGGTGTGTGTGAACTCCCAAACTTGCAGCTCGTACCCATTTGACATAGATTGGATGGCTAATTGACCAGAACTCGAACTGAGGAAGATAAAGATATTGGATACTGAGAACAAGTACCAATTGTTTGACAAAGTAGTCTTTTGCCAATGAATGTAGTGACTCAAAATTCCAACAGGAATGGAATGATTCTTCATACCAAGCAACAACCTTGTTTTCTCACTGTGCTGGGTAGATAGGGACAAGAAATTTAGACATTAGCTATCCAAAATGGGGGGCTACAAAGGCTTAGTTGATTAGTTGTAAACTGAAAGCGATAAGTTTCCCTCTTTCCAGATGTATCTGGTGAAAAGGGATGGGGGATGATGGTGATAGGATTTTATGACTCAATTGTAAATAAACATTAGAAGTATTAATTGGAATTGGCAAACTGTAATTGTAGAAGATGCGTAACTAAAAGGAGCGAGTAGGTAAGCTTTCATTTCAAGAACAGACAATCCCAGGACCATCAAGGAGGAAGAGCATGAGTGGAGCATGAGAACCAACTTAGAAAAGTGTCAAGTGCAGAGACGGTGGATATGTGCTTTTGGACAGGAGTTGGCTGGCAGAATGTGCCCTTTGGACATTTAAATGGATTTATGGTGGGGTTTTTTGTTGTTGTTGTTGTTAAGTTTTTATTGTGAATTATATGATAGTTTATATGAGAGAACATTAGCTTTACATTCATCTTGTCATATTTCATTTCACAGCAAAGATTATAATCCCCTCCATGCATTATCAAACAACCAGAGGGTACACCTCACAAGGCTGCCCCCCGGCCGACAGCACACAGACCCTCTCCCTCCCTGATTCCAGAGTACCCAGCCACTCCATCTCTCCACATCATCTTCTATGCCTCCATCTCTGGTGTCACTGCTTCTCTGGGAAGGGTCCTGCACTCCGCTCTTCTCCCTTGATGGTTCCAGGGACATCCGCTCCTGGACTACAAAAGCAACCACTCCCCTCCTTTTGTTACAAGATGTCTACCTTTACATTTCCAACACACACGGTCAGTCCTGATAGCAATTATTCACTATTGAACCACAAGAGTCTTATTCCCATCTCTTTTCATCAGCCCAGCCCAAACAGATTGGAAACAACTCAGTGGAGAGTCTACCTTCCCCAGCACCCTCTGGAACTAGGTGCCCTCTTGAAAACTTGTAAGCCAGTCACTTCTTGCCTGGCTTACAAGCTTTCAAGAGGGCGCCTAGTTCCAGGACTAGAGTGGAGAGTGAAGCATCCAGCTGATATGAAGTGAGGGGAGATGCACAAGAACAAACATACTTGCAGATAGTACCCACTTGACCTGGCTTCAATGGCTGGATGATCATAACTTGACTAGAAGAAGAAAGAAGAGGGAGCTCCCCCCTCATTTTGGGTAGTCAATGTCTAAGTTGCACATCCCTGTCAACCCTGCATACTGAGGGGTAGTAATGATCCTTGCTGTAAAGATTTGTTCCCTTTTGAGCTTCTACATCCATAAGTATAGGTCAAGTTTATCAAATTGTAGCAGATTACTCTTTTTCCCCTCTTCTTTCTTCTTCTGGTCAAGTTATGATCATCCAGCCATTGAAGCCAGATCAAGTGGGTACTATCTGCAAGTATGGTTGTTCTTGTGCATCTCCCCTCACTTCATAGCAACTGGACGCTTCACTCTCCACTCTAGTGCTCAGTGGCAATGTTCCTGTCTCTGGGCACAGAAGTCCCCAGGTCTTGCCATACTGCTGGCCAACCAAGTCTCCACCCGGGTTGACAGGAGTCTATTGAACGTGGTCAGACTTAGTTCACAACTTCATTGCTGTTTTTTCCCCACTTCCCCTTATCAGTGACCAATGTGGTGACCAGCAAGACCACATGCCTGCTCATTTATTCCCCTTGAGTCTTAGTCTTGGAAGGGGGTTTGCCCTGAGGGGACCTGACCACTTGCCTTCATGGTTCATGGGCGAACAACTTGCTTGTTCTTGTAGTAGTCAATCAGACTGCCGTTATTGTTGTTTTGTTTTTACTACTAGTCTTTCTTTCAAGAAGTATCTTCAGTTCTTCTAGCCACTCCAGGGTGATCTGCTTGTCCTTTCAAGTGGAAATCTCCCACCTCAGAGGATTCTGGATGGGGATCAGGATTTCACCTATGATCTTATGCAATGCAAAGGCTCCACATGAAGCCTCCTTCACCGGGCAAGTTCTAGCCCCATTTTAGGTATTCCAAACAGTTATAGGCTGAAGATGAACTTTCTGTGGTGATGTTTCTGGCTATTCCTTTCTCTCCCCCTCAAGTGTCTATTTTACAATGATAGGCAAGGGAAACCAAAATTCAAAAGACAGCCAAGCATCTTAACATTATTTCCCCTCTTTTACCCATTCAAACCATGCCTCAATCCCTATATCCCAGAGCCCTGTTGTACCATAGTTGTGCATACATCATTATTTACCTCTGTCCCACTTAGCCCATGCAAATATGCCCAACTGTTCTCCCATCTGCCTTGTTCTTCCATTCCCCTCCCCCTTCTTGTGTATTGCCCCCCCAACAACAAACTATCATTTGGTTCCCTACCCTGTGCTTCACCTTCCCCTTCCTCCCCTTGTCCCACTCCCTAGACCCCAGTAACCAACAAATATTTTTTTTTCCCCTTTTAGTGTGGGTATTTTTTCTTAAGCTTTTACAATTATGGCCCTATGCAGTATTTCTCCTTTTGGAACTGACTAATTTCACTCAGTGTAATATCCTCAAGGTTTATCCATGTTATGCAGTGGCTTGCAGCTTCCTTGTTATTCTTTAAGGTAGCATAATATTTCTTAGACGAATATATACATAAAGTGTACATCAAATATTTTTGCCTTGTTAATTTCTGAAATATAAGATGCAAATGGGGAGCCAAGGGGAGGAAGTAGGATAAATGTTGCAGGGAGGGAACCATAATAATTGAGATGAAAGAAGGTGTAATTTGCTGAATGTAGAACAGATGATCTTGTCTGTAAACCTTCACCCAATTCACAATAAAAAATTTTAAACACACACACAAGAAAAAAACAAGGTTCTGGGAATTTTTGAATACCAACTGAAATATTTCAACAAGCTGATAAGGTGCTGGAAGCAATTTGGAAGACGGCTACCTGGCCAATCAATTGGAAGAGATCCATATTTTTGCCCATTCCAAAGAAAAGTGACCCAACAGAATGCAGAAATTATCAAACAATTTCATCAGTACCACACATAAGTAAAATTTTGCTGAAGATAATTCAAAAATAGTTGCAGCAGTACATTGACAAGGAGCTGCCAGAAATTTAAGCTGTATTCAGAAGACATTGAATGAGGGATATCATTGCTGATGTCAAATGGACAGATCTTGGATGAAGCAGAGAATATCAGAAGGATGTTTAATTGCATTTTATTGACTACACAAAGGCATTAGACAGTGTGGATCATAACAAACTATGGATATCATTGGGGAAAGTGGGAATTCCAGAACACTTAATTGTGCTCGTGATCAAGAGTTGGGAAAGATGTGTGTTAGGGCTGTATCCTTTCACAATACTTATTAAATATGTATGCTGAGCAAAAAATCTGAGAAACTGGACTATATTAAGAAGAATGTGGTATCAGGATTGTAGGAAGACTCATTAACAGCCTGTGATGTGCAAACGATACAACCTTTCTTGCTGAAAGTGAAGAAGACTCAAAGCACCTGCTGATGAAGATCAATGAATATAGCCTTCAGGATGGATTACAACTCAATATAAAGAAAACAAAATTCCTCATAATTAGACCAATAAGCAACATCATGATAAACATATAAAATAATGAAATTGTCAAGGATTTCATTTTACTTAGAGCCACAATCAATGCTCCTGGAAGCAGCAGTCAAGAAATCACATTGGGCAAATTTGCTGCAAAAAAACCTCTTTAACATGCTAAAGAGCTAAGCTATCACTTTGAGGACTAAGGTGTGCCTGATCCAAGCCATGGTATTTTCAACCACCTCAGATACATTTAAAAGCTGGACAATGAATAAGAAAGACCAGAGAAAAATCGATGCATTTGAACTCTGGTATTGGTGAAGAATATTGACGTTACATGGACTGCCAGAAGAACAAACAAATTTGTGTTGGAAGAAGTACAGTCAGAATGCTCCTTACAAGCAAGAATGGCTAGATTTTGTCTCCATAAACTTTGGACATGTTATCAGGAGGGAATATTGTTGTTGTTAAGTACCAACTCATAGCAACCCTGTATAAGGTTTCCAAGGAGCAGCTGGTGAGTTTGAATCTCTGACATTGTGATTCAAATAAACCTTGTGGTCCAGTGCTTTATCACACAGTGCCACACCAGGACTCTCAGGATGAAATAGTCCCTGGAAAAGGACATCATAAAATAGAGGGCCAATGAAAAAGAGAAAGGCTCCTGATGACATG
>NW_006408580.1:14016557-14029065 GCF_000296735.1 Chrysochloris asiatica | reverse complement strand
AAAAAAAAAAAAAAATGATGGAGAAACTCAATATCATCATTGAAGACAAAGTCAGATCTATTAAGGAATAGGACTTTATTCCAAGAGCCTTAAATAGTTCACATTCTTTTTTACTCAAAATGCAGTGTGTCCTTAGGATGAGGATTCAGAACAATATTTACCAACTTGCCAAGTTCACCTTCTAGCTTGTTATTTTCCTTTCTAATTCTTATGACACTGCATTTTCTTTTTTGAATTATTTTTAATCTCCTTGACTTTACAGGAGATTCCAGAATTAGGTCATACAAAAGACCCTGAGAACTGGTGGCTCTAGAGAAAAATTTACATCTCTGAATGATTCTCTAGCTGTGTTAGGCAACTCCCTTCTTCTATCCATGCCAAAGAGTATTCTCAGCTTCTTGCTTCTCTCACAGATGAAGAAAATGGGAAAATGACTTGGCTTCCTTTCAGCACTCTGATTTCATATATTAAGAGACTTCTGCTTTTAATTCAAGCATCCTTTATCCCACCCATTTCTCAAGATTGCAGCATGAGAAAGATATTCATGGGTAGGAGCTGAGAGGAGATATGAGGAAAAAGCTGAGAGCTGCTTCGTTAAAGGAGTAATACAATGTTTGAAAATGGACCTTCAAGATCTCCAGAATCAACAAACACCTTAGTATTATTATAAATGAGGAACTATTAAAAGAAACTGTTCCTGCTTTTTTTCTTTTTTTAAAAAAGAGATGATTCATAGCAGTTGCTAGAAAAAATTTAAATTATAAGCTATGTATTTGTTTTTAAAGCAAATTCATTTTAGTATTTTCTCCTCAGCTACGATCTGTAGTAGACAGTTACAATGTGGATTTCCCTTTGAACTGACTTTGGGATTGGCCATATGAGTAAGTTTGGCCATCGAGACACTAGTAAGCATGAAGCAAACAGACATTTAGAAATTGTTTGCACACTGGAACTTGTCCTCTTGTCTACATACTCTTGGGACACGCCTTCTAGAACCATGCTATGAAAAGTCCAAGCCACATAGAGTTGCCATGCTATGAAAAGTCCAAGCCACATGGACAGGCCACATGGAGGAGAACTGAGGCTCTGGACCATGGCTCTAGCTGAGGTCCCAACTTGCCAGCCACATAAGAAAGAGAAGTTGATCTTCCACCCGCAGTCAAGCCACCTAGCTGGTACCACATGAAACAGAGCTTTCTTCATCAAGCTCTACTTAAATTTCAGGATTGTATGTAAATAAGGGATTGCTGAGTTATGGTATTTGAGGAGAATATTGAAAGTGCCATGGCCTGCCAAAATAATTAACAGATCTGTGTTGGAAGAAGTGCAGCCAGAGTGCTCCTTGGAGGCCAGGATGGCCAAACTTCGTCTCTCATACTTCGGACATATTGTCAGGAGGGACCAGTCATTGAAGAAGGATATCATGTTTGGTAAGGTTTGGTCAGAGAAAAAAGAGAAAGACCCCCACCGACATGGATTGGCAAAGTGGCAGCATCAATGGGCTCAATCAAGTGTGGCAGCAATGGTGAGATAGGCCCAGGATCGGTCAGTGTTTCCTTCTGTTGTGCATAGGGTCACTATGAGTCAGTACTGACTCAATGGCACCTAACAATAACATTGTCTTAAGCCAAGGAGCTCTGGTAGCGTAGTAATTACGAATCAGGATGCTAACCTCAAGGTTGGCTGTTTGAAACTACCAGCTGTTCCGTGGGAGAAAGATGAGGCTTTCTGCTTCCATAAAGATTTACAGCCTTGGAAAGCCTATGCAGGGTCACTATGAGTTAGTACCGACTCCACGGTAGTTAACAACAACAACAACATTGTCTTAAGCCACTTATTTCTAGGGTACTTTATTATGCAGCAAAAGATAACTGGAACACCTTTTTCTAGCCAGAAGAGTCTGTGCCTGCTCCCTAGATCTGACAGATCACCTAATGGAGGGTGTCTCCATACTGCCTCATGAAGTTTCTTATGGGGATTCTGTTGGCTGACTTCAGTTCTGTTGAGGAGGGACAAAAAAAGACTGCTACATCTGTCTCAAAATCCACCTTTGCAATGAAGGGTAGGTTGGTTCTCATTGTTTGTCTTTCCCCCAAAATAAATATCTTTTTGCATAAGTAAATAAGAGCTGGTGAAATAAAACAAGCTGAGGTAGGAAAAGGTTCTATCGTTTGCTTGCTTCTCAGATGCTTATGGGCTTTGAATGCATGAAGCTCCCAAACCTAAAGGTTAATGTTTTGACACTGAAAATCCATCAGTCAGTGGGTGAGGAAAGGGGAAGAGTTTGCATTAATTATTAGTCCGACTCAATTTGAATCAATGAAAATGCCAGAACCATGGAGGTGTTTGGACTGAATAATAATTAGCAAAATTGACGTGAGCCTGAACACACAGAGTAGCAGGCAAGGAAGACAGTTAGCTAACAGGGAATGAATGGGTTGAGGAAGTAGGACTGAGGCTAATTGGAGAGAAAAGCAACAGCTGTGTCCTGAGCTCACTGGCCTTGAACAGGGGCCTCAGAAGAGTATGAGAGGAGAAGACAAGGTGCACAGGGAGGGGCAGAGCTGCCACCCAACCTGGGAGAATAAAGTCTGTGAAACATCCCTAAGACTTCTGAGCAAATGCAACAGTGAGAGTCACTTGGCTTCTGGATCTGTCAATAATTGCCCTATGAGAACTGGACCAAATTATGTATGCGCTTCGTGCTTCATCATGGGACCTAAACCCTTAGATATTACCTGTTCCAATGTGCTTTTGTTTATAGAGAGACTGGAAGGGTCTGGGCCGAGGACACATAGCTGTCAAAGTGACAAGACACAGAATCTTTCCCCCATAATTCTCTAAATCCTAATTCTCTTTCCCCCATACCCCAGTATTTGGAACCTCTGAGTAAATTAATTATCCTGATATATTTCTACCCTCTGAATGGGTACAGGGTACCAAGCAGTTAGGCACTTTCCTGCTGGGAAGTGGGTGCAATAATTTGATTAAGATGGATGTTGTGGGTTAAGATTCGACTCAACAATACCTGAAAGGAGTTTGTAGGGGGGAAATCTGAAACCTTCAAAATGGCCACACTAATGTCAACCCAGGAGAACTATCCTGTCATCTCCCCTCTAGCCTTCTCTAGCATAGATCCCTGACTCTGCATGCTGAAACTCTGTGTTCCTATGGATTAGCTACTAGGGAGTAGCAGGCAGCTGGTGCCTGGCTGTTTTTTTGTTTCTCCCTGAGTCTTGACTGAAGACTCACAACATCTCCATTCCTTCTTCTGTGGAATATGAGGCTTGTTTACCACAGAGCATAAAAGGGACACACAAGCCCCCCTCCTACCTCCTACCACAGAATCTTGATTGTCCAGCAGGTCACCACTGGAGACAGCTGCTGTTCTCATCCCAGTCAGTAAGTTTCCCTATTTGTAAACCCATCTTTTCTGTAATAAGCTCATGTTTCTTGGACTAACACCTGGTCAATTTTTCAGTCTCAGCAACCACATATGCAGAAAGATTCTCACTTCTGAGTTGTAACCTAAAAAACCAGCAAGCCAGCCAGGAGACTGAGAAAACCCAAAGCTCTCAAGATCAGACAGGAGGGAAGCTGGACTCTTTGGGGTAAATTTTGGGATGGCCATGGGCCCCCATGTAGTGTCATGTCATGGCATAGTTGTTAGAAACATGGGGACAAATGCATGAGTATGGGGATGCCCCCAAATGTCACAAGATTGAAGGAATTCCTATAAGAATTGGGATCTGTAAGGTTAAGAAGGACACCAAGGTGCTGGTGATCTCAGTAACCTTGCCCCTCCTGTGTGCTGTGCAAGCCACTACTGCAGTGGAAGCAGCAAGGAAAGATGAGCTGTATTTGGAGAGAGAAGCATGTGTGACACAAGCCAGCGACACTCAGGCCCTGACCACCTGCCTCCAAACAACAGACTCTGCCATAGAAACCCTGGCTTGTCGCCTAAGTAAAGAAAATGTGTGGTACCCTCCCTGTCAGCAGATATGCACCATAATCAGGAAGGCAGATTGGGATGCCAAGTGATAGGACCTCAACAAATTTGTAGGAGGAGGATTGCAGGGAAGAAATAGAGGTCCCCCACATAGAAACATGACTAATCCTAGTTACCAAGATTAAAACAGACCAGCCCTGCCCAACTGGTGTGAATCCCACTGATTTTCCAGCCCCTGAATGGCAGCAACACATAACAATATGATGTCTCTGAGCTGGTGGAATTACCTATTCAATATCGGATGAGGAGGAGGGAGTCTGTCACAACTTGGCCTCTCCACTTGTAGGATACAGGGGTGGAGGATATATTGCTCATGGAGCTAGAAATGTCCCAAACAACCTCTATTACTATCCATCCAGCACTGCAGCAACACCCCTGTGCTGTAGTGAATGAGGTTCAAGTAGTATCTCTTCTAGTTTGGATTATAATTGCCTATAAGGCTGCCTGGTCAAGTGAGGGAGACAGCACAGCCTCTCCCCATGCTGGGTAGCTATGGAGGAATTGCAGGAAGTGATTAGAGAGCTGGGGATGAAGCACACTGTGTACATGGAGCATTATCGAGCCCCCAATATTGAGCTGCTCACAGCCAGCATGAGAGATGCTATTTTACAATCAGTCCCTAACATGTGGTACGAAGTGTTGGTCTAACACGTAGTACTAAGGGTCTATGGTAAATCCTATGGTGGAACAGCTGATGCCCCAGGCTGCTAAGAAAAATTGTGCCACTGGAATGTCAAGACTATGGAAGTACAGGAGGGAATGGAGCCGGAAAATAAAATAGGAAGTTAAAAAAAAAGCCCAATCAGAATTACTGGGAAGGAATTGTGGATTGACTTGCTTGTTGCTGCCACCCCCTGAGACAAAACTGACAAACAGCCAAATAAAGTCTTAAAGTTGTGGCAGAAGCTTCACCCTGAACAGCAATTCACCAAAGGGAAGGACTCTCATGAGCCCACCACCCCTAGCACATTCCCAGAATGGGAAATTCTGACAACCCAGGATTAGGGATGGGGCCAAGGTCCCCGCTTACCTCCAATACAGAGACTGACTATCAGGGGACTGAAGGCCACATGTAGAGCTAACCATCTATTGGTCTCCCCAAAACAAATAGACTATTTTAGCATTAGTAGATACCAGGGCTAAGTGCATTCTGATTCATGGGAATGTCCACCTGTTCCATTATATTGATGATGTTATGTTAACTTGTGATTCACTTACCTTGCTTCATCAAGTAGCACCCACCACATTAGTTAGTAGCACATCTAAGCTCACAAGGATGGGCAGTCAATGATGCCTAACTACAAGGCCCTGGATCATCTGTCAAAATCTTGGGTGTTGTGTTTCATGTAAGACAAAGGTGGTTCTTGACACTGTCAGTGATAAGGTGAAGGCATATCCCTGCCTCACTAGAATAAAGGAGTTGCGAACATTCGTGGGAATGCTGAGGTGTTAGAGGCCCTTTAGTAACCATCTAGCAAAGATTTTTCATCCCCTGTACTATCTAGTAAAAAAGGCAATGCTTGGGACTGAACTCCCTAAACAGAGCAGTCTTTTAATGAGGCCAAGGTAGCAGCAGGACAGCAAGCACCTGCAGAGCAATGAGACACAAAATCCAAGATTGGGCAGATAGGGTTGACACTGTTTGACACTTCCATCTCCTGTACAACCCAACTACTGTCAGACTGGTAGAGCAAATGAACGGGATTCTACAGGAAACATGGCACCCACTCTTTACAACAGTGGCTATGGAGACAACCAGAGCTTTGTGATGTGTCAGTGAATGTCAGCAACATACCTGAATCAGTGCCTATCAATTACTGACCCAGAGACCACAGATGTTGTTGTCAGGTGCCATCGAGTCGGAACCGACGCATAGCGACCCCATGCACAGCAGAACGAAACAATGTCCGATCCTGGGCCAACCTCACTACCGCTGCCACACTTGAGTCCATCAATGATGCCACCTGGCTGATCCATCTCGTTGGGGGTCTTCCTCTTTTTCTCTGACCCTCCACCTTACCCAGCATGACATCCTTCTCCAGTGACTGTTTCCTCCGGACAATATGTCCAAAGTATGAGAGACGAAGCTTAGCCATCCTGGCCTCCAAGGAGCATTCTGGCTGCACTTCTACCAAAACAGATCTATTGGTTCTTTTAGCAGTCCATGGCACTTTCAGTATTCTCCTCCAACACCACAACTCAAAGGCATCAATTCTTCCACAATCTTCCTTATTCACTGTTCAGCTTTCGCATCCATATGAGGCTATTGAAAATGCCATGGCCTGGGTCAGGCGCACCTTAGTCTTCAAGCTGACATCTCTGCTCTTCAGTACTTTAAAAAGGTCCTGTGCAGCAGATTTGCCCAAAGCAATACGTCGTTTGATCTCTTGACCGCTGCTTCCGCGAGTGTTGACAGCTGATCCAAGAAGAATGAAGTCCTTGACAACTTCAATCTTTTCTCCATTGATAAGAATGTTGTTTATTGGTCCAGTGGTGAGGATTTTTGTTTTCTTGACATTGAGATGTAATCCATATCAAAGGTTGTGCTCTTTGATCTTCATAAGTAAA
The DNA here is from genome assembly GCF_000296735.1 of Chrysochloris asiatica. Lineage (NCBI taxonomy): Eukaryota > Metazoa > Chordata > Mammalia > Afrosoricida > Chrysochloridae > Chrysochloris > Chrysochloris asiatica. Next base: position 14,022,488 of record NW_006408580.1, on the reverse strand, counting down.
TGTTTCAAGTCCTCTTCACTTTCAGCAAGCAAGGTTGTATCATCCGCATATCGCAGGTTGTTAATGAGTCTTCCTCCAATCCTGACGCCACGTTTTTCTTCATAGAACCCAGCTTCTCGTATTATTTGCTCAGCATACAGGTTGAATAAGTATGGTGAAAGAATACAACCCTGTCTCACATCTTTCCCAATTTTAAAACATTCAATGTTCCCATGCTGGGTTCGAACAACTGCCTCTTGGTCCAGGTACAGATTTCTCAGAAGTACAGTTAAGTGTTCTGGAATACTCATACTTCTCAATGTTGTCCATAGCTTGTCATGATCCACACAATCGAAAGCTTTTGCGTAGTCAATAAATCACAGGTAAACATCCTTCTGGTATTCTCTGCTTTCAGCCAAGATCCATCAGATATCAGCAATGATATCTCTCATTCCACGGCGTCTTCTGAATCCAGCTTGAACCTCTGGAAGTTCTCTGTCAATGTACAATTGTAGCTGTTTCTGTATTACCCCAGAAGGCTGTAAGAATTCAGGTCTCTATGCTGAATCTTCATTACCAGTGCCTGGGGATTCCAACAATCTCTTGTTGCTACTGCCCCAGGACCTCACCCCAGGGAGTTCCATTGCTTCTCTCCCATGGAAATGGCAAATCAGTACCCAATGGTTTGGTTTGGGAGCCCCTTGGGGAATAGAGCTATACATAGGTTTACAAGTGGCACCTTGGTTCTATCCTATGCCACCAAAAGTCTTGCATCTATATTGCTACCTCTCACTGACTTGTCCTTTTGTCTTTAGTGTCTGCAGTAACATCTTTGCCAATTGGGCCACCATGATTGCTGATGTTAGGAACCAATAAGATTGTTGAGTATGTGGGGAACTTCCCACCTCTTCTTCTATTGGAGTGCCATAGAAAATTGTCCCTGTGAACACAAGCTCCTGGGCTTCATGAAGTCTTACCCTCCTAAATATCATGGAGATCTTATACCTGGGGATAGTACTTTGTTGTAGTATATATTGTTGCCGTGGCCTTTAGTTACAACTCTTCAATGCCTGGGCCTGAAGACTCATGTGGAAGATGTGCAGTAAGATTGTAGGGCCACTTAGGCACATTGGGGTGGAGTGTAGGGACAAAAGCTGAATGTTCCAAAATGGCCACACTAATGTCAACGCAGAAGAAATGTCCTGTCATCAAGCATATATCCCTGACCTTGCATACTAAAACTGTGTGATCCCATGGATTAGCTATTTATGTACTAGGGAGTAGCAGGCAACTAGTGCAGGGCTGTTTTTCTCTTTTACCTGAGTCTCAGCTACAGCTAGGAATCTCCTCATACCACTCCCTTCCCTTCTTTCCTGGAATATGAGGCTTGTTTACCACAGAGTATAAAAAAGACCCACAAGACCCCTTGTCCCTGGGCATGGAATCTTGACTATCCAGCCAGGAGCCAATGAAAACAGTTGCGGTTCTCATACCAGTCAGTAAGTTTTCCTATTTATAAACCATCTTTTCTGTAATAAACTAATGTTTCCTGGACTCATTTCTGTTCAGTTTTATGGTCTCTCAGCAATCACATATGCAGAAAGGTTCTCCCTTCTGGATTTGAACCTAAACAGGTTGCTGGTTACTACTTGATGGCATTTGTCAGGTGGTTGTACTGTGGTGGCTTGCATGTTGCTGTGATGCTAGAATCTTTGCCACAAATATTTCAGATAACAGCAAAATCACCCATAGTGGTCAGGTTCAGCAGAGTTTCCAGACTAAGAACAGACAAGGAAGAAGGAATAGGCAGTACAATTCTGAGGGATTAATTACTTAAAGCCTTATGAATGAATAGTGGTGGAACACTGTCTGATACAGTGCCAAAAGATAGGACCATCAGTTTGGAACACACTCAATATACAACTGGAGAAGAGCTGCCTCCTCAAAGTAGAGTCAAACCTTAATGGTGTAGATGGAACAAAGCTTTCAGGCCCTTCATTTGCTGATGGGGCACAACTCAAAATGAGACAAATAAGTTGTAAATGTCCATTAATCATCAGGACATGAAATGTATGAAGTATGAATCTAGGAAACTGAAGTCATCAAAAACAAAATGGAGTACATAAAGATCGATATCCTAGGCATAGTAAGCTGAAATGTACTGGTATTGGCCGTTTTGACAGGTTCCTCATGAGCACAATCATTCTGGAATACACATTCTTCGCAATGTTATCCATAGTTTGCCATGATCTATACAAGCAAAAGACTTTGCATAGTTAATAAAGCACAGGTAAACATCTTTCTGATATTCTATGTTTTCATCCAAGATCCCTCTGATATCAGCAATGATATCCTTCTTCTGAATCTAGCTTGAATTTCTGGCCGTTCTCTGCTGATTTACCGTTGTAACAGGTTTTGAATTATCTTCAGCAAAATTTTACTTGCAGGTGATATTCATGATATTGTCCGATGATATCTGCATTTCATTGGGTCATTTCTCTTTGGAATGTGTACAAATATGGATCTTTTCCAACTGCTTAGCCAGGTAGCTGTCTTCCAAATTTCTTGGCATAGATGAGTGAGCACCTCCAGTGTTGCACTGGCTTGTTGAAAGATTTCAGTTTGTGTTCTGTCAATTAACTGGTCTTCCAACCATTATATTAGACAGTAATTTCTTTGGACTAAACATGTATTTTAACAGTCCATGGGTGGTACAAATGGTTTCTGACTGACAGGTTAGAGGTTTGGGTCCACCCAGAAATGCCTCAGAAGAAAGACCTTTTGATCGTCTTCCAACAAATTTGTCACTGAAAACCCTATGGAGCACATTTCTACTCTGACACATGTGGGTTCCCATGAGTCAGAGATGACTCAGTGGTAACTGGTTTGGTATAATGGAAGCCAAGTGGAAGGAACAGGTCAAATTACTTGCACTGAAATGCTATTAAGTAGATAAGGGTGATGGAAATGGGGAGAGGGCACCAGGCATTATTCAAGGGAGGGCTGTAGAGACAGAAGTGCTTGGACAAAGGCATAAAAGGATACATAAATAGTCTGTTCTTTATTTTGTTGTTGTTGTTGAAAGTGTATATAACAAAACATAACCAATTCAACAGTGTCTATATGTACAATTCACTGACACTGATTACATTCTTTCAGTTGTGCACCCATTCCCATCCTCCTTTTCTGAATCATTCCTCCTCCATTAACATGGAAATGACCATCTGTTTTCAGGAAACTCTAAGGCCTTCCTCATGACTAAAGCCAAGGATATGATGGTCATCTGCCCAGAAAACTAAGGTAGGCAAACATAGAACGGCTATCCCAGGGTGGTGCAAACAAAATTTGGATGTTATCCTGAGCTTGTGGGAAGTCTTTTGGAAATGTTAAGTAGAAGAATATTTGAAAAGACATAGCTTTAACATCCAAGACTCCTAGAGCATGTCTCTTAAGAACACAGGCCTTGCTCTCAGATCTGAATTTTGTTCTGCTTCATAATTACATAATCAGTTGGTTAATTACAATCTGTCTCACTAGAATTGATGACTGAGGTCATTAACCAAGTCTTCTAGATCACCACTTAAAAAATGGGATCTAGAAGTCTCTGGTACATAGTAACACTTATGGGAAACTAATGGTTACCCCTCTCAAATCCATTCTCTCTTTCTTCCTAGACACATGATCACTAAGCTAGTGATGATATTCCAACTTCCCTTGCATCTGAGTGTGGCTGTGTGATTAAGTAGAATTTGTGTGCAATTTGCCCCACTCGCTTTAAATATTACTAGTCCTGAAATTCTTTCACCTTACTGCAAACTGGAACACAAATGTGCCTCTGACCCTCCTTTGACTTTACAGATGAGTATGACTTCTTAGAAAATGATGGCACAAAGGAGCAAAGGATTCTGTGTTCCTAAACAACCATATGGAGCTGAGCTGTCCAGCAAAACTTAATCACTCACCTGGGGGCTATTACATTACAGCAAACTGAATTCCTCTGTTGGGTAAGCGATTGCATTGAGGGGAGGATCTTTTTGCTACAGTGGCTTCCCCTTTACCATGACTAATATATTGTTCAATATATGTTTGTTTAATAAATGAATAAACCAGACTGTTGTTGTTAGTTTCTGTTGAGGAAATTCTGACTCACAGCAACTCCATGTGTACAAAGTAGAACTGCTCCAAAGTGTTTTCAAGGTTATGGTCTTTTGAAAGTAAATTGCCAGGCTTGTCTTCTGAGGTGTCTCTGGGTAGGTTCAAACCAATAGTAGTCAAGCAAATAATCATTTGTTCCACCCAGGATTCTGTTACACAAATGATTCAGGACTCTTATTTTAATACTTCCACAAGACTGAGAACAGGAACCCCACCTTTGTTTACTGTCCCCAAAGCACCTAGATTGGTGGTGGGCACTGGTTGAATTGCATTAAATAGAGCAAATTCAATTCTGACTACAGCAGGCACCTTGGACCAGCTGATTTAGTAGTCTCCTGTGCCAGCAGGGGAGAGGACTTGTCTTCCTAGACTCTTAATAGTTAAAGAGTTCAGGAAGTATTTGAGATTCTTTAGATGAGAGGCAGCTACCAATTGCCAAAAAAGTAAAGGTGGCACAATGTAGGTAAAAATCCTTGTGGGTGATAAGAGAAATGTGCAGAATTACAGCTGGCGAAATTCAAGTTTCTGCACAGCAGCTGAAAAGTCACAGGGGAAAAAGGGAATCCCTCTCTGTTGGGGTGAAGAATAGTGACGGTATAAGTGCATCAAATTTAATATCATTGCCACACACACACACACAATCCTGTTCTGCTGAGAACTCGTTAGTTACATCAGATGTGACATATGGGTGGGTAATACAGTCTGGAGCCTAGATTTCTTTAATTAACCAATAACAATCAGGAGTGAGGGCAATTCCAGGGGAATGGTAATTGTCTGGAAGTTCTGGATGCCTGCAGGCTGAGCCGCAGGCCAGAAACTCAGCCGGCTCCGTGTCCCTGGGAAGCATGATGATCCAAGGTCACGACTGCCATCTTACAGAGTCTTTTTGCAGAAAGGTTTAGATCACAGCTGATTGTTGTGGATGAGGATTTCCTGTGATGTATGCAGTCTACGGAGAGTCAGTAGGCTGTTTGGGGCATGATGAACAGCCTGTTTGGGACTCTAGGGAAGCAGATTCTGCAAGAACTGGGTGACCAGTGTGTTGAAGAAGTCATTCTGATTCAGAGTTCTTTCATTCAACAAGTTTTTTATGGCGTAATTAGTACATGCTTGGCTTGAGGCTGGGACTATGTATTTATAAAACATTTGAAAACAAATGACAAAAACTTTTAATGTGATTATAGTATGAAATCATGCTATCAGTTTGTCTTACTGTAGTGACTTGCATGTTGCTCTGATGATGGAAGCTATGCCATCAGGATCACTGTGATTGTTAAGGTGTTGTGTCCACTTGACTGGGCCAGTATTATCAGGGGTTTGGCAGTTAAAGCATAGTAATCCCCCATGATGAGATCTACTATGAGCAGCCAATCAAATTGAAAGGAAGTTTCTTCAGGAGTGTGGCCTGCTTCCAATATATTGGACAGTTAGGGAAACCTTGCTTGCTTTTTTCTGAATCTGAATACTGTATTTGGCCTGTTATTTGATCTCCAGTTCTTTGGACTCAAGATAGTGGTCTGCTGTATTACTTGCCGATCCTGGGATCAGCATTTTATCTGCCAGTTTTGGATTAATTCACTGATATAGCCAGAAGCCTACCTACCACCTGACTGACTGTTCATCAGCTCCTTCAGCTATGTGAGTCAGGAGACGCCTTCAGCCTGACGTCTGACACATGGACTGAGAATTTGCACACTTCTAAACTGGTAGCGTAGTGGTTACGAATCGGGCTGCGAACCTTAAGGTCAGCGGTTCGAAACTACCAGCCGCTCCGCGGGAGAAAGATGAGGCTTTCTA
>NW_006408580.1:13994828-14015993 GCF_000296735.1 Chrysochloris asiatica | reverse complement strand
ACAGTCACTTGCCACCTAGGGCAGCTAAGTTTCAGCAGAGCTTCCATACTAAGTCAGACTAGAAATGAAAGTCTGGGGGGCTACTTTTAACCGATGAAAAATTAACCGATGAAAACCCTGAGATTCAAAACAAAATATTGTCTGATATGGTGCTAGAAGAAGAGTCTCCTACATTCTAAATATATGAGTGCCTAAAATCTAAAGCACATAGTTTGTAGAAGGCTACCTCATTTTAAGTCTTGGCATAATTTCACATTCCATTTGAGTTGCTTCCCCAGTGCTTGCTGACACCTAAACCAACAATGTGGCTATGTATACTTACATAAGTCCAGGAAAGCACAGGGAGAGGAAGCCTGCACATAAAAATGTGGCTGAAAGTAAATTAGCTAGTAGGCAGTAAAGTGATCACAATAAAAAAAAAAAAAACTTGAAAAATTGTCTGGGCATATCTTTTTGACACAAAGAATTTACCTGGGCATGCCCTTAGTGATTTATCAAAAGCAGTCAATCTGAATAATTTACTTTAGTTAGCCAATCAGTATACTTTTTACTGATGGTTCCTAATATTTTTACATTTAAGCCTGTGATTTTTGTTCTCCCATAATAAACCTCTTTGCTTTTAATTTCGAGTGGTAGCATCATCAGGATTCAAAAGCACTTTGCTCCTAGTGACCCCAGAGAACCATAGACCAAGATCATACACGCATCTGCTGAAATCTGTCTCCTCTGTCTCTTTGTGGTTCCTCTGGAGATAAATTATTTCAGTCAGAATTCTGCTTTGCAGTGATGTCCTTCAAGGTTTATTAAAAATTTCTATTTTTCTTCTGGCTTTCAGTTCACAATCTACACATCTGACTGTTTTTTGTTTTGTTTTGTTTTTTAAGTCTGAAGGCTTTCAGACACTGAAAAGTTCTCAGAACTAAGGCTTGTATATTCAGAGCTATAATCTCTGGGTTTTCTGAAGTGGAAGAATTCTGAATTTTCAAGCTAACATCTGAATCTTCAGAGTTAGTGTATGAATGTTGATGTTAATCACTTTCATTTTTCAAGTGCACAAAAGTTTTACTTTTTTTTTTTTTTAAACTTCTGTTTTCATAGCGAAAAGTGGTCAAAAGAGCTCAACTTCCACTTTCCAGCCATAAAGAGTTGGGAGAATTCAACGTTTTATTTTCTGAATTCACAAAGATTTTTTCCCCTCTTTTCCATTCTTGTTTGTGTGCTTTTCACTCTCTAGAAAGTTTTAACAAAAATCATGCATGTGTGTGTTTGCTATCTTTGTGAAAGAAAGGTAGTGTTTGTGGGTTTGGTGAAAGGAACATTGCATTTGCTCTGCTAGGAGACATGGGGAGTACCCGGTGGTGGCAGGCGCTCTGACTGCAATAAAAAAATTCAATCACTCTTTTGGTTGGTACCAGAAGGTGTCCACAAGACAGCAGGATGGTAAAAATTGCCTTCCTGCAAGATATAATTTCAAAATTTACTAAACTACATAAAGAATTAGAATCTCAGGAGTCTATCACTTCTCTTTCTGCCCCTTGAGCAGAAGCTTGCCCTGTCTAAGTTTGTCAGAACTTTACAGCTGCTTCCTCTGCTCCTTCAGTGGCAGCTTATTCTGTCTGAACTTCCTTTTGATAATTTCCCCTTTTTTCTTCTTCTCTAAAAACTTTACTAAGGAAGAATTTAGAATTCTTATTAAAGCTTACCAACCTGGACTCCCTGATTTATACCAACAAGTCCATATAATAATCAGGCAAAGGGAGGTCTCTCTAATCTCAAAATAAAAGAATTGATTCAAGCCATAAAGAAACAAGAAATAGGGGGCTCACGAGACTAGAAAAAATTAGACTCCCACATAATAGCTTTCAGAATTCCCAGAAATAAGAACATTCAATACAAAGCAAGAGAAACAAAATAAAAAGCCCTTCAAGACAAGCTTATACTGAATGGCCTTGAAGAGGCCTTAGAGAATTCCTTTAAGATATATGTAAGTTTAACTTAAAAAATAAGCTTTTAAACCCCTTGATAAATAAGTCAGAGTTTCCCCCCTACCAGGACGTTGGTTTGAGGTTTACTTCTCTTGCTAATCTACATTTAACCCTTTTGTTGATGACTCATATTTAAACCTACTCCTGCTAGCTCTCATTACCAGAGAGGATATGCTGTCTGTTTTCAAGAGTAGCACAATCAATGAAGTTACCTCATCCCAATAAGCTGAATTGATTGTACTTTCTGGGGCCTACAGACTAACTTCAGGATAGTCCGCAAACATTTTACAGACTCCAGGTATGGTTGCAATACTATAAAAGCATCAAGGGTTTTTTACCTCATCCGGGACCCAAATTAAAAACAGTCCTCTAATGACTTACCTCCTGGAGGCTTTACTGCTTCCCTCTACAATTGATACTATTAAAATCCAGGGACATTTACTTAAAGAAACCTCTCAAACAAAGGAATCAAAGGCAATGACTTAGCTGACTCAGTTATCAAAGGGCAGCTTCTTCTAACCTCCAAGCTCCCATGTCCCCAGAATGATTTCATGGGTGGCCCAAACTTTTTGGACCACAGTGAAGAGGAGGGAATAAAAGAGGGTCACAAAACCACACTGGTAAATAAAAGGGAATTTACCAGGGGTTTATCCTTCTCCTTTAAGTAAATTTATAGTGAGCAGCTATCATAAATATTAAGAAAGAAACTTACAAAAATTAAAATTATACTAAAGTTACGTTATCTCAACCAACTCCATTTATTTACAAAACACCCTGTCCCAGCCTCAGAATACTAAAACTATGAAAATTGCAGGAGTTACTTGTTTCAGGTTTTGGACAAAGGTTATTTGTTCCAGGGTTTGATCATAGAATGACCTCCCAGATCCTCTGAATTCATTCTTATAAGTTTTCTGTTCTGGACTCTTCCATTTGTCAATTGAGTTCCTGGTGGTGTTGCCACATATTGTCAAGCTCTGGCTGTTGTCTGTTCTTGTTGGTTCTCAGTCCAAAGAATTCCCTTTAGGATGTTTTGAAGTGTGGGGTTGGCTTTGGAAAAATCCCTTCACTCCTGTTTATCCTGGAATGTTTTGATTACACCATCATATTTGATTGACAGCTTTGCTGGATAGACAATTCTTGGTTTGCAGTTATTTTTTCTTTCAGAGTTTTATATATGTCTCCCCATTGCCTTCTTGCTTGCATGGTTTCTGCTGAGAGATCCGTGCTTAATATGATTTACTTGCCTTTGTATGTAACACTTCTCTTTTTCCTAGCTGCTTTCAGGATTCTCTCCTTGTCTTTGATTTTGGAGAGCTTGATTATTTTATATATTGGTGGTTTACTTTTGGGGTCTATCTTTCCTGGGGTTCATTGAACTTCTTGAACACTTATCTTTTCATTTTTCAGGATGTTAGGGAAATTTTCTTCCAGAAGCTCTTCAACTATCTCCTCTGTGGACTTGTGTGATTCTTTGTGTTCCAGAATGACAATCATTCTTAAGTTATTCCTCTTTATACTGTCCAATGTGAATCCTAGACTTTCTTCAGAATTTTTTATCCTTTGTTCTGCTTGCTCTTCTATCATAGCAGTTCTGAGAGATTTGACTTTCAGCTTGCTTGTTCTGTCTTCTATCTCTTCAATTCTACTCCTTTGCCCTTTCAGTGTATTGTCCTTTTCTGATATTTTATTATTCATCATTTGGACCTCTCTTTGCAAGTTTTGAATGAATTGTTTCCATTGCTGTATCTATCATACTTTATTGTTCCTGTAATGCTTTCCTGACTTCTTCCTTATTTTTCTCAAACCTTCTATGGAGGGTTTGGATACATCTCAGTATCATTTTTCTGAATTCCTTCTCAGGCATTCCCAAAGCCTGCCCTCCTTCCAATGTGATGTCTAGGTCTATTTCTTGCTTGTTTGTCTCAGTCACCCTATCTTGTTTCTAGACATGTGCTGATATGGTCAGCTGTTCCTTGGGCATCTTCAATAGTTAGCTGTGACTTCAATAGTTAGATGAATGTATGTTGATGTTTTATTATGCTTTCTGATTGCCTCCAAGTAGAGGTGATCAGGAGATGGGCTTCTCTTTTCACTCTTCTTATTACTCAACTCAGAGTAACTGTGGCAGTTGTTGGTTTCCTGTCTGGTGTATAGTAGGTGGTATTGGCTCTTGTCTGGATGGTGGGATTTTATAGAATGTAATCCTAGCTTGACTATATGACTACAATTGCTGCCTCTTCTTGAGTAATGTAGGGAGAGAAAGAGACCCCTAAAGGTAAAAAGGGGACCTTTTTTGTTTGATAAATACAAAATTTAGCAACAGCAAAACAAACAAAACAAAATTAAAAAACACCAGATTGGAAAATATAGTCTATAATCACAGAAAAAAAATTATTTAGCAAAATATGAGTATGACTTTAATGTCCTTTTCTGAGCTTCTTGCCTTCAAGGCCACCTGAGAAATTTCAAGATGTCACTATTGGTCTGTATGATGTAACTCAGGATTTTATTTTCAACCTATTTCCTTTTAGTCTGTCTCTCTCCCACTTCACAATCCCCTTTCAGGCCTTTTTCCTAGTGATTAACAGATCAGGGCCAGCTATATCCATTTTGCACTGCCATTTGATTTTAAATAGAACCTTTCCCCTTAGATACTGCTGAGCAGATCTGTGTGCATGCATAGTAGAACCTGCTGGGAGTAGGGGGGTGGTGCCCATTCATTTAGGCACCCCTTCTAGTCACCAGAATGCAGGTGTGCAGATGAGAGACCAATGAACAGGAATTAAAAAAAAAGAAAAAAGAATGCCCACACCTTTATCTCCAAGGATGGGTCAGACGTCCACAGTGGTAGAGCTGCTCTGAACCTTCACCCACTCCATCTTGCCCAAGATGGCTGCTCCAGGAGCTGTTGGGGCTGGCCGATCAGAAAACACCAATTTCCTTCCTTCCGCTACAAATTCCACCAGTTGTAAGCCTTCAAACTTTCTAAATAACCCTTCATATGTAGTTCAGAGTTCTGGGACTGTCCCCTGAACCTGCTTCATCTGGTATTATGTGTTATTGCTGGCAGAGGTTTGCACTGGACTTCTTCCTAATCTGCCATTAAGCCCTGCCTCCCCCTACCCCACCTCCTTGTTGCCCCAGGTTTTGGAGGAAAGATTATTGAACTGAATATGAGGGAAGTCTCTCATGATGTTAAGATAAGTTGACCTGACTGATACAACTTTGAATTGCATAATTACTTTTGTGTGTGTTGTCTTGTTTTGTACTGTGATGTTTTAAGAATGCTATGCTGCAGCTGATAATAAAAAAATGGAAACTCATAAAGAAGAATGCAGAGACCCTATAAGTCTGTTGTTTTAACTAACTCTAGAGACCTAGTGGAAGTCCTGGTATGGCACTGTGAGTTAGTGTGCTGGACTGCAAAGTTGGTTTGAACTGCAAGTTTAGTGGTTTGAGTTCACCAGTCACTTCTTGAAAACCCAATATAGAGTCACTGAGTCAGAACCGACTCCATAGCACTTAACAGCAACTTAAAAAGAGACTCAATGAGTATATGATTCTCACCCAAGATGGCATTCACTTGGACCAAGTGTAAGATTGACCACCTAGAAAGATGAATGAGATTCTGTCTTGAGGACTTTCATTTTGAGTTAGAGAAACCATTCAGTCTGGATTTCCGTTTTTTTTCTTTGATTTGCTCCTGTTGCTATTAAGTATTGTTGCTATTACATGCCATTGAGTCAGTTCCAACTCATAGTTACCCTGCATAGGGTTTCCAAAGCTTTAAATCTTCATAGGAGCAGAAAGACTAATCTTTCTCCCATGGAATGATTGGTGAGTTTGAACCACTGGTCTTGTGATTTGCAATCCAATGGTTGCTCTAAACCTCAGTTCCAAGAAAATCTCTTTCTTATAACTCTCTTATGAATTAGTTTTTCGTTAGCTACTCTGAGAAACTTAAATACAAACTAGTTCATTTGAAAAGTGCACTGGAAAAGATATATGACCAATTTATTTGGTATAGAAAGGGCTTTAAATTATTCTAAAAGTTGTTTCTTCACAGGATCATATAGGGCATGCGAAAGAATAAAGTTATGAAAAGGTAATTATTCTTATCTCTGGGTGTTATTATTGAATTAGAATATAATATTTCTTCAAGGAACTCACTCTAATTGATTTAATGAGAAATAAGTGCTTATATAAATTAGATAGTGTGGCACTGTAGGATAAGTACTGGACTCTGAACCATAAGATTGGTGGTTCAAACCTACCAGCTGCTCCTCACAGGGTCACTATGAGTCGGAATTCACTCTACGGGACTTAACAACAACAAGTCCTAATATTCTAAGGAATTAATTTAAATGAATTAATTTTGGGAATTTTAAAAACTGACAACTTTGAAAGCAAAATATTTCCAAATAACTTAAGTTGGGTATTATTTAAGGATAACTAGCAGTTTCAGAATGGGAAAAAGGAGGCATAAGCCAAGTATTGAGGCGGGGGGGTGGGGGATAGAGGCAGATTGGCTAACCAAGAATTGCAAAATTACTAGAGTTTCAGTATTTACTGGATTAATAAATGGTTATGACATGGAAAAGGAAAAAAATGCTTACCTAGAGAATAATAAGAGGAAAAAAAAATATTCTTTGTCTTTCAAAATATCAGAGACATTTTAAACATATGGAAATGAATTGAGATGACCAATTTTCTTTTATTGCACTTTGATTCAAAAGATAGTGAGAGAAAGGGAGGATCAGCACTCTTCAACCTGAAGCCTTTAAAGTGATATAGCTTCCTAAACCAAATCCATTGCTATTGAGTCTGTTTTGACTCACAGCAGCCCTAGAGATGAAGAGCACTGGATATATCATATGGACTGCCAGAGATTTTTAATTATAGCCATAGAAATGAATTGGTCAGTTGAGCAGAGACTATAGTGTTTCAAAGGGTATTGTAAATCTTTATGGAAATAAGAGAGGAAAAAAAGATGGTGGACTAGGCAAAAAGTCTGTGTGGGCTTTCTGTAGCAAGGATACGGAAAACCTGACAAGGTAGATATAGAGGATGGTGCTAGAACACTGTTCTCCAGAGGAACAGATAGAAAATGGATCAATTGCTTACTGGGAGACAGAATTGAATAGACACAGAAAGAAATGAGGTGACTGACAAGCAATGACAGCTGACGGAACCTGCTGCAGCCATCTTAAAAGTTCGTGAACAGCTTTAGAAATGAGAAAGCATATTTGTGTTACAGAAACCTACCTAAAGCTTGTTTTTCCAAACAGTATATAACCCCAAGGAATCTCAAGCTTTCTATGTGGTCAGAGCCACATAGAAGTTATAAGTCAAGGGAGGAGCTATATACAATAACCCTACTATGGAAGGCTTTGATCCAGATCTGAAAAGTTAACCATGGCCATCCTTGGATTGACTTTCACTAGGAGAGGGCGTTGAATGGATGTGTAAGGTAGAGAGGAGAAAGGAAGAAGGAAAGGAGGCAGGTGATCTCTGTGGGCTCTCTGGACAGAGCATGGCCAATTTGAAAATTTCCAGGTGGCTGTGAAAGCAAGAGGTCAGTAGGTGGTAGAGCACAGCACCTATTATCATAGAGGAAATCAATGACATCCAGTTTTATTTTTTATAGTTTTAGGTTTTTTGTTTTGCTTTGTTTTATTTCTTTATAGTTCTTTATTATTGTTTGTTTTGTTTGTTTGATTCTTGGTCTTTCTTCTTCTTGCAGCACACAACAGAATACAGCAACTGCGACCATACAACCAAGTCACAATTGTAAGCTCTAAAACCCCACTAGTTGTGCAAGTGCCAATACCAGCTGCCATATACCAGAAAAGCACAACAACCACCATCTACCAAAACCATTCTGAATTGAACTGTATGAACAGTGAACAGAGAAGCTCATCTTCTGCTCTCACCCACCAGGAGGCAATTAGTGAGTGTCTAAATATACAATAACATCCATTCATCAACTTAATATAAATATCACAATTCCTAAAAAGCAGCCAAAGATTTCTGTTCATATGCAGAAACAAGAAAAAGTAGCTCAAACAAACGACCAAAAGGAAAAGCTAGATAATGCTTTTGAGGAAGAAAAGACACTGAAACTATTCTGGAGAATGACCCTGAGGTACATTCAAATGTTTCACCGAAAAGTTGAGGAAACAAGGTAGAATGCATAAAAGCACTACAGGAACAATCAAATGAAATAGGTATGGCATTGGAGACAATATAAGTCCTCCAAACACAGGTCCAGATAATCAGTACTAAAATATCAGAAATGGACAATACGCTGAAAGGGCAAAAGAGTAGAACTGAATTAATGGAAGCCAGAGTTAGCAAGCTTAAAGATATGTCTCTCAATACTGAAAAGATAGAAAAACAATCGCTAGAAAAGAATGAAAAAATCTGAAGAAAGCCTAAGCTTGATGTGGGACAATGTGAAGAGTAATAATCTCTATGGATGATTGGAATTCCAGAACAGTACCAGACAAAGAAAATCACAGAAAAGATCATTGAAGACATGCTGGAAGAAAATTTCCCTAACATCATGAAGGACGAAAAGATTCAAGAAGATGAATGAACCCCAGGCAGGATAGACCCCAGAAGAAAATCATCAAGACATATCACAATCAAACTCTCCAAAAGCAAAGCTAAAGAAAGAATCCTAAAAGCACCTAGAGAAAAAAGAAATGTTACCTACCAAGGGAAACCTATAAGATTAAGCTCTAATTTCTCAGCAGAAACCATGAAGGCAAGAAGGCAATGGGGAGATATACACAAAACTCAAAAAGAAAAAAATTGCCAACCAAGAATCATACACCCAGCATAGCTGTCCAACAAATATGACAGTGAAATTAGAGCATTTAAGGATAAACAAAACTTAAAGGACTTTGTCAATGCTCCAAAATATACTTAAGAAAATTCTTTGGTCTGAGACCTGACAAGCGCAGACACCAACAAAAGACTGACATATGTGACAACACAACCTCTAATTCAGTTCAGTTCTGAAAGTGCCCAGAGTAGAACAAAACCACAAAACTGAAAATAAGGAATTTGTGATGCCAGCCTATGGACAAGAAAAGTACAAAATGAGAGGAGGAAAACATATAGTTATAGTTACAGAGTTCCAGATGGTGAGGAGGTTAGGTAGATTTGAGGATACAATGGACTGTTTTAAAATGAGCACAAAATTAATAAAGTACAGGGCAACCTATAATAAACTTGATATGTCTACACATCAAATTAAGAAAATAAAACACCAGGAAATTTTTGAAACATTAAAACTATGAAGAAATTAACAAGAAAAGCACAAAAAATAAACTAAGCAAAGGAAAAATATAGAGCAAAGAAATCAGCACCACACACACAAAAAAAAATGCAAAATGACTGTAATCAATCCATATCTATCACTAATTACACTAAAGTCAATGGATTAAATGTACCCATC
This sequence comes from Chrysochloris asiatica, assembly GCF_000296735.1. Classification (NCBI taxonomy): domain Eukaryota; kingdom Metazoa; phylum Chordata; class Mammalia; order Afrosoricida; family Chrysochloridae; genus Chrysochloris; species Chrysochloris asiatica. Next base: position 14,006,543 of record NW_006408580.1, on the reverse strand, counting down.
AAGAGACAGAGTGAATGAATAAGAAGACAGGAAACTTCAATATGTTATCTACAAGAGACACACCTTACACACAAAGACAAAAATAGATTAAAAATTAAAGGATGGTAAATCAAGCTAATTGTAATCACAAAGAGAAAGAGTGTCACTATTAATCTCTGATAAAATAAATTTTAAGGCAAAAACCAGCATGACGGACAAAGAGGTGAATTATCACATAATTGAAATTGAGCAAGAAGACATAACCATAACAGATAACTATACTTCCAACAAAAGAGCCTCAAAATACATAAATCAAATCCAAGTATACCTGAAAAAAGAAATAGACAACTCTACAATGATAAAGGGATTTTTTAAAACACCACTTTCAAAAAGGACAGAACAACCAAAAGGAAAATCAACAAAAACACAGAGGACCTAAACAGCACAATCAATCAACTTGACCCATAATTTTGTACAAAGCCTTCAACCCAGCAGCAACACAATAAACATTCTTTTCCTGTGCACATAGAACGTTCTCCAGAATAGGCCATATGGTAGGCCAGAAAAGAAGTTTCAATAGATTTAAAAACATAAAAATACTACAAAGCATCTTTCAGATCACAATGCTACACAATTAGAAATCAACAATAGGAAGATCAAGGAAATAAAATCAAATACAAGGAACTGAATAGCACCCTGCCTAAAAGTTTCTGAGTAGTAGAACAAATTGAAAATGAAATACAAAAATTCTGAGAAACAAATTAAAATGAAAATACAACATACCAAAACCTTTGGAATACATTGAAACAGCGCTGAGAGGGCAATTTATAGCAATAAACATATACATCCAAAAAGAATAAAGAACTAAAATCAACACATTAACACAACATCTCCAACGATTAGGAAAAGACCAGCAAAGTAAGGCTACAGTCACCAGAAAAAAGAAATACTAATGACTAGAATGGAAACAAATTAAATAGAAAACAGAAAAATAATAGAATCAACAAGTCAAGAAGCTGGTTTCTTGAAAGAATTAATAAAATTAACAAACCACTGGCAAATCTAACAAAAGAAAAGTGGGAGAGACACAAAATATGCATTAGAAACCATATGGGTGATGTCACAACAGAACTAACAGAAATAAAAAGAATAATAACAGAATACTATGAAGAGTTGTACTCCAACAAATTTGAAAGTTTAGAGGAAATGAATACATTAAAAACACACACACACCCTACCTAAACTAACACAGAGTGAAGTAGAAAACTTGAACAAACCTGTAACAAAAGAAGAAATTGATCCGGTCATCAAAAAACTCTCAGGGGAAAAAAAAAGATCAGGTCCAGATGGCTTTACTGGTGAATTGTACCAAATATTCAGAGAAGAACTGACATCAATTTTATGCAAACTACCCCAGAATATAGAAAACGATGGAAAGCTTACTAACACATTTTATGAAGTAAGCATAATTCTCATACCAAAACCAGGCAAGGACATCAGTAAAAAAGAAAATTATAGACCAATATCCCTCATGACCATAGATGCAAAAATTTTCAACAAATACCTAGCCAGTAGAATTCAACAACATATCAAAAAAATAATGCATCATGACCAAGAGGGATTCATACCAGGGAAGCAAGGATGGTTCAATATTAAAAAAAAAAAAAAAAAATTCAGTGCAATCCTCTAGATAAATTTTAAAAAGGAAAAGAACCACATGATCAAATTGACTGATGTAGAAAAAGCATTTGAAAAAGTCCAACAACCATTCTTGATAAAAACACTCAACAAAGTAGGAACTGAAGGGAAATCCCTCAACGTAATTATGAGCATATGGAGCAATGGAGAAAAATTGAAATCAGTCCCACTGCAAACAGGAACCAGACAAAAATGCCCATTATCACCACTCCTATTCAATATTGTGTTGAAAGACTTTGCCAGAGTTAGAAGGCAAGATAGGGAAATTAAAGGCATCAACATTTAAAAGAAGAAGTAAATCTCTCTATATTTGTAGATGGTATGATCCTACACAGAGAAAATCCCAACGACTCGGCAAGAAAATTATTGAAATTCATTGAAAGCTTCAGCAAAGTAGCAGAGTACAAGATCAATATACAAAAATCAATATGATTCCTCTATACTAATAAAGACAGCTCTGAAAAGGAAATTAGGAAAACAATACCATTTACAATAGACACCCAAAGGATAAAATACTTAGGGATAAATCTAACCAGAGAAACAAAAGACTACAAAGAAAACTAAAACACTACCAAAAGAAATTTACAAAATAATGGAAGAATATGCCATGCTCATGGATAGAAAGACATTGTGAAAATGCCAATACTGCCCAAAGCAATCTACAGTTATATCACAATCCCAATCCAGATTCCAACAACATTCTTTAAAGAGGTGGAAAAAAATGATTATGAACTTTCTAGAGAAAGGAAAGAGATATTGGGTAAATAAAGCACTCCTTAAGAAGAAGAACAAAGCTAGAGGCCTCTCACTCCCTGACCTCAAATTTTACTACACAGCCACAGTGGTAAAAAACAGCCTGGTACTGGTTCAATGAAAGATACATAGATCAATGGAACGGAACTGAGAACCCCAAAGTAAATCCATCCACATACAGTCAACTGCCACCAACTTGTCTGTCAGTTTGTCTTTGGTGGTGTGTATGCTGCTGTGATTCTGGAAGCTGTATCACGGGTATTTTGAATAAGAGCAGGGTCACCCATGGTGGACAAGTTTTCAGATGAGCTTCCCGATGAAGATCAACTGGGAAGAAGGAAAAATGGACTACCTGCGAATATTTAGTCACTGAAAACCTTATGAATAGCAGTCAGACATAGTGCCAGAAGATGAGCCCCTTGGGTTGGAAGGCACTCAGAATACAACTGGAAAAGAGCTGCTTCCTCAAAGGATATTGACCATGTTGAAATGACTGCAGTAAAACCCTCAGGACCTTCATTTGCTGATGGTGTACAACTCAAAATGAAGAGAAACACCTATAAACATTTATTAATAATACGAAATGGAATATATGAAGTATATAAGAACAAGCTCAGCATTTCTCAAACAGAGGGAAGTGAAGAAAAAATGCAAGTCTCAACTTGCCATATTGAAGGATTCTCTGGACAAAATATTGAATGATGCAGAAAGCATTTAAAGAAGATGGAAGGAATATGTAAAGTTCATGTACCAAAAATAAAAGGTCGGTGTTCAACCATTTCAAAAGGTAGCATATGATCAAGAGCCAATGAGGCTATTGAAAATACCATGGCTTGGGTCAGGTGAATCTTAGTCCTCAAACTAATTTATTTGCTTTGGAACACTTTATAGAGGTCTTGTTCAGCAAATTTGCCTAATGCAATACATTCAAGCAAAATGAAGCTTTTGACAACTTCAATATTTTCTCCATTTATCATGATGATATTTATTGGTAAAGTGATGAGGATTTTTTTTCTTTGCATTGAGGTGCAACCTATATTAAAAGCCGTGATTTTTTATCTTCATCAGTAAGTATTTTAAGTCCTCTTCACTTTCAGCAAGCAAGGTTGTATCATCTGCATGTCACAGATTGTTAATGAGTCTTCCAATATTGATGGCAAGTTTTTCTTCATGTAATCCACCTTCTTGCATTATTTGCTCAGTATATATTGAATGATTATGGTGAAAGAAACAGATTGAATAATTATGGTGAAAAAATACAAACCTGACTCACACCTTTCCTGAACTTAAACCATACAATATCCCTTTTTGTTCTATTCAAACAACTGTCTCTGAGTCTATGTACAGTTTAATCATGAACACAATTAAGTGTTCTGGAATACCCATTCTTTACAATGTTATCCATAGATTGTCATCCACACAGTTGAAAGCCTTTGCATAGTCAATAAAGCACAGAAAAATATCTTTCTGGTATTGTCTGCTTTCAGCCAAGATTCACCAGATGTTAGCAATGATATCCCTCATTCCATGTCCTCATCTGAAACCAGCTTGAACCTCTGGCAGTTCCTTATCAATGTACTATTGCAGGTGTTTTGCAATGATAAACAAAATTTTACTTGCGTGTTATATTAACAATATTGTCTAACGATTTCCACATTCTGTTGGGTCACCTCTCTTCGGAATGGGCACAACTATGGATCTTTTCCAATCAGTTGGCCAGGTAGCTGTTTTCCAAATTTTTTTGGCATAGAAGAGTGAGTGCCTCCTCCAATGTTGCATCAGTTTGTTGAAATTTTTCAATTTGTATGCCATCAATTCCTTGTTTTTCAAAAATGCCTTCAGTACAGTTTGGACTTTTTCCTTTAGCATCATCTGTTCTTGACCATATACTTACTACCTCCTGAAATTAAACACCGAACATTTCTTTTTGGTATGGTGACTCTATGTATACTTTCCATCTTCTCTTGATGCTTTCTGCATCATTCAATATTTTGTCCATGTTGTTGTTAAATGCTGTTGAATCGGTTCCATTTCATAGCAACTCTGTATAGTGTTTCCAAGGAGCATCTGATGGGTTTGAACTGCCAACCTTGTGATTTGCAATCAAGTGCTAATTCTAGCACCACCACAAGAGTCCATTTTGCCCGTAGAATTCAATATTGCAAGTCAAGGTTAGAATTTTGTCTTCAGTTCTTTCAGCTTAAATGTTGAGCATGTTTTTCCCCTGTTGTTTTCTAATCCCGTGTCTTTGCACATACCATTATAATTTTTTTGTTTTGTCTTTTTGAGCTGCCCTTTGAATTTTCTGTTGAGCTCTTTGACTTCCTCATTTCTTCCATTCACTTTAGCACGTCCATGCTGGAGAGCAAATTCCAGAGTCTCTTCTGTCATCCATTTTGATCTTTTCTTTCTTTTCTGTCTTTTTAATGATCTTTTGCTTACTTAATGTGTGATGATTTTCTTGTAATCCCACAAATCTCCTAGTCTTCTGTCATTAGTGTCTAATGCGTCAAATCAGTTTTTGAGATGGACTCTAAATTTAGGTGGGATATGTTTAAGGCCATATTTTGACTTTTGTGGATTTGTTTTAATTTTCTTCAACTTCAGCCTGAATTTGCATATGAGCAATTGAAGGTCTGTTTCACAATATGCTCCTGGCCTTGTTTTAGCTGATGATATCCAGCTCTTCTACCTTCTCTTTCCACAGATGTAGTCTTAGTAAGTTGTTGTTGCTAAGTGCCATTGAGTCAATTCTAACTCATAGCGACCCTGTATAGTCAAACCAACCTTGCAGTTCAAACCAACCTTGCAGTCCAATGCATTAAACCATAGCACCACACCAGGATTCAGGGCCATACCTGGACTGTAGTGCCACACCAGGACTCACCAGTCTTAGTATGTTGCTGTTAAATGCTGTTGAGTTGGTTTCGACTCATAGCAACCTTATATAATGTTTCTGAAAAGTGACTGGTGAATTTGAACTGCTGATCTTGCAATTCAAACCAACCTTGTGGTCCAGGGCTGTATTCCATAGTGCCACACCAGGTACAGTTTTAGTATGGTGGTGGTGGTGGTGGTGGCGTGCCATGGAGTTGATTTCAACTCATAGCGACTCTGTTTAGAGTTTCCAAGGCTATAAATCTTTAAGGAAGCAGAAAGATTTATCTTTCTTCTGCAGAACGGTTGGTAGTTTTGAACTGCTGACCTTGAGGTTAGCAGCCTGACTCGTAACCACTACACTACCAGAGCTTCCTAGTATAATTATTAGTAAATTATGTGGATTCTCATCATATAAGAACTGTACACAAGTTCTCTTCACTGTAGGGTAACTCTAAGAAGTTAGAATATAGAATTCACAGAGACAATAGAGTGGGCTGGGGAAATATCTCCACCCTCAGTCAGAGACTTAAAGTTATCGCATATCAATGAATTTATCAGTTGGGCATAGACTTGTATATTTCCAAAACCATTTGATAAAATCTTGAAGGACTAAAAGTAGGTTAGGGAAATATGATAAATGGTAAAAATTCTCATGAAAACTTAGAATATTTAAACAAATTTTATTTCAATAGTAATTACATTTGTATTATGTTTGTATTGCTTTGGCAAGTCTTCTACAAAAGAAATCTTTAAAGTGTTGAAAACAATGATGTTACTTTCAGGACTAAAGTGTGCCTGTCCCAAACCATGGTATTTCAATCACCTCATATGCATATGAAAGTTGGTCAATGAATAAGGGAAACCAAAGAAAAATTTATGCCTTTAATTTACCATGTGGGCAAAAATTATTGAATGTATCATGTGGACTACCAGAAGAATTAATACATCTATCTTGGGAGAAGTACATACAACTAGATGCTCCTTAGAAGCTAGGATGGCAAGAGTTCATCTCATGTGCTTTGTTGTTATTGTTGTTAAGTGCCGTCCAGTCAGTTTTGACTCATAGTGACACTGTATAGGATTTCTGAAGCTGAAAATCTTTACTGGAACAGAAGGTGTAATCTATCTCCTGCAAAGCAACTCATGAGTTTGAACTGCCAAATTTCTGGCAGCTAAGTTGCACAGGGTTTCTAAGGAGAGGCTGGTGGGTTTGAACCACCAACCTTGCAGTCACCAGGACTATAAGAATATATATATTGCAAATACCTTTTTTAAACACATGGAGCTCACCAGATGGAATACACAGAAATCAAATTGACTACATCTGTGGAAAGAAATGGTGGGAAAGCACCATATCATCAGCCAAAACAAGGCCAGATGCACACTGTGGAACAGTGGAACAGACCATCAATTGCTCATATGCAAGTTCAGGCTGAAGCTGAAGAACATTAAAACAAGTCCATGAGAGCTAAAATATGACCTTGAACATATCCCACCTGGATTTAGAGACTATATCAAGCACAGACCGAAGACCAGAAGAGTTGTGGGATAACATCAAGTACATCATACAGGAAGAAAGCAAAAGGTCATCAAGAAGATACGAAATAAGGAAAAGACCAAACTGGATGTCAGAAGAGACTCTGAAACATGCTCTCCAGTGTAGAGATGCTAAAGCAAATGGACGAAATGAGGCGTTAAAAGAGTTGAATAGAAAATTTCAAAAGGCTCCTCAAGAAGACAAAGTCAAATATTATACTGAACTGTACAAAGACCTGGAGTTAGAAAACCAAAAGGTTTCCTCAAACTGATGGAACTGAATAAAAAATTCAAGCTTCAACTTGCAATATTGAAGTATTTTCTGAGTAAAATATTGAATGAAACAGAAAGCATCCAAAGAAGATGGAAGGAATATACAGAGTTATTGTACCAACAAGAAATGGTCAGTATTCCACCATTTCAAGAGGTAGCATATGAAGGAAGAAGTCCAAGGCACACTGAAGTCATTAACATAGAATAAAGCACCAGGAATTCATGGAATACACCTTGAAATATTTCAACAAACTGATGCAGCACTGGAGACACTTCACTCATCTATACCAAGAAATTTGGAAGATGGCCAACTGATTGAAAGAGATCCATATTTGCGCCCCTTCCAAACACAGGTGGCCTAACAGAATGTAGAAATCAACAGACAATAAATACCATTAATATCATATGCACGTAAAATTTTGTTAAAAATAATTCAAAAACAGCTGCAATCATATATTGACAGAAAATTGCCAGAGGTTCAAGCCAGATCCAGAAGAGGATGTAGAACAAAGGAAATCATTGCTGATGACACATGGATCTTGACTGAAAGCAGAGACTACCAGAAAGATGTTTACCTGTGCTTTGTTGACTACACAAAGGTTTTTGATTGTGTGGATCATGACAAGCTGTGGGCAACACTGCAGATAATGAGTATTCTGGAACATTTCATTGTGCTCTTAAGGAATCTGTACATAGACAAAGAGGCAGTTGTTTGAACAAAACAAGTGAGCACTGAATGGTTTAAAATTAGGAAAGGTGTGCACCAGGGTTGTGTTCTATCACCATACTTATTCAATCAGTCTGCTGAACAAATAATCTGAGAAGCTGGATTATATGAAGAAGAGCATGGCATCAGGATTAGAGGAAGACTCATGAATAATCTGTGATATACAAATGATATGGCCTTGCATGCTGAAAGCAAAGAGGACTTAAATGCTTAATGGTCAAAGACCACAGTCTTCTGTATGGGTGGCACCTCAATGTAAACAGAACAAAAGTCTTCACCACTAGACCTATTGTTAACATCTGGATAAATGGAGAAAATATTGCAGTTGTCAAAAGCTTCATTTGGCTTGGATTCACTATCAACACTCATGTAAACAGCATTCAAAAAATCAAGTGGCATATTACATTAAGCAAATCTGCTGCATAAACCACTTTAAAGTGTTCCAGAGCAAAGGAGTCAGTTTGAGGATTAAGGTGCATCTGATACAAACCATGGTATTTTCCATAGCTTCATATGCATATGAATGTTGGGCAGTGAATAAGAAAGACTGTAGAATAACTGGCACATTTGAATTTTGGTGTTGGAGAAAAATATTAAGAATACCACAGAATGCTAGAAGAACAAACAAATCTTTGTTGGAAGAAGTACAACCAGAATGCTCCATAGAAGTCAGATGGTCAGACATTGTCTCCCATACTTTGGCTATATTATCAGGAGGGATCAATTCCTGGAGACGAACATCATACTAGGTAATGTGAGGAGGGTCAGTGTAAAAGAGGGAGACCCCCAATGAGATAAATTGGCACAGTGGCAGCAGCAGTGGGCTTAAACTTTACAACAATTCTGATGATTCTGCAGGACCAGGCAGTGTTTTCTTCTGTTGTGCATAAAGTTGCTATAAGTTGGAAACAACTTGATGACACCTAACAACAACATAATTATAAACTCCTTGTAGGTAGAATTGCATTGTCTTCACTTTGGTTAGACTCCACAGGTCTTGCCTCCTGCTCTACTAGAAGCAGGAACTCAGTAAATGTCAAATTGAAATCACGTTCATAGAATAATGCTAACTGGACAACCAATAAGTTATTTTAAAAAGTAGTTTGATATTGGTTTTAATAAACTCATAATCATATCAGGTGTTTTTTGTTTGTTTGTTTTTTTACTATAAACAGATGTTTCTAAAATGATGTTGTTGTTAATTGCCACTTAGTCTATTCCAATTCATGGTGACCCTATGTATGCCAAGTTAAACAGTTCCATAGAGTTTTCATGGCTGTGGTCTTTCAGAAGCAGATTTCCAAGCTGTCTTCTGAGTTGCTTCTGGATAGGTATTAACTGCCAAACTTTTTTTTTTTTTTTTTAACTTTTTTATTGTGAGTTGAATGAAGGTTCACAGAGCAGATCATCAGTTTTACATTCAACAAATTTTATACTTTATTTCATTTCCATGATTACAATTCCCTAAATGTAACATGTTATCCAACTGTCTCCTTGTGCTTCTTGTTTCCATGCCACCGTCTTTCCTAACTCTTCTGAATTATTTCCTTAGGTAATCTTGAACGGTTAATCATCCTATGCTGTGCATAACTCACTAGTGTTGTTGTCCCTCCCTTTCTCTATACCTATATTTTCAGCTTAGCTGAAAACTGAACCATGAGGGTTAGTTCTACTCCAGACCTGAAGTGTGATCAAGAGCCATAGTTTTGGGCTGCTCTAGACTCTTTCTGATGAGTAAGCCTGGTCCTTTTTTATAATTTGGAGTTTTGTCCCACATTTCTCCCTCTGTTTCCGGACCTTCTAATGGGATCCTTATAAGAAGAGTTGGTAGTAGTAGTTGGGCACCATCTAGTTTTTCTGGTCTCGGCATCATGGAGACTGATGGTCACATGGTCCATTAGTCCATTTAACCGCCATCATTTTTATTAGTAGTACAGCATTTAACCATCTGTACCACTCAGGAACTTCTCTAAAATGATAGAAGTATGTTTCGCTTTGTTTTGTTTTTCCCTATTTAAAGCTGTTGAAACGGTTCCCTTACAATCTTGCATACATTCTGTATTTGCTTGTTAAGTTCTTTTTTGTCCCCAGATAATGAAAAAGTAAACAAACTCCAGTCAGGTCCCTCTCTTGATCTTCACAAATTCCAAATAAGAAGAGTCTGAATTAATGAGGTTTTTAATGTACTGTTCTAAGTAAAGTTGAAAGATAAACAACATTCCTTTGTCTGGATCACAGAATAATGGGCTCAGAACATTCCTACGCTTAAGGTGGGATACTTCTCATTGCTGAGGGCTTAAATTTCCCAAGAGGGAAAATAAACAAATAAGTGGCTCTGGGTGCCTAAACTTGTGAATAAAAGGTCAAGCATTAACTTGGAAGGAGGCTGAGTCTATGTTTTCATCACAAGCTGTGTTCTCCTGAAGCAGAGGTGGACTTGAGGAACAAAATGTTTGTTAGAGATTGATACCTACGGAAGGGAGGGAAGCAGGGAAAATCCGGCTGCCATGGAGGTCTCATTGAGACTTAACCAACCCAAATCTTGCCTGGAGCAAGACCTGCCCATAGAACATCTCATGCCTAAGCCTGTAAGGAGTCCTGATGTGGGACTGTAGGATAGGCATTGGAGTGCTAACTGCAAATTCAGTGGTTAAAACCCACAAGCCGCTCCTCAGAAACCCTATAGAGTCCCTATGTGATGGAATTGACTCCATCTTAGTAACAACAACAGCTCACAAGACTTCTTTACAGTGCTCAAGCGCAAAGATATCAGTTTGAGAACTAAGGTACACCTGACCAAAACCTTAGAAGAATTGATTCATTTGAGCTATGGTGTTGGAGGAGAATATTAAAGGTACGATGGACTGACAAAAGAACAAACAAATCTGTGCTGAAAAAGTACGACTAGAGTGCTCCTTAGAAGCAGCATAGCCAGACATCGTCTGCCACACTTCAGACATATTATCAAGTTCCTGGAGAAGGATCTCATGCTTTGTAAAGTGGAAGGTCAGTGAAAAAGAGGAAGACCCTCATTAGATGGCTTGATACAGTGGCAGCAGCAATGGGCTAAAGCATAACAATTGTGAGGTTGGTGCAGGACCAAACAGTGTTTCATTCTGTTGTGCACAGGGTGGTTATCAGTGAGAACCAGCTTGACAGAGTCTCACAACAGCAGCCACTACATGATGTGGACCACCCTGTCAAAGGCAGGACTTGGGCTAGACCACCTCAGAAACTAAGGAGCTACCTGAAGAGGTTGACTGCTGACCAAATTTCACAGCTGGGCTGCCTGACTTGCCCCAGAGTCTGTCCTCATAGGTATCCAGATAAGCTTCAGGCAGAATCACAAAGAAGCTATTCATCTTTCTCCATATGGTCTCTTCCTCCTTCATTCTTTTTCTAGACCTTTCTTCCTCTATCTTTCTCTCCTTTAGGTATGCTGTTGCTGTTAAATGCCGTGGAGTCGATTCAGACCCATAGCGACCCTGTATAGGGTTTTCAAGGAGCGACTGGTGAGCTTGAACCGCTGACCTTGTGATTCAAGCAACTTTGCAGTCTGATGCATTAACCCATAGCGTCACACCAGACTCCTCCCTTTAGGTATAGTGATGGTTAAAGTTTTGTGTCAACTTGGTTTTGCCAGGATTCTAAGTGGTTTAGCAGTTAAAATGTAGTACTCACCTCTATGGTGAGATAACATCTGATGTAATTACCCCCATGTGATCTAATGCGATCAGATCTGATCTGATGTAATTATCCAGTGTCTTATAAATCATCACTTCTATGATACGAATCGGGCTTCGAACCTTAAGGTCAGTGGTTCGAAACTACCAGCTGCTCCGCGGGAGAAAGATGAGGCTTTCTACTCC
>NW_006408580.1:13973193-13974387 GCF_000296735.1 Chrysochloris asiatica | reverse complement strand
ATTTCTGTGGGTCCGAGTTTTGGAGCTCTGTCCTGGCTCTTTTTTGCCTAGAATTCTGTTATTGCTGACAGCAACCTTCACTACACTTTCAACGTAGCCTCCATCAAGCCCCACCCCCATCAATATATCTTGATTGTATGTTTGATCAATTTTGGATTAAAGAAATTGGTAGAATTCTTCTATTTCATCCTCACTGGCTTTAGTGGTTGGTGCAAAAATTTGAATAATAGTGGTATTAAGTGGGCTTCCTTGTAGGTGTATGGATATTATCCTATTACAGCCAGTGTTGTACTTCATGATTGATCTAGATATGTTCTTTTTGACCATGAATGCAACACCTTTCCTCTTCACTTTGTCATTCCCGGCATAGTATACCATGTGATTGTCAGATTCAGAATGCTCAATACCAGTTCACTTCAGCTCACTAATGCCTAAGATATCGATGTTTATGTGTTCCATTTCTTATCAAAGGCACCTACTACCACCAAAATAGAAGAGCCAGGAGTGGAGTCCGTCCTTTGGACCCTTGGTCCTTTACTGTGAAGATCATTGACTTTAAACTGTAAGGAGATCTCCAAGGAATACTGGACCTACAGATGCTGATGAGATTCAAACACCTTTCCCCAGAGCCGACAAAGAGAAAGCCTTTCCCTAAAGCTGGCACTCTGAATTTAGACTTCTAGCCTCTTAGACTGAGAGAGAATACATTTCTGGTTGTTAATACTATATACAATGTTACAGTATGTAATTTTCTGATGTTATTGTTCTCAAAGTTTACTTGATGATGTTAATTTTTATGATTTCCTGTTAAAATACTATCACAAAGATGTAGCACTCAATCAGGGCCTTTAGAACAGATTGCTTCAATCAGGTTGCTTGAAAACATAGCCCAAACAATAATCACATTGTTAAAGTTGGAAGACATAGTGGGGAAGAAGTGGGATGTTACTTTGAACTGTTAGGAGAAAAAAGAGAGAGAGAGACCATATAGAAAACACACAGCATCCCCATTTTCATGAATAATGCAAATGACCCAGAACCTTCCGCAAATCAAATTATAACTATAACTGACAAAATACCAGTGCCATCCAACTCTTCTTCATTGTTGAAGTAGATTTTTATGGTTTACATATACATTGCTTTATTTGGTGGTGGTGGTGGTATTCTTCTACAAGATGAATTCCAAGCTCATTC
>NW_006408580.1:13969826-13971998 GCF_000296735.1 Chrysochloris asiatica | reverse complement strand
CCTAGTAACAATATTTTTTTACTTACCCTTGTATTTAAATGTATTTGTAAGTTTATGTGTAATGTTTCCAACTCTCAGAAACTAATAAGGTTAAGGTTTATGAAGGTAATGATAATAAAAGGGAATAATGATAACTAAAAAAAGAGAGATTTGACTAATGTCAGAACCCACTTCAGAATTGTCTGAATAAAACTCTGTCTTAAGTCAGGAACTTGTGCTATGGGTTAATACGTTGGACTGCAAAGTCGATTTGAACCACAAGTTTGGCAGTTCAAGCTCACCAGCCACTCCTCAGAAACCCTATATAGAATCACTGTGAGTTGAAACCAACTTGACAGCTCCTTAACAACAACCTGTATATAAGAGGCTCACACAGTATGATAAATGCACTATACTAACTTGTTAAGGCAACTTAAAAAACAAAAAACCCTATTGCTGTCAAGTTGATTCTGACACATGGTGGCCCCTTGGGTGACTGTGACTACTAATGGTGTTAGGTGCCAGGCCCTGCTCCATCCTTACAATGGCTGCAGCCCTTGTGTCATCCATGTTTATCTTTTTGCTTACCCTCTACTTTATCAAGCATGTTCTCTCTCTGCAGGGATTGGACCCTCCTGATAACATGCCATCCTTTCTCCTAAAGAGCATTCTGTCTGTACTTCTTCCAGGATAGACTTATTCATTCCTCTGGTAGCACATAGTATATTTAATATTCTTTGCCAACACCATAATCTGAAAACATCAATTATTTTTCAATCTTCCTTATTTAGTGTCTAGTTTTTGCATACAAATGAAATGATTGAAAAAACCATGACGTAAGTCATACACCCCTCGGTCTTCAAAATGACATCTTTGCCCTATAACACTTTAAAAACATCTTTTGTATCCTATTTGTCTGGTTCAATACGTCATTTAATTTCCTGATTGTTGCTTCCATGGGTGTTGATTTGGGATCCAAGTAAAATAAGATCCTTGACAACTTAAAACTTTTTTCTGTTTATTGTGATATTGCTGACTTATCTAATTGTGAGGGTTTTTGTTTTCTTTATGTAAGGTATATCCATATCATATACCATATCATAACTGAAGATGGTAGTCTTTGATCTTCATCTCTTCACTGTTACCATCACTGGCACTGGGTGGCATAAGCAGTTTGTGCTCTACTACTAACCTAAAGGTTATCCTTTTGAATCCACCCAGTACCTCAAAAAGTAAGTCCTGACAATCTGCCACATACAATTTGTTGTTGTTAGGTACAGATTATAGCCAATAAAGCCCTTGGAGCACTGTTTTACTCTGTAACCCTTGATATCTCCAGTCTTCTGTCAGTTTGTCATACTGTAGTGACTTCTATGGTGCAAGCTATGCCACTAAAATTTCAAATATCTTCAGGGTCACTCATGGGGTGCAAGCTATGTCACTAAAATTTCAAATATCTTCAGGGTCACTCATGGTGGAGTAGAACTTCTAGTCGAGACTGCAGACTAAGAAAGACTCAAAAGAAGCAAGAGACGGTTCACTTCTAAAAAATTATTTTCTGGAAACCTTATGAATAGCAACCGAACACTGTGTCTAATAATAGCCTCCACATATGAGGTATTTGAGAGTCCCTGGATGGAGCAAATGGTTTATGCACTTGGATGCTAACTAAAGATTTGGAGGTTTGAGCCCATCCTGAGTGAGCACTAAAAAAAATCTACCCTGGGTATCAACTTCGGAAAAGGCATAGCCACTGAAAACCCTATGGAGCACAGTTCTCTGATACACATGAGGACACCATGAGTTGGAGGCCATAGCTACTGTTTTATTATCATTATTAGATATTTGTTATATGCCAAGCTTACATGAAAACACTGCACATTTAAAAAATTAAAAATCCTATTATAGTTTGAGTGAAAGTTTACAGAGAAAATTGGTTTTCCATTCAATAATTTATAGACATTTTATTTCATGACATTGATTACAATCCCCACAATGTAACAGCACTCTTCCCACTTCCTCTGTGTTTCCCATTTCCATACTTCCTTTATTCCTATCCATTCCTGCCTTCTGAGCTTGATCCCTGGACAGATACTGCCCTGTTGGCCTCCAATGGTTGATTGTTTAACCACAGTATGATTAAACAAATGTCTCAATTGTTTATAGATATTTGCAGATGTTTATTCTCATTTT
>NW_006408580.1:13961508-13966366 GCF_000296735.1 Chrysochloris asiatica | reverse complement strand
CAATACTACCCAAAGCATTCTATACATATAATGCAATCCCAATCCAGATTCCAATGACATTCTTCAAGGAGATGGAAAAAACAATTACAAACTTTATATGGAAAAGAAAGAGGCCCAGGATAAGCAAAGCACTGCTTAAGAAAAAGAACAAAGTTGGAAACCTCTCACTCCCTGATTTTAAATTTTACTATACAGCTACAGTGGTCAGATATAGTGCCGGAAAATGAACCCCTCAGCTTGGAAGCCACTCAAAATGTGACTGGGGAAGAGCTGCCTCCTCAAAGTAGAGTTGACCATGATGACGTGAATAGAGTGAAGCCAGTGGGAGTAAAGCCTGCGGGAGCTTCATTTGCTGAGGGGGCACAACTCAAAATGAAGAGAAGCAGAAATTAACCCATCCACATACAGCCAACTGATTTTTTACAAAGTACCTAAATATATTGCATGGGGAGGGAATAGTCTCTTCAACCGATAGTGCTGGCAAAATTGGAAAGTGATATGCAAAAGATTAAAACAAGACCTTTACCTCACTCCCTATACAAAACCAACTCAGTATGGATTAAAGACCTTAATGTGGGAAAAACAACCTTTGGATGGATCCTTAAATTATTATACCATCTCACAGCTTGAATTATTCAACCACTGCATCAAATTGTCTATTTGTTTGTAAAATTACTTTGTTTTTGTCCTGTATTTATGTTTACGAAACTGAAAACCTGGAATTCCAAGAGTATATAAGTTATATCACGTATATGTACTATAATGCATTTATACTGTCAATATGAAAGCAATGCAGAAGAAAAATGAATACAGATGAGTGTTAGGTGAAAACAGAGTTCCAAGCAGGCCTATATGTGAATATACAAAGCGATGAATGGTTGCTTTTTTTTGTGAAATGTAGCTTTTGATTGTAGAATTGTCTTACTACGCCTCCTGGTGCACCAGGAGCTGCTAGTAGGGAAAAAAAGAACAGCCTGACTTAGTGAACCTGCCGGGCCATATTCAGCCATTGAGGAAAGCAGTTTGGAAGTGATTTCTTTATACCATATCCTTCAAGGGACCCATTTGGGTTGAGGGATACCCGGAACAGAGGCAGGGCAATACCCCTTCCACAGATGCCCATAAGATTGAATACAGAAGGGTAATCGGCAGGACATTACTGGGCACATACTCCTTTGTCTCTCTACCTTGGATATGTTAAATAGGAAAAATTCAAATCCTTCCTACTGAGATATTATTAAATGCTTTCGGGTCAGTTCCAACTCGTGGCGACCCTGTGTGGGGTTTCCGAGGAGTGACTGGTGAGCTTGAACAAACAGCTGACCTTGCAGTTTGGATGGACTTTGTGGTCCAGCGCATTGACCCACAGTGCCACACCACGATGACTCAACCAAAATGACAAATTTAGTAACCACTATGTTTGCTACCCATCATCCAAATTGGGCAGATGTTCAGGATCTGTTGACCATGCTCCTGACCAGCAACGGGAGAAGGCTGGTCTGAGATAAGGCATGGGACGAAGCCCGCATGCATCCGTAGAGAAAAACCTGGACAGGACCCTTGCCCCAGTCAAGGCAATTCTTCTAGCTGACACAAATTGGAATCTAAATTTGCCTACAAAATCTAAATGTGCACTATAAAAGGCATATTCTCAGAGATCTGAATAAGGGAGTCCCTAAACAAAAGAGCTTGAAAATGGTACAGGCAGTTCAGCAGAAGCCAGCTGAGGACCCCTTACTGTAAGTACACAGATCTTGATCCTGAGAACTCAGCAGATATCCCAATGGTTAACATGACTTTTATCTCCCACAATGCCTCGGATATTAGAAAGAAATTTGACAGGGCAATTGGCATGAATCCATTCCAGCTGGTGGACATCACCTTCGAGTTATTTAACAGCTGAGAGCACAAGAAATCTTAGACCATTACTGTCTTCCTAAAGACCACTAGAAGTAAGCCTGTGGGGTCCCAGGGAGGGCCCCTTTAAGGAAAGAGGGCCTTAAGAAAGGACCAATTGAAAAAACCTGGACACTGGAAAAATGAATGCCCAAATCTCAGGGGAGGATCTAGCAGAAAAAGCTACCCTCCAACTCAACAGATGGTTGAACAAGCTTCATTGTCTACAGAGGACTGACAGTGACTAGGGGAAGAGGATCCAGCATGATTTGGCGTCATCCTCTGCCATCCATACTGCCACCACCACCCCCACCCCACCCCCGGAACCTCAGCTAAAAATAACAATGGGGGGGCAGACTGGATTTTTGGTGGACACTGGTGCCACTTATTCAGTGGTCAATACGCCTCTGAATTTCCCAGCATTCCATTCAGTGATGGTGACTGAGATCTCAGGGAGGCCTGAAACCCCTAGATTGCTTCATTGGGGAAAAAAAAGAAAAATGACTGCCTGGTCCCCTTACTGGGCCAGGACCTGCTTTCAAAGTTGCATGTTCAAACAACTGTTCTTGCAACGAACAGTCTGCAGATGGAGGTTCCTCATGAACATGCTTGGCAATTACTGATTCAAACTCTGGAAGCCAGTCACATTGGCCTGAGGAGATTGACAAGCAGGTAAACCCCTTGCGTGGGCTAACAGAACTCTGGGGAGAGCAAATTACATCCCCCATTGAGGTCTGATTGAAGACTGGAAGCTGACCATCCCACAGAAACCAATATCATCTCAGGTAAGAGGCCGAGAAATTCACTCTGGTCAGCCCATCATTGTCCCCATCATGTCGTTTCCCTGCTGCAAAAGAAGAAGCCTATGGATCACGACAGGACGGCTAGGTGATACCAGGTTATTTTACTGGACAATCCGAGTATTATCCTGAGAATTAGGGTGTGACTAAACTCACGATACTACCCCCTGATGTGGCAACTAGAGGGCTAAGCCATGATTGTATAGAAATCACTGACCAAGTATTTTCCAACCAGCCTGACCTGTTTGGCTATATCTGGTGGACTATACGTTGTTCATGGGCAGAAGTAATTTCATGGAGAAACAGATTCAGATAGCAAGGTGTGTGATAGTAATCTTACAAGACCCAGTGGAGGCAGTAGCCCTCCTGCGGGGAACCTTGGCTCAAAGAGCCAAACCGTTTGCACTGATGAGGGCATTAGAAATGTTGGCAAGAAGGACTTGAGTTGGGCTGAGGCAGAAGGATTTGAGAGAGAGGTTAAAGGATGAAAAGTGAATGGCGATTGAATTGTTCTGGTTCTGAGAGGTTAAAAGCTAGACAGTAAATGGCAATAGAATGGTTCTGATCCTGGAAAACTAGCCCCTGCTCTTCTTAAATGAGTCCATAAAATGACCTACTACAGGAAAAGGGCCATGGCTTGATTCATTAGGCCCTGGCTCGAGGGTAAGAAATTAATTTTTAAAAAATCACTCAGGATGTTAGCTCTAACTGTTTCACTTGCCTCAAGAACAATCCCAAGACAGGCTGTCCTGCACCAATATCAAGGTAAAACAACTCCTTGAAAATTGGCAGGCCGATTTCATGCAGATGCCCCCAAGATGGGGAATTAAATATTTGCTGGTTTTGTTTTTGTAGACACCTTTCCTGGTTGGGTAGAGGTTTTCCCTACCCAAACTGAGGAGGCTTCAGAAGTAGTGAAAATCCTGTTCTCGGAGATTATCTCCAAGTTTGGACTTCCAAAAAAGTGTCCAAAGTAACAATGGAGCAGCAAACACCACAGATGAAATGGAGATTGCATTCAGCAAGGAGGCTCGAAAAAATGAACTATACTCTAAAGAAACAAATGGCAAAACTGTCAGGAAATTTATCTACATTGGAACCAGGTTTTACTTTGCCCTGTTCCGAATTCAGGTAACTCCCAGAAGCAGGCTTAAATTGATCCCTTATAAAATTGTTTATAATAAGCCTTTTCAAACAGCCTCCCTCAACCCTCCTCCTGACCTCAACCATGATTTGAAGGTGCAGTGGTTTGCACAACACCTCCACCACACACATTATATTATTCTTACAATTGCTTGTCCCAGGTCTGCTTCCTCCCCTAAAGGTAACCTGAACCCTTCCAGTCTGGAGATCATGTTCTCAGAACATGGAGAGACTGATCTGAAAACCAGTTAGAAGAAAAGTGGACTGGACCCTGGGAAGTGTTACTAGTCATCCAATCAGCTGTCAAGTTAGCTGGACTCAAAGCCTAGACACACCATACCAGAATCAAGTCTTACCCATCAGTTGACAGGACAGCCTGGACATCAGAAGCAACTGGAGAAACCCAATTAAGAAGATAAGAAGATGCCCCTTAAAATAATGTATCTCCTGTTCTTTACAATGGGCCTCTCACATTCATTATTCCCTTTCAATGGGTCTATTTAGCGCAGAGTGTACTGAAAGTACCTGAGTTTTGTCTTTCAAGAGGCACTTACATAGAATAGACCCTTACCTCATGTTTACTAGGGATATGTACCCCTTTAGAGTTAATTCAAAATTTCACGCTATTTCAATATATTTAAAAGAATATCACATATGATAACACCTATAATTGGGTTCTGATGGTAATGAGAAGACAGAGAGACATGTTCTCTATTCAGCTTAGAAGAGTTACCCTTAGTGTCTATTCTGGATGTACAACTGATTGCAAATCCTTAAGAAACATCATTGTGAAATGTACAGAGGTAGAGACAGTGTCTGATGCTAATGGACATATTAAATTATCTTCTGGGTTAAAAAAAAAAAACTAAACTAAACTAAATGTGAATCCCATAATTATAAAGGCCATCAATGAAAAAATAGGGACAAATGTGAGGGCTCTCTCTAATACAGGTCATACACAGAGTGCCAAAAATTTTGAAAGTTACACAAACAAAAGTAGACAAAATAGATGATTGGAG
>NW_006408580.1:13959109-13960923 GCF_000296735.1 Chrysochloris asiatica | reverse complement strand
CTAAGTGCCCATCAACTGAAGAATGGATAAACAAACTGTGGTACATACACACAATGGAGTATTATGCTACCTTGAAGAATAACAAGGAAGCTACAAGCCACCGTATAACATGGATGAATGTTGAGGACATTATGCTGAGTGAAATTTGTCAGTCACAAAAGGAGAAATACTGCATAGGACCATTATTGTAAAATATTAAGAAAAACAACCCACCCTAAAAGGGGGGAAAATGTATATATGTATGTATTTTCTGATCACCGGGCTGTATGGGATGAGGGTAGGGGAGGGAGGGAAAGATGGAGCACAGGGTAAGGAACAGACACAGGATAGCTTGGGTGCTGGGGGGTGGGGGTGCATACTCAAGAAGGGGGAGGAGAACGGAAGAACAAGGCAGATGGGAAAACAGTTAGGCAGGTTTGCATGGACTAAGTGGGACAGATGTAAATAATGATGTATGTACAACCTTGTAACAACAAGGCTCTGGGATACAAGGATTGAGACATGATTTGAATGGGTAAAAGAGGAGAAATAATGTTAAGAAGTTCAAACCCACCAATCACTCTAAGGGAGAAAGATGAGACTTTCTGCTCCTATAAAGATTTAAAGTCTTAGAAACCCTAAATAGGGTCACTATAAGCCAGAACCAACTCAATGGTACCTAACAACAACAACATCAAAAATCCTCCAGTTAGAGATTTATCCTTCCTTTTCCTCCTGTCCCTAGTAAACTTCAAAGAATGTTTCTTTTTATATATAAACTTTTTCTTGACTTTTCATCATTGTGGTCTCAAACAATATTTGTCCTTTTGTGATTGACTAACTTCACTCAGCAAAATTTCTTCCAGGTTCACCATGGTATGAGATATTTCACAGATTAGTCATTATTTTTTAGCATTATATTAATGAATAAGTAATCATTTTTCTTTAACATTCTATCCTATTGTGTGTATGAACCATAGTTTGTTTATATTCTTCTATCCATTGGTTGACATTTCGGTTGTCTCCATTTTTTTGCTATTGTAAATAGTACTGCAATGAACATGGGTATGCATAAATCTATTTGTGGTTTTTCTAGGATATAAACCAAGCAGGGGAATTGATGGGTCATATGGTATTTCTGTTTCCAATTTTTTAGAAGTACAATACTGTTTTCCTCAGTGGATGCACTGGACAGCAAGGTCAGTTTGGACCACAAGGTCAGCAGTTCAAACTCATGAGATGCTCTTTGGAAACCCTATACAGGGTCACTATGAGTCGGAACCCACTTGATGGCACTTAACTACAACAACAACAAACCAGCAATGTAGAAGGGGCCCAGTCTCTCCACACTCTCGCCAGCATCAGCATTTGTTATTTTCTTTTTTTGTTTTGTTTTTTTAACTTTGTTATTAATGATGTGGTGAAATAATATCTCATTACTGTCATAATTTGCATCTCTAACTCACCAGCTCTTCCTTGGAAACCCTATACAAGGTCGCTGCGAGTTGAAACCAACTTGACAGCACTTAACAACAATGGCTAATATAGAATTCTGGTGTGGTGCCATAGGATAAGCACTCGACTTCAAGGTCGAGTCACAAGCTTGGCAGTTCAAACTCACCAGCTGTTCCTTGGAAACCCTATACACAGTCATTGTGAGCCACAAATGAGCTGTTGAATTTTTCTAGGTAGGAATCTCATGCTCTACTAATGCTCTTTCTTCTCGATGGTCATGGGATCTTCTGTGTCTGCTTCTGAGATGGCTCCTTTAAACCTAGCTGGGAGTCAATACCAATCCCAGCCTTAGAGTCCTGAATACCTGCAAAAACCATGGG
>NW_006408580.1:13948922-13953149 GCF_000296735.1 Chrysochloris asiatica | reverse complement strand
AAGAGCTATACAGCAAGACAGGGAAATTAAAGGCATCCAAATTGGCAAAGAGGAAGTAAAACTCTCCCTATTTGCAGACGATATGATCCTATACGTAGAAAACCCCAAAGACTCAGTAAGAAAAAAAAAAACCCAATGGTCAACAATTTCTTTAAAATAAAGATGAGACTGTGAAGGGCAGGGAAACTAGATGAATGAAAATGAAACAACCCGACTAGAAATAATGAGTATGCTCATGCTTTGTGAAAAACATAAACAATGTCACTGTACCACTTATGTAGAAATTGTTGATAAGAATTTAAGCTTCTATATAAATCTTAACTGAAAATAAAATAAATATTATTTAAAAATTGTATTACATTAAAACCATGCCATTAGATGAGCTTATGCTTTTAAAAAAAGAAGGAATACAGTGCATCTCTGTGGGAAAAAAACAAAACAAAACATGGGGGTGGGAGGCCATGTCTAACTTTCTCTGGCTTCACAAGTGGGAAAGAGAATTAAATTCAAAATCAGGCTAAGGCTTATTCCTTTGAAGTGACGATCAGACATGCTTCCATCCTACAACTTCTTTACTGTAATCTAATACCAACCATCCATCCCACAGCACTCTCTGCTTCATATTTGTGTTTTATAATCCATTGCAATGGCCACTCAGAACTCTTAACAATATTCACAATATTCACAATGATGGGGTTTATTAAGGACGTGAACAGGGTACAATTCAGGATCCAAACCAACACAGGATTCAGCAGTTCTCCAGTCAAGAACACCTCTTGTCTGCCGTACTGCAAGCATTAGCCTCGTTCTTGTCTTCAGCCTCTCAGCCACGTGGTCCCTTGGTGTTGGCCCTGTTCGAGCATGAGCTACAAAATTATTTTAGCCAGTCTGTGAATACCCAAAGGGCACATTCTTCAAACCTCCTGCCAGTAAGCACTCAGCTTTACTCAGTCCATAGATCTAGAGCCTGAAACTGCTCTGTGTCTCCATGCTATCGCCTCTTGCCACCTCTGCTGTCACTGTTTCTCTAGATAGGAATCCCACATGTCACTCATGCCTTTCCTTTTTGATGGTCCTGGGATCTTCTGTCTCTGCTTTTGAAATGGCTCCTTTTAAGCCTAGCTGCAGGGAAAAATGAACCAATCCCAGCCATATAGTCTCACCAATTGCTTGATGGCAATTAAAAAGACTTTGGATAGAAAAACCACATCAAGGAAATTCAAGGCACCACAATACCGTATTTGCATGGTCTTTGGATAGAATAACCATCTGAAGAATTAATGCATTTAAGTTATATTGTTGGGGAAGAGTATTAAAGGTACCATGCATGGACTTCCAGAAGAACAAAAAAAAATCTGTGTTGGAAGAAGTACAGCCAGAATGCTCCTTAGAAGCCAAGATGGCCAGACTCTCATACTTTGGACATGTTATCAGGAGAGACCAGTGTCTGGAAAAGGACCTCATGCCTGGTAAAGTGAAGGGACAGCAAAAAAGAGGGAGACCTCCAACTAGGTGAAGTGGCACAGTGGCAGCAAGAATGAGCTAGAGCTTAACAACAATTATGAGGATGGCGCAAGACTGGGCAGTGTTTTGTTCTGCTGTCCATAGATCAGAACGAAGTCAATGACACCTACGAACAACAACAAACTGCTAATGATCATGACCATTTCTTTGTATGTTTGTTGGCCACCTGAATGTCTTTGCTGAAATATTTGTTCATGTCTTCTGCCCATTTTTTTTTATTAGATTGCTTGTCTTCTAATTGAGGTGCTCATTGGCCCCATGTCCATTATGTCATTGGCAAAAATTTGCCTCCAACGATGCACCTTTTAATTCATATATGAGGAGACTTGAACTCCTGGTGTGGTGTTGTAGGTTAAGCACTGGACTGCGAATCATAGGGTCGGCAATCCAAATCCACAAACTGCTTCTCAGAAATCCTATACAGAGTTGCTATGAATCAGAACTGACTCGATGGAACTTAACAACAACAACAATGAGGGTACTACCAAAAAAAAAAAAGATAATAAAATCCCATTATCTTTCAATTCCATGTGTCCATGAACTTTTTGAAGCCTCCTGGTATCTCTTGTAACTATCCTAAGAAGTAGGTTTTATTACTTTCACCATTTTTAGGATCAGAGAAGTTAAGTAACTTGCTCACTATCACTCAGGTACTAAGTGGTGGATTAAACTTTGAACCCATATAACCAAGCACCAGAATCTGTTGTCTTAACCTTTCTGCTACACTGTCTTTCTCAGTAATTTGACACAAATAATTTATTGTGACCACTTGGGATGAGCAGGGAAATGAGGAATTATCAGCAGGTACAAAAGTGCTGAAGAAAGAGGGTTTGGAAAAATAAGTTTAAGCATGGAAAAAAGATATTCAAGGCAGGCAAACATGCATAAAGTTCAGAAGAAATATTAGCAAGATGTGTGCTTTAGTTTAAAGGCAAGAATATGAGTGTGAATAGTTCATTTGGGAAGTAATTCTAGAAATCACCAGTAGGGAAGAAGAGGAAGAAAAACATCAGTGAAGGTAGCTAAAGGGGTGTTATCATCATGCTCAACTGGAGAGCAATCTTACTGAGGAACTTTAGGGAGCAATAGAGAAAACATATTTCAGTTATTCCAACCAAGGGGCAAGAGGTAAGAGAGCTTTATCCACTAAATACTGTGGGTCATTGTTTAAGGTGTGTAGGTGTGTGGGGGGACATAATTCTCTGGCACGTGTACACAGGCTGAGCAGGCTTTAAGAGTCAAAGAAAACCCTCAGACAGATTCAGGTGCCAGTAGTTGAAAGTCATGCCAGCATGCTCAATACTGTTAAGTCCTGAGGGGGTTGTACAGTGATAGAACTCCTGCCTTCCATTCGGAGACCCATGTTTGATTTCTAGTCAATGCGTCTTATGTTCAGATACCACCCATCTGTCCATGGAGGCTTGCATGTTGTTAGGGTTCTGAGCAGGTTTCAGGGAGGTTTCCAGACTAAGATGGCCTTGGGAAAATGTCTGGGTATCCACTTCCAAAAATCAGTCAGTGAAAGCCCTATGGATCACAAAGATCCAATCTACAACTGATCATAGGTATGATGAAGGACCAGGCAATATTTTATTCTGTTGTGCATGTGGTCACTGTGAATTGGGGACTAGCTCAAATTCACTAGCAACAAAGCACCGAGGAAGATGAGACCCTGACACCAGCTGCAATGAAATATTGTGGGGATGTTGTAGACAGGGGAAGCCACTGTCTGTTCTACAGCAGAAAGTTTATGTTTTCCATCAGCATGTTGTGTTTGTGCAGCACTTATATATAGAAAGAATCTTCCCTCTACAGCATCTCATGACATCACTTTGGGGTAGATAAGGAAAGTCTTACCTCCATTTTTCAGATGAGAGAACTAACACTCAGAGAACCCAAATGGCTAAAGACCAAGGTCGAAGCTCAGTCTCACTGATTCAGTAACTCATGTCTCTCAAACTCTTCTTCCTGACTTCCGTGCTAATCTAGTTTCATTGGAAACCCATTTGTAAATCCAAACGCCTTATTTTCAAAAAGTGTCTGTGCATTTGAACAGCTGTATCATGTAACTTCCCCATTCCCAACACTTATGTATCTGAGAAGTCATATGACATAAGTTTTGATCCGCTGGACTCTATAAGAAAACAGAGGCTGAGGCCGATTTATTTGCTAATGCTTTTACGAGGGAAGCAATCTCAGGGCAGCAAGAGTGAGGCGGAAAGAAAAGTGAGGTAGAGAAGAAAGGAGACTAATACAAGTGCAGTTAATTACTTAAAGTGACCCCTTTATCCATATTCCTCCATTCTGTAATGTGTTGTAAATCCTAGTCTCAGTGCTTGTGATTAACACTGTAGGATAAGTACTGGACACCAACCACAAGGTCATCAGTTCAAACCCCACAACCACTCCTCAGTAATAAGGTCCTTCCTAAATAAGGTCGCTATGAGTTGGAACCAACTCAATGGCACTTAACAACAATGCGTGTGATTATAGTCCCGTTTTGGACTGAATAGTTAATGAGGCATGATTAAGGTGGGACTAAAGTAGGCGCTCTGGTAGCGTAGTGGTTACGAATCGGGCTACAAACCGCAAGGTCAGCAGTTTGAAACTACCAGCTGTTCCGCGGGAGAAAGATGAGGTAGGTGTTCTGCTCCCGTAAAGATTAACAGCCTCGGAAATCCTATGGGTCGGAACCGACTCGAA
>NW_006408580.1:13944064-13947800 GCF_000296735.1 Chrysochloris asiatica | reverse complement strand
CACCATCTAATCCACCAGCTGCTCCTCGGAAACCCTATACAGGGTCGCTATGCATCAGAACCAACTCGATGGCACTTAATACCATCAACAATCCAAAACTGAACCCTCCTTCTATAAATTTACATAGACTATCTCTGTAATAATTTCCCATTTACCTAATTCTTCTATATGTACGAGTCTCACCTTCCAACTATAGCCTCTTGAGTGCTAAAGTTGATATTTCTGTTTCCTTAGGGAGAGTATTTAGCAGTCACACTAAGCATACAATAGGCTTTCCAAATGTTGGTGTAAATTATAAGCCCACGTGGCATGGACTACTTGTGTTAATTTCCAATGTCGCTGTAATTTGCTTTTCATAATTTAATATATGAGACCTAAATAAGAATTTAAAAACACTTGGATTAACTCCCCCTTTCAAAGATGAAAAAGTTGAGACTTGAAGAGATGGTCCATATTCTCATAGCTAGCTGGAAGCAGAGTTAGATATTGTGGCCAGGTTTTCTGTCTACAATTCCAGTGCTACTTCCCCCAGTATCAACTGCGGTTCCATAATTGATTGGTATGGGCTTCCTGGCACCAGTGTGATGAGAAGGATTCTGAGACTAGATCAGGACATAGTAGGAGAGCATCCTATGATCAATTAGCCCTGCTTTCAAGGAGTAAAGAAGAAGGAAATACGAGTAGATTGCCATATGCCCATCCCTGCTACATCTGGTTGCTTATTGCCTCAGCTGTTGCCTTATGTTTATTACAAAGATGCCATTTTGTTTTGTTTATTTCACCTTTATCTATTTCCTGGTTTGAAGTTCACTTTGTTGTTGTTGTTGTTAGGTACCACTGAGTCAGTATCGACTCATAGAGACCCTATGTACAACAGAAGGAAACACTGCCCGGTCCTGGGCCAACCTCACAATTCTTGCCATGCTTAAGCCCTTTGATGCTGCCACTTTGCCAATCCATCTCGCTGGGGGGTCTTCCTCTTTTGCTCTGACCCTCCACCTTACCAAACATGATATCCTTCTCCAGCAACTGGTTCTTCCTGACAATATGTCCGAAGTATGGGAGATGAAGTTTGGCCATCCTGGCCTCCAAGGAGCACTCTGGCTGCACTTCTTCCAACACAGATCTGTTGGTTCTTTTGGCAGCCCATGGCACTTTCAATATTCTCTTTCAACACTGTAACTCACAAGCATCAATTTTTCTACGGTCTTCCTTATTCACTGTCCAGCTTTCCCATGCATGTGAGGTTATTAAAAATAGCCACCACAGTACACAAATTGACAAACAAATGGTGGGACGTTCACTTTAGAGACCTCCAAAGACTCTGGTTGACTGTTTCTTGTGTGTGCCCAAGATCAGCAATTCCTTCCCCTTGCTGCAAAGCAGCATTTTAAAAAATCCTTCTTCTAATAATACTTTTCAAGGTGGTGAGCACAAAGACATGAAGCTCCGAACCAAAGGAAGGTTTAAGATCTGAAAAAATCAATGTTAGAATTGGGCACTGAATTGACAGCAGCAAATGAAAACATTTTATGCTGGAGGATGAAGCTGTCTACTTTTCTTTGCTTGTTCCTAAAACTGGATTTTCCTTTCCTTTGTCAGTGTCATCCACCCCTAGGTTAAGAGGCAAGGCTATTGCATCATGCAGCTTAGGGAGCTAGTGTTTGGGGCTACTAAGGAGCCACTGAATGCTGGTGGGGAAATCTTTCAAGTACAAGATGAAATGGAGCTAAATTTTCCTTTCTTCTAAAGAAAGTTGAGGGGTCCTTCCCTAGTTTCTTATGCTCTTTTCCCCAGAGAAACTCTCTCTGATGTCCACAGAAAATGCAGATCCCCCATCCCACAGTCTCATGCCCATTATGTATATATTTTCCCCTGAGTAGCAATTACTATCTCTCACTTAATCTAAGATACCATCCTTTGTAAAACCCAATAATCTGAAATACAAAAAGAGTCCACCATTTAAATTACAACACAATGCTTTCATAACTCTTAGAATTTTTATTTTCTAGTTATTAAAAGAACACTTTGAAATTTATTTAGACAGATGTATATGATATAGCACTCTTATGCAAAGGACAATACCCTTGAAAGTAACTGGTTGAGGTAATAATCCTTAACCTTCTTGACATTCAGAATTTGAATATTTGGAATCGCTTTGTGACTCAGATCATCGAGGGCCTTGTGCTGCCACCATCAACACTATACAGCCTCTCTCTCCACTCTAGGCCTCTCTTCAACATTTTCACCCCCTGTTGTTTAGCGCTCTACTGTTAATAACGGTTTTTTACATACTCCAATTCAAGCCATCCCTGCAAAGATCTTCTGAGGTAAGGAAAGTAGGAATTATTTTTAACCCAACTTGTAAATGCAGATTTTGAAGCTCAGAAACATGGAGTCTCTGGGTCAAGTGTAAATGACAAAGTGTCTGACAGACCTAGTACAAGGACCCACAATTTGACTCCTGGTAAAATGCTCCATCTGCAAAACTTCTATACATTCATTCTTGCTACAAATTAGGATCCATGAGTCACAGAAGAGAGTAGTTCCTGAAGCTTTGTGTTTACAAGGAAATTAATAAAAGTTAGAATCACAGATCTGTGATTTTTTAAGGCGTAGGAACTTGAATTAGTTGATTCACCTATCTGGGTCTGTTTTTCCATCTTTAAAATGAAGGTATCAGGCCACTTCATAGGCTGTTGTGGAAACTCAACAAGTTAATGCTTGAAATTTGGTTAGCATAGTGCCTGATACCTAACAAGCATACACTATTGTTAACTATAATCATTGTTATGAGGCAATGGCGGTTCAGTAGTCGCACTCTCCTTTTCGATGCAGGAGACTTTGGTTCAATTCCTGGCCAATGCACCTCATGTGCAGCCACTACGGTCTTTCAGTAGAAGCTTGCATATTGCTACAATGCTGAACAGGTTTCAGTGTAGGTTTCAAATTAAGAGGGACTAGGAAGAAAGTCTGATTGATGATCTTCTGAAAATCAGTTAATGAAAGCTCTAGGGATCACAAGGATTCCTTCTGTAATTGAATATAGTGATGACACTGGATTAATGCAGAACTTTGCTTCATGGGACTGGGGTCGCCATGAATTAGGGGTTGACAACAGCAGCTAACAGCAACATAATTATTGTTCCAACATTATATGTACAAGAAGCTGTGCTTTGTGCATTGGGATATATACCTTAGTGAAAGAGATAGCATGCATAAATAAATGCAATGCCAGAGAAAGTTGGTGAATGCTACAATAGAAGTACAGAGCGTACTCGATGAACAAAACAATATTTCTATTTGATTAAAGGTATTAAGCAATCTTCTAGGTACAATATGACATTATAAGAATGTGGAGAACTTCCAAAGATTGAAATGTTGTTGTTGTTGTTAAGTGCCTTCGAGTTGCTTCTGACTCATAGTGACCCTCTATTGGGTTTCCAAGTAGCAGCTGGTGAACTTGAACCACCATCATTGTGGTTCGAACCAATCTTGCAGTCCAGAGCATTAACTCATAGCGCAACACCAGGAGTCCAAAGATTGAAATGTTGTTGTTGTTGTTGTTGTTAGGTTCCATCAAGTCGGCATGATATTCTTCTCCAGTGACTGGTCCCTCCTGACAATATGTCCAAAGTATGAGAGACAAAATTTGGCCATCCTGGCCTCCATGGAGCACTCTGCCTGCACTTCTTCCCAAATGATGGATCTATTGGTTCTTTTGGCAGCCCATGGC
>NW_006408580.1:13942067-13943854 GCF_000296735.1 Chrysochloris asiatica | reverse complement strand
CTGTGAGTGTTGATAGTTGATCCAAGAAGAATGAAGTCCTTGACAACTTCAATCTTTTCTCTGTTGATAAGAATGTTGTTTTTGGTCCAGTGGTAAGGACTTTTGTTTTCTTTACATTGAGATGCAATCCATACCGAAGGCTATGCTCTTTGATCTTCATCAGCAAATGTTTTAAGTCCTCTTCACTTTCAGCAAGCAAGATTGTATGATCTGCATAGCACAGATTGTTAATGAGTCTTCCTCCAATCCTGATGCCATGTTTTTCTTCATATAAATAATATAAATATATATTCATATATATTTCATATAAAAGATTGGAATAGAAGCATGGAACCCCATGGTCAGCAGGGTTAGAAACATTAGCCAGATTACCACGCACTGCCGTTTACTTGATTCCTACTCATAGTGACTAGGACAGAGTAGAACTGCCCCTAAAGGGTTTCTCAGGTTGGAAATCATTATGGGAGCAGATAGCCTCATCTTTCTCAGCTGGTGGTTTAAAACCCCTGACCTTTCAGTCATTATTCCAACACTTAACCCACGATGCCACCAGGGCTCTTAGCCAAATCTGTTGTTCTTAAGTGCGGTTGAGTCATTCCAACAAATAGCCACCCTGTATAGAGTTTCCGAGGAGCACCTGGTGGGCTTCAACCACCGACCTTGCGGTGGGCAGTTCAGTGCTCATCCTAAAGTGCCAGACCAGGACTCCTTTGTTGTTCTTGTTGTTGTTAAGTGCCGTCGAGCTGTTTCCAACCCACAGTGACACTATATAGGGCTTCTAAAGAGAGCTGGTGGGCTTGAACTGCTGACCTTGTGATTTACACCGATTTTGCAGTCCAGCAAATTAACCCACAGCATCACACAGAGGTCTGTGTATTCAATGCATACTCTCATAATATAGAATTGGTCATTTTAGCTAGAAAAAATAAAACAGAAAAGGAATCTGAGCTTCATTATGCAGGAAAAGGGAAGTCACTGGAAGATCTCCAGCATGGTGGTGTCTTGCTCAGCTCCACTCTTTAGGCAGATAATTAGTTGTTTGCGTATAGGACAGCATGATGTGGAATGAGAGACAGGTACAAGTTAGGAGACTATTTCAACAACCATGACAAGAGGTGTCAAGGGCCTAATCTAGGGTAGGAGTAGGGTTAATATAAAGAAAGATCAATCAATTTGAGCCACATCATAGAGGAGGAACTTAGTGATTATTCATGGGTTTGCAGAGATGAGAAAAGATGAAAAAAAGGAGCAGTTGACTAAGTGCCTGCAGATTTTTGAGTCCCTGTGTCCAGAGGCATGGAGAAAAGGGCAGTAGAGGCCTGACAATGTGAACCTAGGCTTAAGAGAAGAGTAAAAATTGGAGTAGAAGGTTACAATTAAAAAATACATATGTCTCTAGTGCTTAAGTAACTTATAGAAAATGACATTGTAGTCAAAATCCCTTACAACATATTGGAAGACAGCATCCTTTTCCTGTGTAAGTTTAAACCACTCTTTCTTTCATGGGCCACCTGATAAGGTAGTCAGGTTTCACTCTGTGGGCTATTATATGAAAAACACATGCATACATACATAAATATTGCCTTTAACATTAAAATCACACTTAGTGGAAGAAGCTGGTCATATAAGGAAAGAAAAAGAAATGAAGGTACCAAGAGCAACCCAGGGGATCTCTCCCATGTGAGCCAATCTGTGTAGAACTGCCTGTTGTTGTTAGGTGCCACTGAGTCAGTACAGACTCATATGGATCCTATGCACAACAGAATGAAACACCGCCCAGTCCTGCA
>NW_006408580.1:13938340-13940322 GCF_000296735.1 Chrysochloris asiatica | reverse complement strand
TTTCTTCCTGTATGATGTTCTTGATGTCATCCCACAACTCTTCTAATCTTCAGTCATTAGTGTCTGTTCAAAGAGATCAAATCTCTTCTTGAGATGGTCTCTAAATTCAGGTGGGATATGTTCATGGTCATATTTAGGCTCTCATGGACTTGTGTGTGGTTTTATTTTTTCCTTTTCTTCAGCTTCAGCCTAAACTTGCATACGAGCTATTGATGATGGTCTATTCCACAGTCTGCCCTTCACCTGGTTTTGGCAGATGATAGTCAATTTGATTTCTGTGCATTCCATCTGGTGAAGTCCATATGTATAGTCATCTTTGCTGTTGTTTAAAGAAGGTATTTGCAATGAAGTCATTGGTCTTGCAAAATTTTATCATGCAATCACCAGCATCATTTTTATCACTAAGGCCATATTTTCCAACAACTGATCCTTCATTATTGTTTACAGCCTTTGCATTGCAATTGCCAGTAATTATCAATACATTTTGATTGCATGTTTGATCAATTTCAGAATAAAGAAGTTGGTAGATGTCTTCAGTTTCTTCATCACTGGCTTTAATGGTTGGTATGTAAATTTGAATAATAGTGGTATTAACTGATCTTCCTTATTGTAGTTGTTGTTGTTAAGTGCTTTCAAGTCAGTTCCAAGTCACGGAGACCCTGGTCAGAGTTTTCTAGGAGCATCTGGTGAGCTTGAACTGCTGACTTTGTGGCTCAAACTGACCAAGCAGTCTAGCACACTAACCCACAGTGTCACACCAGGACTCTGTCTTCTTTGTTGGCATGCAGTATTCCTTGTAGGCATATGGATATTCTCCTATCAAGGATATGTTCTTTTTGATGATGAATGTGATGCCATTCCTCTTCAACATGTCATTCCCGGCATAGTAAACCAAGTGATTGTCAAATTCAAAATAGCCAATGCCACCCCATTTCAGCTCACCTAATCCTTAAGATATTGATGTTTATGCATTCTATTTCATTTTTGACAATTTCCAATTTTCCTAGATCATATTTCATATATTACATGTTCCAAGTATTAATGGATGTTTTCAGATGCTTCTCCTCATTTTGAGTTTTACTCCATCAGAAAATGAAAGTCCCAAAAGGTACTCCAAACACGTCATCATAGTCAACTCTACTTTGATGAAGCAGCTCTTTTCCAGTCGTATTTTGAGTGTCTTCCAACTTGACAGGCTCATCTTTTGGGACTATATCTGACAATATTCTGGTGCTCTTCATCATGTTTCAGTATTTAATATTCTGCTGCTATTTGACACTTTTTCGCTGTTATTAATAAAATTTTTAGTGGCTAAATATCCAGAAGTATTCTGTTTCTTCTTCTTAGTCTGGAAGCTCAACTGAAATCTGTGCACCATGGGTGAAAATGCTGGTATTTAAAGTACTAGTGGCATAGCTTCCAGAATCACAGCAACATGCTAGCCACCAAAGTACGACAAACTGACATACAAATGGTGACGGAGATGTCTATACCATATAATTTATTGTATCTCACATATATGTATGCATATACACATGGTTAAACTTTTTAAGTGAACAGTACAAGTAATATGACTTTGTTGTGTTTATATAGGAATGTGTTGCAGGTTGTATAAGACACAAGAGAAAGCAGATATTGTCTTCCAGAATCTCAATTTAGGTGAAATCAGCCTAAAAACCATGACTTGGAGCAATTCCAGGACTATCTACTGGTGTTACATAAAAATTCAAGAATAATGAAGAATTTTACATTATGCAAAAGACCATGATTCTTGGAGGTGGGGCTTGATGGTGGACCGGGTAGAAGTGCAGTGAGGATCTCCATCAGCAATAACACAGAATACCAGACAGAGCAGTTTCAGTGGGAGGTCCCATAACTCCGAACTACATATAAAGGAATATTTAGAAAGTGTGAAGGCTTACAGATAGTAGAATTTGTAACAGAAGCAAGCAATCTAGTGCTTTCAGATCCAGCAGCCTCAG
>NW_006408580.1:13927886-13932099 GCF_000296735.1 Chrysochloris asiatica | reverse complement strand
TGGCCTCTAAGGAGCACTCTGGCTGCACTTCTTCCAAAACAGATCTATTGGTTCTTTTGGCAGTCCATAGCACTTTTAGTATTCTCCTCCAACACCGTAATTCAAAGGCATCAATTCTTCTACAGTCTTCCTTATTCACTGTCCAGCTTTCAGATGCAAATAAAAACAACAATGTGATATCATCTGACACCAGCAATAACAGCGAAGTTAAAAAAAGCAGAGGACAATAAATGCTGTCGAGGATGTGGAGAGACTGGGTCCTTCCTACATTGGTGGTGGGAATGCAAAATGGTCCAACCACTCTGGAAAATAGTCCTTAAAAAGTTGGAAATAGAAATACCATATGATCCAGCAATTCCTCTACTTGATATATATCCACAAGAAATACGAGCCATAACACAAGTAGATACATGCACACCAATGTTCATAGCAGCCCTATTTACAATAGCAAAAAGCTTAAGTGCCCATCAACGGAAGAATGGATAAACAAACTTTGGTACATACACACAATAGAATATTATGCTACCTTAAAGAATAACAAGGAAGCTGTAACCCACCACATAACATGGATGGACCTTTAGGATATTATGCTGAGTGAAATTAGTCAGTCACAAAAAGGCAAATGTTGCATAAGACCATTATTTTTAAAAGCTGAAGAAAAGATACCCATACTAAAAGTGAAAAACAAATTCTTTGTTGGTTACTTTGGTGGAGTGGGGGTGTTTGGGGGAGGTGGAGGGAGGCAATGGTAGAGCACAGGGTAGGGGGCAGACATACCATAGTTCAGGTGTTGGGGAGGGCAATACCCAAGAAGGGAGAGGGGTGGAAGAACAAGATAGATAGGGGATCACTGAGACAGGTTTACATTGGTTAAATGAGACAGAGGTAAATAGTGATGCATGCTCAACCTTGGAATAACAGGGCTCTGTGATACAGGGATCGAGGCATAGTCTTAAGAGGGGAAATGATACTAAGATGATTGTCTTATGAATATTGGTTTCCCTCGACTACTATTGTAAAATAGACACTTGAGTGGGATAGAAAGGAATGTCAGGAAACATGATTACAGAAAGTTTGTAAGCCTGTCTTCAGTCTATAACTGATTGGAATACCAAAAAAGGGTTCTAGAACTTGCCCAGTGAAATAGGCTTCTTGTGGAGCCTTTGCAGTGTACAGGACCTTAGCTGGAATCCTAAGCCCTATCCAGAACCTTCTGAGGTGATACATTCCCACTAGAAAGGACAAGCAGACCAGCCAGGAACAGCTAGAACGACAGAAGATACATCTTCAAAGAAAGATCAGCAGGAAAAACCCCAAATAAAAATGGCAGTATGATTGGCTACTACAAGAATAAAGAAGATGTTTGCCAGCAAGCCAGCAAGGCAAGCAATCAAGTCACTTTAGGACAAATCTCCCTCTAAAACTCAAACTCAAAGGGAACACATGAGCAGGCATGTAAGCTTGCTGATGACCACATTGGTCTACTGGTGAGTGGAAGAGGGGGAAAGGCAGCAATGAAGAAATGGGCTGAGTTCAACCACATTCCATAGACTCCCGTTGACCTGGAGATGAGAGAGAGAAGAGGAAGGGCTGGTTGGTCCAAAGTGTGGTGAGACCTGGGGACACCTAAGCCCATGGACAAGGACATAGCCACAGAGGGCTAGAGCTGAGAGTGAAGCATCCAGCTGATCTGAAGTGAGGGGAGACATATAAGAACACCCAAACTTGCAGATAGTACCCATTTGACCTAGCCTTGATGGCTTAATAATCAGAACTCAACTAGGGGAAGATTAAAAAAAAATTTTTTTTTGATAAAGGAAACGAAGGTAAATAGCTACAATTTGATGAACTTGACCTATACTCGTGGAGGTAGTAGCTCAAAATACCAACAGAGATGGAAGGAGTCTTCACATCAAGCATCAATACTATTCCCTATGTACACAGGATAGATAGGGACAGGCAACTTGAACATTGGCTACCTAAAATGAGGGGGCCATAAAGGTATGAGGTGACTGGCTTACAAGGTTTCAAGAGAGAGTTTAGTTTAAGAGTGTGAGGGGGAAGATAGGGTCCCTACTGAATAGTTTTCATCTTGTCTGGTAAAAAGAGATGGGCATAAGATTCTTATGATTCAATTGTGAGTAATAGTTATCATGACTAATTGCTACTGTCACAATTGTAAAGGTAGAAGTTTTGTAACAAAAATGGGGGAGTAGTTGATTTTACAGTCCAGAAACAAAGGACCCTAGGACCTTCAAGGGTGAAGAGCACAAGCAGAATGTGGGACCCTACCCAGAGAAGCAGCAATACCAGAGATGGAGGCAGAGATGGGGACATGGAGAGAGGGAGCAGCTGAGGACTCTAGATTCATGGAAAGAGAGCTGGTGGCCAGGAGGCACACTTGCAGAATGTGCCCTTTGGTGGTTTAAATTATTGTATATGCCTGAGTGTTAAAAAAAATTTTTTTAAAGACCTAAAATGAATAGAGATATACCGTTAACTGATGGTAAATGGAGGGGATTATAATCATTATAATGAAACAAAGTATGTGATTTGTTTAATATAAAACTAATGCTCTGCCCTGTAAACTTTCACTCAATTCACAAGAAAAACTAAAAAAAAAAAAGACCATGATTCTTTTGAAGGAAGATATTATTAGAAAGCGGTAAGTATGAGAGGGCATCAAAAACAGTTTGTGGACAGGTGAAATGAAAAGATAA
Source organism: Chrysochloris asiatica (assembly GCF_000296735.1). Classification (NCBI taxonomy): domain Eukaryota; kingdom Metazoa; phylum Chordata; class Mammalia; order Afrosoricida; family Chrysochloridae; genus Chrysochloris; species Chrysochloris asiatica. The sequence continues at coordinate 13,929,379 of NW_006408580.1, read as the reverse complement.
TGGAATCTTTTCAGGAACTTTTTGAAGCCTCCTTGTATTGATCTAAGTCATAAAAGAACAAGACAAGTTTGAACAATAGAAAGGACTGGAGAGGGTGCTTCAGGTAAAGATAACAACATGGGCAAAGGCACAGAGCTTAAGAATGATCACAGTATACTGATCCAAAGGAGGAAAATGCAGAGCACAATTTACAATTCTCATAGAATCCCAGACTTTCAAGAGCCATGGAGGCTGGATGAACCCCCAAAATTATTACCCTGAGATAATCTTTAAACCTTAAACCAAAAATATCTCCTGAAATCTTATAAACAAGCAATAATTGAGCTTAAGTAGAAAAGTATATCTGTTTTGAGCACTGAGCTCTTCTGTGACCTATATGGAATCGAACTGACAACCGCATGTTGGAAGACTAGGTAGGAAACTTAGAAAGCAGTCAGTTTATGTTAATGGGGAGGACAACTCAGAATAAAAAGGTGAGAATAGTTGCATAACTCCAAGAACGTAATCAATGGCACTGATTTGTACGTGTAGGAGCTGCTGAATCAGTCTATGTTATCAAAAACAACAACAAAAATAAAATAAAATACATTTAAAAAGAAAAAGACTCAAGTAGTAATATCCTAAATTGTTATTTAGTGCTGTCAAGTCAGTTTTGACTCATAGCGACCCTGAATAGGGTTTCCAAGGAGTGGCTGGTGGATTTGAACTGCTGAAGGTATAGTTCAAACCAACCTTGTGGTCCAGTGCATTATCCCATAGTCCCCCAAAATTATCCTACTGTGCCACACCAAGACTCCAAACAGTTTAAATAGATAGATGACATTTTCATATAAGTAGTCCCTGGATCGAGCAAACGGTTAAGCACTCAACTACTAACAGAAAGGTTGGTAGTTTGAACCCACCAGACATGCCTTTGAAGACAGGTATGGAGATCTGCTTTTGAAAAGGTACATCCTTGAAAACCCTATGGAGCACACGGAGTTGCTAAGAGTCAGAATTAGCTTGACAGCAACTAACAACAACAGTTTCACATAGCAAGAAATCTAGAAGTTGTCAGTGTTGGGTATTCGATCACTTACCAATGTCAAAGATGGTATTGCTGGCATATTTTTTAGCCTTTCTCCAGTCATAGCATGGCTGCATAGTTCCAGCTATCACATCTGCATTCAAGATAGAAACAAAATATAATGAGGGTAATGCGGGACCTGAAACAAAGACTTGGGTGCCTCTGATCCCTGGAAGTAGAAGAGGAAACAAGGAGAGAGAGAGAAGATAGAAGGGATACATACAAGACTGAGTCAAAAATTATCCACACTCCAATTACATTAAAACACCCATCCACATCCGCTACTGATGTCAACATTGAGCGTGCATGTGAAATGATTCTGAAGAATAGGTGAGTGACAGTGAATTAGTGGCAAATCGTTTGTGAATAAACCGTGACTCTGCCTATGAAATAATCCAGGACAGACTTGGGTTTTGAAAAGTTTGTG
>NW_006408580.1:13926401-13927276 GCF_000296735.1 Chrysochloris asiatica | reverse complement strand
CCGATACTCAAACAAAAGTAAAAGCATCTTAAAAAAACTGTTACTGGTGACGAGACATGGATTCATGACTACGAGCATGAGAGTAAACAGCAGAGAATGGAATGGAAGCATGGAAGCATCTTCAATCGTCAACCAAGAAAAAGTTCAAAAGTCAGCCATCAGCTGGAAAACTGATGCTTACAGTTTTCTGGGATTCTCAAGAGCCAGTATTAGAACACTATCAGGAAAACACTAAACAATCAACAACACATGTTACAGTGAGATGCTCACTGAAGAGCTGAAGCCTAAATTTTGGATAAAACACAGAGGACTGCTATCCAAGGGTATTGTGATTTTGCGTGAGAATGCATGTCCACACAACTCTGTCTACACTGTTGACACTATGCAAAACCTTTGTTTTGAGGTGTTAAAGCAGCCTCCCTATAGTCCTAATCTTGTTCCATTAGACTTTAACCCGTTTGGTCCCTGAAAGCTGCCCTTCAAGGATGAAAATCCACCTCTGATGAAGCAACTAAGACAGTGGTGCATCCGTGGCTTGCAGGTCAGCCCAAGATATTTTTCAATAAGGGAATACAAAAGCTTGTTGATAGATGGACAAAGTGTATTGAAGAGTGAGGAGATTATGTCGAAAAATGATGTATTTGTCTTTTCTAAAAGTTCATTAAAATAAATTATACAACCAGAGTGTGGATAATTTTGACTCTCCCTCATACATACACGTAGGTATAGCGGGGAGTTTCTAAAAGTTTGTGGGGAAATGAGTTTGGATGCTATCTGTGTGAAGTGAGTGCTAACCCACTCGGAACTGTCCAATGAAACTAAAGCTGAAATCAGAGATGGACCAAGGATATGAGAGACGCCATACTAGCTGACTT
>NW_006408580.1:13921301-13925334 GCF_000296735.1 Chrysochloris asiatica | reverse complement strand
CAACCAGGTCTCCACCCGGGTTCACAAAAGTCTATTGAATATTGTAAGGCTTAGCTTGTAACTTCATTGCTGTTTTTTCCCTCATTTCCTCTTATCTGTGACGAGCGTGGTCACCAATCAGAGCGTGTATTCCCATTGAGTCTTAGAAGTGGGTTTACACTGAGGGGACCCAACCACTTGCCTTAATGTTTCCTGGGCACCCAATGTCTTATTGGTCAGAACTGCATAAGTTTGCCACTGCCAACAGCAAGAGAGGCTGGGAAGTGAATATTTAAGAGGTAGCAAGAAGAGGAAAGAATTGGAAATGACTGTTGGTCACGGAGAAAAATTATAAGGTTTCAGATTCAAAAGGAACTCATTAGACCAGATCACTTACTCCAAAGGTGCCATTTTATGCATAAGAAAGAAACTGAATTCTGACTAAGTTGAGTACCTTAGCTGCCCTAGTCCTGTAGTCAGGGTAAAGCTGGGATTTGGGCCCTAACCTGCCAGCTTTGGAGAGTTTCCCACTATCTCCATAATAACCCTCTTAGACTACAGAAGAATGTCTGGGTTGGAAAGACATTAAAAAGAACCAAAAGAAAGAAAGAAAGAAAGAAAGAAAAGAGGGAAAAGTTCCTTCATAACTAAGGTGGGATCTGTTGTCACCAGAACTGGGATGTGGTTTGGGGGAAAATAGGGAGCCATTATAGAATTTTAAACAGAAACGTGACAATTTAGCTGCTTCTTGTTGTTGTTGTTAAGTGCCATCGAGTCAGTACCGACCTATAACAACCTTAATGCACAGCAGAACGAAACACTGCCTGATCCTGGGCCAACCTCACAATTGTTGCCACGCCCATTGATGCTGCTACTTTGTCAATCCATCTCACTGAGGGGTTTCCTCTTTTTCTCTGACCCTCCACCTTACCAAACATAATATTCTTCTCCAGCGACTGGTCCCTCCTGCCAATATGTCAGAAGTATGAGAAACGAAGTTTTGCCATTCTGGCCTCCAAGGAGCACTCTGGTTGCACTTCTTCCAACACAGATCTGTTGGTTCTTTTGGCAGCCCATGGCACTTTCAATATTCTCCTCCAACACCATAACTTAAAAGCATCAGTTCTGTTATGGTCTTCCTTATTCATTATCCAGCTTTAGCATACATATGAGGTTATTGGAAATACCATGGCTTGGGTCGGGAGCACCTTATTCCTCAAGCTGACATCGTTGCTCTTCAACACTTTAAAAAGGTCTTGTACAGCAGATTTGCCTAATGCAATACATCGTTTGATTTCTTGACTGCTGCTTCCATGAGTGTTGATAGTTGATCCAAGATGAAGTTTCTTGTAGGTAGATATTACACAAGTATAAGGGGTTATTTCTCTGTTGATTATGGCTGCTGATTCTGCCAAGAAGAAATACATTCTGGGCAGGCTTGTACCTCCAGCAGTGACTGCAGGTGCTGTCAAAGAGAGGTGCAGGCTACTGTCTGACATTCTCAAAAGGCCTCTGCTCTCTCGAGAATGGCATGATGCTTATTGCTAATAACAAGGCTGGCAGCCGGCTGCAGCTTTCACTCAAAATTCTCAGGCTCTCAGTAATCAAAGCCAGGCCTGGGTTGTTCCTTGGCCCTAGACTGCAAAAGGAATTTCCTTGATTTTTGAACATGAAGAGAATAAAAAGAAGTACAAGTTGTTTTATAAGACAAGTAGGGCAGCAATTTCAAATAGGCATTTAGGCATCTCTTAGGGATTAACATTGGGACTCATTTAAGGGTTTGGAGTGTTAATAAGGATGAGATGTATTTATTTTTCCATGGATTCTTTTTTAGGAATCCCTGGGTAGTGTTTTGGAATTGATCTCTGCTGGTTCAAACTTCACACATCTTCCCATTTCCCATACTTATTCTCCCACCCTCCTTTTAACTGGTTTGTACCTCGTATCAACTTGGAGAAAATACCCCATCTAGGGCACATGTGTGGGCATACTTGTACCCAGAAATTCTATTCATTGCTTTGAGGCCACTCAAGACAAGATGGACTTCTTTTACCTAGGGAATCTGGTTTGAAAATTGGGCATTAAGTTAGTCTTCTAATTGAAATGAATTTGATGGCTTCAGAACAGTCCCAAGTGATCTCAGCCCACATCATAAAAACCACCATAGGCAAATTGGCACCATTCAGTCTTGGCTCAAACAGGGTATGGAGTAAAAGAAGATGTAAACTGGATTTGTGGCTGTTTTTATCTTCAGATAGACATGCTGGAAGGAGCTTTCGGAGAATTCTTGGGTCCAATTGCATCAGTTTTCTGATGGTCTGGGAGACAGTGCAGTTAAAACAGCACTAGACTGCTGGTGTTGCATTGTAGGATCATCACTAGACGGTGAACCACAAGTTCAGTAGTTCAAACCCACCAGCTGCTCCTCGGAAACCCTATACAGAGTTGTTATGAGTCAAAGCTGACTTGACGGCACTTAACAACAACTAGATTAAGAATCTACTTTTGACATTGCATTCTTTGGTAAATCATTAAATCTTTTCATTTTCCACATCAGCTCCTTGACCATCTCAGGTATGTATACTTAAGTAATAACATACATGCATTCTGTGTTTATTTTATAATAACGTCAGATCTCTAATTCACATTCTATGCCAGGCACCCTGAAAGAAGATTTCTATTTATTAGCTTGAATCCTGTCTTCAACCAGGTAAAGTTTAAACATTCTCATTCACAGATGAGAAAAATGAGCCACAACAAATTACACAGTTTAGCCAAGATCACAGAGTCAATACGTTACTAAATGGAAATGTGCCATTTTCTACTCGAATATATTTTTAAACACTGTTGATTACTAAGGAGTCCTGGTGATGTTGTAAAATAAACACTAGACTGCTAAACAGAAGGTCAGGAATTCAAATCCACCAGCTGTTTCATGGGAAAAAGTTGAAGCTATCTGCTCCTGTAAAGATTTACAGTCTCAGAAACACTATACAGCATCATTATAAATTGAAATCTACTTGATGGCAGTGTGTTTTGTACTTTGATTCTAAGAATAAAGGGTAAAAATTGATAAAACTCAGTCTTAGCTCTTAAGAAGTTAATAGTCTAATGGCAGAGATAATTATATACACAGAAATGCATGTGTACACACAGAGTAAAAGGTCGGAGAGGATATAAATCCAATTTTGTTTGATAAGTTGGAATGAAGTTAGAGAGTAGGGTTGGGGATGGCTAGTGTATCAGTCAATTATTGCTGTCATAACAAAAGACCCCAAACTTCAGTGACTTAAAACAACAATTCTTGTCCATACACTGCAGCTTGGCTACGGATTGGCTGATCTGACCTGGGCTGTGGTGGGAAGAGTTTCTGTGGACTACAGAACAGCTTAGCTGAGTCCTCACTGTGGGGTGGGTGTAAATCTGCTGGTCATCTGTTCTTTTTAGGAGACCTGGTGTACAATGGTAAGTGCTCAGTTGCTAACCAAAAGTCTGGCAGTTCAAACCTACCCAGTGGCTCTTTGAAAGAAAGACCTGGCAATCTGCTTCTGCAAAGATTGTTGTTGAATGCCATTGAGTTGTTTCCAACTCAGAGTGACTCAATAAATGTTTCCAAGGCCTCGCTGGTAGGTTTGAACTGCTGATCTTGTCATTAGCAGTCCAGTGCTGATCCTACAGCACCGCAACGTAGGAAAGCCTTTGGGGCAGTTCAACTCGGTTACATGGAGGTGCTATGAGTTGAAAATCAACCCAATGGCACCCATCAATAACAACAGAACCAGGTTGGGGGAGGGGGTAGCCATGTCCTGGTGAAAGCTCTTCTAAGGTTGATGGCAGAGACCTAAGAAGGCAAGTTCTGTCTGCTTCATTTTTGCTAACATTTCATTGAATAAAGCAAATCACATGGCCTAGCTCCAAAGTCAAGGGGCAGAACAAAAGGTAGGAAGGAATACAGCAGGGATGAACACTTAGGTCCAACAATCTAATATATCTCAGAAAGCTTCCACTTTTTTCAGTACAATATCTGCATTGTGGATTTTTAAATAAGCATGCC
>NW_006408580.1:13907352-13921170 GCF_000296735.1 Chrysochloris asiatica | reverse complement strand
TGTAAATCTTTACAGGAGCAGAAAGCCTCATCTTTCTCCTGCGGAACGGCTGGTAGTTTCGAACTGCTGACCTTGTGGTTCGCTGCCCGATTCATAACGACTACGCTACCAGAGCTCCTTGCAATGTAGTGCAATGTAGTGTTGTTGTAATACAAATATTGTTGTTGCTAAGTGCCATTGAGTAGGTTCTGATTCATAGCAACACTGTATAGGGTTTCCAAGGAGTGACTGATGAGCTTGAACCACCGGCCTTGCAGTTCAAACCGACCTTGCAGTCCAGCGCATTAACCCACAGCACCACACCAGGATTCCTTTCCACTACGCTGCACACTAAGAAATTATTTGCTGAATGAATGAAAGTGCCTGTCATAGGGGTTTCCATAATTTGGGGAGGCATACAAAGAACAAAACAAGTCAGATTATTATTCTCAAGTAACTCAAAAGTCTATCAATGACAACATACTCTGAGCAAGTACAACTGGGGTGGATGAAAGAAAGAGATATGGAGGGAGGAAGCTAAAGAGCATCTCATTTAGATGGGGTTGTATCCAAGACTTCTAGGGAAGTCTTTTATATGAATAGTCAAAACACACCCAAAATTTAACTGACCACATGAGTACCTGGGATCGAGGTATTTCTTTGCTCCCTTACAGCTAGCTGTCACCACTAAGTCCTAGACAATAGATATAAGTTGAAAATGGTGTATGCAATTTCCACGAAGTGTTCTTGAAGTGAGGAGGTATGTTCATGCCCATCCCCACCCCCCACCTCATCTTTCCTGCTGAATGTGAAAACTGAAGGCAAAGCAGCCATCTTGGATCATCTTGGGAATGGAGAAGTCAGGATGAGAGATAGGGGCAAAAAAGGGATCCCTGAGAATTACTTGGAGAACTGTTAAACCCACACTGCACTGCCTACCTCTGGCCATTTGTGTGTGAGTAAATACACTTCTAGCTTTCTTAAATCATAGGTATGTTGAGTTTCTGTTACGTGTAGCTGAGTTTTATCTTAACAGATAAAGGGCTCAGGGTCAGGCCTCTCTGCAAAAGTGAGATTAAGCTGATATCTGAATGATAAGTGGACAAAGTGTAAGGATTAATGTGTTCTAGGCAGAGATAACAACACGCAGAGGCTCAGAGGTGGGAGTTTGGGACAGGTGCAGAGAGGAGAGAGAAAGGTCAAGGATTCCCATTATGAGCTTGTATCCTTTTATCCTGCATGCATTGAGAAGATATTGAAAGGTTTGTTTTTGTGTTTAATTCACTCTAACTGCTATAGGAAGAATGGCTGGAGGGGCCAGAATACCAGTTTTGAGAAACTGCAGTCTATCAAGATGTTCAATGTAGGAGCCTTTGGAATGGAAAGAAGTGAACAGATTCTAGATGCCATAGGTGTTTTGGGAGGGCTTTCAGCAGTACTTAGTCATGGATTAAGTCTTTCAGGGAAGAGGGTGATGAAAAGGGATACAGCATGGGAAAGTAAATTGGGTAGAAGGGTTTGCCATTTACTAAGATGACAAGTATTGAATTAAGAATCCAATGTTGGATGTGAAGAACTTGAGACTGTTGCATAGACAGGTCTTGAGTCAAAGACCTTGAGCTGCTTGAGCTGCCCGCTTCTCATCTGGCTAGGAGATACACGTGAGGAAGTCATCAATAAACCAAGGGGATTGAGAGCCCTGGGAGCTAATGGGAAAGTGTTAGGATCTTTCTCCTCTCCAGGCTACCTGCTATTCCTTCTTATTCCTTGTTGTTGCTAAATGCTGTGGAATCAGTTCCGATTCATAGGGACCCCATATAGGGTTTCCAAGGAGCAAGTTCAAACCAAACTTGCAGTCCAATGCTTATCCTACAGTGCCACACCAGGACTCCTATGCTCCCAAAATTATTTCTATGTATTCCCTTCCATGAAGTCTTCTCAGATGGAAAACCTCAGGGTCTGCCCAAACCTGTTCCTTCTGCTTTAGAGACTCAAGGTCATTACATTTCCTAATCACATTCTTAACCTTGCCCTCCAACCAAAATACCCTTTCTGTTGAGTCGTTCCATTAATTTCTGTTCCGTACCACTTTTATAAGGAGCTCTGGTAGCATAGTGGTTACGAATTGGGCTGTGAACCGCAAGGTCAGCAGTTCAAAACTACCAGCTGTTCCGCGGGAGAAAGATGAGGCTCTCTGCCCCCGTAAAGATTTACAGCCTCAGAAACCCTGAACAGGGTCGCTATGGGTCGGAACCGACTCCACGGCACTTACCAACAACAGCAACCACTCTTATAAGGAGCTCTGGTAGCGTAGTGGTTACGAATCAGGCTGCGAACCTTAGGGTCAGCAGTTCAAAACTACCAGGTGTTCCGCGGGAGAAAGGTGAGGCTTTCTGCTCCCGTAAAGATTTACAGCCTCAGAAACCCTGTACAGGGTCGCTATGAGTCGGAACCGACTCCACGGCACATAACAACAACAACCACTTTTACGGAGTCCTGGTGTGGCACTATGGGTTAATGCACTGGACTGCAAAGTCAGTTTGAACTACAAGGTCAGTGATTCAAGCTCACCAGCTGCTCCTTGGAAACCCTATACAGGGTAGCTATGGGTCGTAATCGACTCGATGGCACTTAACAACAACAACAACCACTCCGGGTGTGGCTATGTAGGATAAGCACTTGACTTCTAACCACCAGGTCGTTGGTTCAACCCCACCAGCCATTCCTCAGAAACTCTATACATGGTCGCTATGAGTGGAACCAACTCCACAGCATTTAACAACAACAACAATAACCTTTACGGAGTCCTGGACCACAAGGTCAGTTTGAACTTCAAGATCAGCAGTTCAAACTCACCAACCACTCCTCCGAAACCCTGTATAGGGTCACCATGAGTCAGAACCAACTTGACAGCACTTCACCACCACTACCACCACCAGTTTGAATCTACCCGTCGCTCCTCAGGAGAAAGAGGAGGTTTTCTGCTCATGTTTAGAATTATAGCTTCGGAAATCCTGTGAGGCAGTTCTACTCACTGCTACAAGGCTGTTGCTATACATTGGAATGCACTCAATGGCAATAGGTTTGGTTTACCACCTTTATGGACAAGACTCCCTCTGTGCTGGTTGTCAGTCCCTTCAGAGGATAAAGAGGTGCCTGTCCCAGAACAAGGCCCACAAAGACACTCCCTCTTCCTGCCTAGCTCTAAAATGCTGCTCATAAAACATTCTGCTAATAGCTAGACTACACACCCTGGAAATGCAGTAAATGTGTGTTGAATGTATGAGGTCACTTTATCATTTGGTTGCCCGATCAGCGTGTCTGTCATAAAGCCCATCTCTTTGATTTTACCTCTCAGCATAGATGAAAACAAGCTGGCCATTATTTTCCAAGTAAAGTACTTGTCAAATAAAAGTTTCTCATGGAGAAGTAACTTACCACAGAGCAAAAGGCGTGGGAAGAAGCCCATCGTTCTCATGGGTATGAGGCGGGATGACAAGCGCCCCCTTACCCCCCTCCCCAACACACACACTCAGCTAAGTTGGACTGAGAGGCAAACAAAAAGGACAGCTATGCTTGTCCTTTTACAGAGAGATGATAGGCTTATAAACCATTATTAACTGCCCCACTGTGAGTTTCTTTGTTGAATAGAATCATCCCAGTTCTTCTCATTTTGCCTTAGCAAAATATTTGGTGCCTGCAAGCATTGAAAACTGACCTTGATTCCTAGACCACACTAGCGTGTTGGACATTTGTCACCTTGGGGTATGAGTACCCCTTCACTTCTCTAGCAGTCGAAATTTTCTCTCTGATTGTGTTCTGGGGAGGGAAAGGCAAGGGAAGAAAATAATCAAGGTGCCTGCCTGCCTCCCATGGAGGACTCTCCTTCATGACCTCGATTCATTAAGGGGCAACATGTAACTGAATCTTCTGGGACAGACCTTTAATGGTGAGCAGAATTACATGAAGCAAGAAGAAGGCTTGGAGGGTATCTTTGGTGTTGCTGTTGTTAAGTGCCATTGAGTCCGTTCTTACTCATAGGGACCCTGTATAGAGTGTCTGAGGAGTGGCTGATAGGTTTAAACTGCCCACCATAAGGTTAGTAGTCCAGTGCTTGTCCTACAGTGCCACACCAGGACCCCAGGGTATCTTTAGTTCCTGTTTTAGTGATTAGGTTTAGGCACCGCTTTACTCTTATATGACCTCATAAACACAACAAAGGAAACCCCCATTTCCAAACAGGATCATGTCCACAACTACAAGTGTTGGGATTTCAACACCTATTTTGAGTGTATACAATTCAATCCATAACAGGTCCCTAAGGTTTCTGTCACAAATTACTACAACTTGGGTGACTTTAAAAAGCAGAAACGTATTCTCTCACAGTTCTGAAGGACAGAAGTCTAAACTCAAGTTATGGCCAAATGGGTTCCGCTGAGGATTCTGAGGGAGGATCAGAGTGGCCTGTCTTCCAGATTCTGGTTGTTGCTGTTAAGTGCTATTGAGTCGGTTCTGTTGAGTCTTTCCAAAGGGTGGCTGGTGGGTTTAAACTGCCGACTTTGTGGTTGTCACAATTCAGTGCTTATCCTACAGCACCACAGCAGGTAGCTGTCTGCAATCTTTTGGTGTTCCTTGGCTTATAGACACATCACTCCAATCTCTGCCTGTGTTTTCACATGGTGTTCTGTGTGTATCCATTTCTCTTGTTATAAGGGCCCAATCTAAATGCAGAATGATTTTATCTTGAGATTCTTAACAAATTACATCTTCAAAGACCCTGTTTTCAAATAAGGTCATAGTCTTAGGTTTCAGGTCAACATGAATGGGGAACAAGGTGGGGGGGGGAGGGGAGAAAGGGTGAACACTATGCAACCCACTACAGAGATATTCAGTTGCCCCAGGAGTGGTACTCTGTTCTAAACTCACTAGTGTCTTCATCCCAGACTTGAAACCGCCCAGGTCCCTGACTCGTTTTCCTGCCTACCCATCATTCTTCTTCCAGAATCCTTCCATCCCATCCCTTTTTGCCCAAGTTAGGTAAGTATCAGTTTCTGTCACTTGCAACCCGCCCCCCCTCAAATTTTCAACTGATGTAGGGAGTTTTTTAAATGGGCACTGTGTTATCCTGACTTGCCAGCATTGCTGAAGAGGGAGGATTAATTAGCAAGAACCCTCTGGTTTCACCTATCTTTGGGACAGTCCATAGAGGATTTATTCCTGAGCTACTAATGAATTTTGCAACTGTCACAAAACAATGCAAATAAGTAAGATCCACATCTGCTGAACACCATCGTGAGGTCAAACTGTGTGTAAATAAAAGCTTGCTTCAAGGAGAGGGTAAATCCTAAGGTGAGGAGTGACAGGGCTTTGTTTGCATAAACCCAGCAAGGTATTATGGGTAGGATATTAATTAAATCATGCTCCTGGGCCTCACAGAGCCCCAGCTCAACGGCTTCAGCTTGTTGACAAACTGAACGCAGGGCCCCCGGAGAGAGCACTAACATTTTGATGAACGGGGTTGGTTGGGGGTGATGTTTCCTAACTAGCATTTTAATATAATTTTTGACGCTTCATCTGAGCAACCTGGAAAGAGCATTCAGATAAAAGGGAGGGACAAACATCAAATGTCCAGAGTATGAAACTTCCATCTAATCTGCATCCACTGGAATTGCTTCATATGAAGATTGTTTTGCTCCCTTCATCCTGCCCCAGGCCTTCCTGCTCACCCCCATCCACACCCCAGCACACATACTGCTGGGAGACTGTCTCTGAATAATGTGGAAGGTGCCTCCGGTTTAAATGAAGTTTTAATGAGACTGATAGTCTGCCTAAGACCCTTTCAATCTGCAGTCTTTCTTTTTTTGTTTTCCATCCTTTTTGAAGAAATTAACCTGATGGCGGGTACTATCTTCTCCGAAAGGGCTTTTATTTTAAGGATGAAAGAAAAGAATTCATCTCTACTGGAGTAGGAGGTTGGACATTAAAGGGCCCTCTGTGGCCACCAGACATGCCCACTCTCTGAGAGACACTGACCAGGTATATTGAAGATTCTCATAATCGACTTATGGTTCTGGTCTACCCATCCCAACCATTCCCATCTTCATTTGCACTACATGGCCTCTCTCAGCTCAAAATTTCATGCTTCATTTGAGGATGACAAAGTCTCTTTTATCTGAGAATATGCAGACAAATATGAACTAATTAATGCTCCCGCTGCCCCCTGGGAGTGTGAAATTCTCCCTTGACCTACCAGTTTCCCTGGCATTCCTATCTTAACTCAGGTACTCAGACTCTAAGGTATCCTTGCTTTGTTCCTTCTTATACAACCCCAAGCAACAACTCTCACCCCTGCTTCCTCCCAAATACACTTTTAATCTGTCTACTTCATGCCATCTCTGCTGCCCCAGCTGATTTGTTTACTTCACTATGGAACTAGAACTTGCAGTGGTTTTCTAAGGTTGCCATAACAAAGTCCCGCAATCTGGATTCCTTGCAAGAATAGACTAGCACCTGTCTATTTGTTGTACTGTGGTAGCTTGTGTGCTGCTGTGTGCTAGAAACTAGCCACCAGTATAGTGAACAGGTTTCAGTAGAGCTTCCAGACTAAGACAGATAAGAAGAAAGTCCTGGCAATTTACTTACAAATATTGTCATTAAGTGTTGTTGAATTGATTCCAAATCACAGTGACCTTGTATAGGGTTTCTGAGGAGCAGCTGGTGGGTTTGAAACACCATCCTTTCAGTTATCAGTCCAGTGTTTGTCAAGATCTTGGCTATGGATCACAAGAGAATACTATCCAATATAGTGCTGGAGGACTAGCCTCCTAGGCTAAAAGGCATTAGGCTGCAACAATGGACTCAAACATAAAGATGATCATGAGAATGGCACAAGACAGATTACAGATGTATAAACCCAGACCCCAACATTTCATTCTGTTATACATATGGTCACCATGAGTTGGAGCTGACTCGACTACTAGGAACAACAATAGTAGTGTTTGGTCTGAAAATTCTGGAAACAAGGAGTCTGAAATCAAGGTCTCAGTTATGTTGATTCCTGTTTGAATCATGTCCTTGACTTAATTTTCTCCCTGTTACTCTGGTCCTCCTCAGTCTCTGGCTTTATCTTTAAGACTAGCTCTTTCTTTCCCCTCTATCTAGAAATATGTTTCTCTTTCTCTGCTTGTGTCAGGCTGTATATTTCAAAGATGACCGCACCAATATATCATATCCCACATTCTCATCTTACAATGTGAAGTTTGTGCTAGTTCTTCAAGAAACAGGGCCTGTGTACCCTCCTCCCTTAAATCTTGGCAGCCATTTGACTGTGGCTGAAGTGATGCTTTATGACTTCCACCTGGTCATATTGGGTTGCTCACCCTTGGGACTGAGCGAGCATGCTGTAAAGGAGACCAAGCCAAATGTAAAGGTCACATGTAGGTGCTCTTGCTGAGCTCCCAGCCAACAGCCAGCATTAAGTGCCAGTCATGTGAGTGAGTGAGCCTTCAGAAGATTCCAGCCTCTGGTTTCTGAGCCACCCCAGCTGATGCTTGGTGAAGCAGAGACAAGCTGTCCCCACTGAGCCCTGCCCAGATAGCAGATTTGTGAGCAAAATTGATGCTGTCATTATTTTAAGATGCTAAGTTTTGGGATACTTTCTGTTACACAGCAGTAGATCATCAGAAGACTGCTTAATCAGACTGCACTGCCATTTTTTACTCTACTACTATATATATCCACCACCCATCTGTCAGTTTGTGGCTTGCGTGTTGCTATGATACTGGAAGCTATGCCACCAGTATTTCAAATATCAGCAGGGTCAATCATGGTGGACAGTTTTCAGTGGAATTCCCAGACTAAAACAGATCAGGAAGAAAAACCTCATTATCTACATCCAAAGATTAACCAATGAAAACCTATGGATCACAACAGAGCATTCATTGCCTGACTAACTTGTTTTGGACACATTATCAGGCGGGATCAATTGCTAGAGGAGGACATCATGTTTGGTGAAGTAGAGGACCAGCAAAGGCTTGGAAGACCCTCTGTGAGATAGACTGATACAATGGACTCAAACGTGCTGGCAATTGTGAGGATGATGCAGGACAGTACAACATTGCATCCTATTTTTTATAAAGTCACCATGAGTCAGAATCGACTTGATGGTAGCTAACAACAATAGCACTTTAGTACTTTGCTATAGGACCACTCTGCCTGCAATCTCCACTCCGCAGAGTTTTAAATGGGTAGCACAAAAGTCCCATAATCACTGATATTTACCTTAATCTCCAGGATCTCACCCTAAGTAGGGAGACATGAGTCTAAACTACCCCTGTCTCTTTTTCCCTTTCCATCCTCCCACTGGACTGAAAGGCATAGATCCTTATCTTGTTGTCTAGAAGGAATTTCCTTAATATTCAAGTCTCTTCCTTCCCCAAAAGGCAAATCCATCCTTTCCCTTTCCTCAGGGCTATGGCAGATGGGATGTTTGGAGAGAAAATGACTTATCCATAAAAGAAAGCCCCAAAATATTTAACCTGCCACACAAGAATGCAAATAAATTATTGACCTTATTATTGAGTCATGATGTCATGAGCTCCATCAAATCAGAATAGCACATGATGGAGGTCAGACAAGAAAGACCACATCAGTTTGACTATGTATGAGAGGTACTCTAGATGTTAGTGATACATTTTATAACAGACAGATTGCAGGTATAGAAGCCTAGACCTCAAAATGCCTTTATCATATTGCTTGCCTAAAATCTGTTTATAATATTGTCTCCACATGCAGAGGGAATATTTTTTTCACCTTACATTTTATTTCCATATGCTTAATTCTTCTCACCCTCAGGAATCCAAGATATGTGGAGGTTCCTCCTTTCAAATCTACAGTATTTTTTTTCTTTCCTGACAACAAGTCCATTGTCACAGTGAGTTGTCCTTACACATTTATAAGAATGTGGGCTTATTCATAACCAACCCATTTACATAGTCTCATTCATGCTATTTGCCAAAATAATCGCTAATGACACTATGTTTTAAAATTGTCAGAAAGCTTCCACCTCTCATTGCCATTGAGTCTATTCTAACTCAGAGTGACCCTATAGCACAGAGTGGAACTGCCTCATAGGTTTCAAATTATTTTTTTAGACTTTTTTATTGTGAATTGGGTAAAGGTTTATAGAGCAAATCAGTTTTCCATTCAATAGTTCATACACATTTTGCTTCATGTAATTAATTGTGATCCCCCACAATGAAACATCACATTTTACATGTCTTCCTTTGTGAGCAGCTTCGGCTACAGAAGGTGGCCAAGCAGAGCACAGTCACACAGACAACTGGAAAGGAAGGGTCTTCTCTTTCCTATCCACAAGAGCTAGCAACCATACCCATACAGCTCAGCCATAGCTGTACTCTGCAATTCCACCCACCGGGTAAGAACCAATAGCAGCTCTTATATCACCTGATCAACAATTGATGGCAGCCAGTAACAGCCAAATCCACCCTAAACTGAGGTGCAGGAACAGTGAATGAGAACAATGTACACACTTCCATGCTCTAGCTACACCCACAGAAGGCAGTTTGTGACAGCCAAGGAACACATCAACATGCAATCATCAATTAAATATAAATACAACAACCTCACAATACCCCAGAGACAGCAGAGAATTTTAGCTCACGCATAGAAATAAGAAAGAATGACTAAGATGTCGAGTCAGAAAAATATTTCTGAGGAAGAAAAGGTAATGGAAATAACTGAAAAATAATTCAAAAGAATGATATTTAGGTACTGTCAAAGAATTGGCAGAAAGGGCAGAAAGAACACACACAAAAGTTTAGAAGAATTCAGGGAAACACTACAAGAACAAACAGACGAAATAAATGCAAAATTTGAAACAATACAAAACCTATACTTAGAAATCCAGAAGATTAATACTAAGATTTCAGAAACGGGGAATACATTGAAAGGTCAGAGGCGTAGATTTGAAGCAATAGAAGCATGAATTATTGAGCTTGACGATATCTCAATACTAGTATGTTAGAAGGACAATCAGAAAAAAGAACGAAAAAATCCAAAGAAAGCCTAAGAGATATGTGGGACACCATGAAGAGGAACAACTTATGGGTGATTGGAATTACAAAACAGGAAGAGCCAATAAAAAAAGCACAGAGAAATTTTATGATGAGTCGTTGGAAGGAAACTTCCCTAGCATCATGAAAGATATGAAGATGAGCAAGAAGTTGAATGAGCCTCAAACAGAATAGAACTCAAAAGAAAATACTAAGACATATCATAATCAAACTTTCCAAAACAAAAGATAAGGAAAGAATCCTGAGAACAGGTCAGGGAAAATGGAAGTTACCTACAAAGGAAGTTAAGTTCTGATTTCTTGGTAGAAATCATGCAGGAAAGAAGGCAATGGGACGACATATACAAAATTCTGAAAGAAAAATAATTGCCAAGCAATAATCATATACCCAGCAAAGCTGTCCCTCAAATATGAGGGTGAAATTAGGATGCTTCCTGATAAACAGAGAGTAAAGGAATTTGTAAAAACTAAGCCAACTTGACAAAAAAATGCTAAAAGGTTTTCTTTTGGATTGAGACCCAACAACAACAGACAACAACCTCAGACTGCAATACATGACAACACCACCCAGAGAACCAGAGATATCAATATATAATGAAGTCAATTACCAAGCAAAGAGAGGAAATAGTGTAGATACAGAACTTCCAAATGGCAAGCAAGTCAAGTATATTTCAAGGTAAAATAAACTATTTTAAGCAGGGAATGATTTAATAAATTACAGGTAACCTCAAAGAAAAATAATACACGTACAAATCAAAATATTTTAAAAGAGGCAAATCAGAAAGATCTAGTAAACATTAACACAACAGAAATGAAAATTACAAGAAAACCCACAAACAAAATGAACTCAGAACAGAAAATAATGTGGAATAAAGAAATCAGTAGCACCAGAAAAAAATGCACAGCAAAATGGCAACAATCAATTCATACCTATCTATAATTATACTGAATATAAATGGATTAAGTGCACCAGTCAAGGGATGGAGAGAGGAGAATGGAAAATAAAACAGGATATTTCAATATGCTGTCGACAAGAGACACATCAAAAAGATAGAGACAGTCTATAAGCCCATCAACAGAAAAAATGGTTAAACAAACTTTGGTACATATGCACAATAGAATACTATGCAGCACTGAGGAATAATGATGAATCTGTGAAACACCTCACAACATGAATAAACCTGGAGGACATTATGCTGAATGAAATTAGTCAATCAGGAAAGAATAAATATCATATGGCAACAATGTTGTAAAAAGTTAAGAAAAGGTTTTCTTGATAAAAGAAACAATCTATGATCGTTACGGGTGAGTGGGCAGGGAATATTATTCTCAGGCTAGAGGGTAAACACATGTTAGCATGGGTGACAGGGCTGGAAATATACAATAAGAGGGAGGTGAGAAGAGAAAAGATGAAGGTAGCAGGAGAAAGAGGGAGGAACACAATAGTTAAAATGAGTAGAGGTAAACACGGTTAAATGTTGATACATGGAAGGGATTGCAATCATTTTAATGAAGCAAAGTGTCTGATTTGTTGAATGTAAAACTGATGATCTGCTCTGTAAACCTTCACTCAATTCACAATAAAAAGTTATAAAAATAAAAATTGAGCCATGGGGGTGAGTTCATTTCCAGAAATGAATGATAACTAAAGGCTATATTCACAGAGATTCCACCAGTCTCTGGCCAGTAAGCCTGGTCCTTTTCTTATTAGTTTGAGTTTTGTTCAGAATTTTTCTCTCTGTATTCAGGATCTTCTAATGTTATCTCTTTCAGAGCAGTTGGTTTTGCATCTTTACAGAAGTAGACTGCCACATCTTTCTTCCATGGATTTCTGGTTCACAGCGAAAGCAGTTAACTACGATACCACGAGAGCTCCTCTTAACATCAGGATAGTAGACACATACTAATGTATCTTCCTGGCCCCTGCTTTCTAAAAATTGTCCACCTCATCCATAGATTTGCTTCCAACACAAAAAACAGTTATGCTTTTGGTGTTTTGTTCTATTTTGTTTTTCTGGCCACAGCAGATTTACCTAGGGCCACATACATGATAAAAACTGAGCTGGACTCTCTTCAAAATTTGAAGGAAGATATCAAGAAACAGGAGGAAGCTAGTTGTTGAGTTTCAGAAATGGCATAGGAATGTGAAGTTTTATGGTACCATGAGCTCTGATGTTCAGGATCCAAACTGTGAGTTTCAATGACTACCCAGAATATTGGTGTTGATTCTCCTCTCCTATGACCCACATTAATAGTAGATATAACCATTAAGTCTATGACTTGACAAACGACCCCAGAAGAAGATTCTGAGACAAAGATTTGAATTAAGTCATTTATTTGGGAAATATCAGTAAAGGAATGGGAAAGAGACAAGGAAAAGGAGGAAGCTAATAAAGAGTATATTATCAAGCAATTTGAAACTGGGGAACTCTGGGAGACAATGTAGAAAATGCACCTTAGAGTTATTCTGCCTGGGATGTGAAGGAGCTGAGGTATTTGTCCATCAACTTCTATAGTCAATCGTAGAGGGTTGCCCCAGGAAGCGAGCTTGTAAGCCACCCACATACTCAGGTGGAGCGATTTACAGCAGACAAGGAAAGTAATAAGACATCGGTGCTGGCAGTTGGAAATCAGAACAACATGCAGTTGTGCGTGTCAGCTTCTTGTAGTGTGGTAGCTTTTGTGTTGCTGTGATGCTAGGAGCTATGCCTCCAGGATTTCAAATACCAGCAGAATCATCTATGGTAGAGAGGGTTCAATAAAGCTTCTAGATTATGACAGACTAGGAAGAAGGACCTGGCAATCTACTTTATAAAAAATTGGCCAGTGAAAGCCATATTAATAGCAGTGGAACATTGTCCACATATAGTAAAGGAAGGTGCCCCTCAGGCTAGATGTCACTCAAAACATGACTGCCTCCTCAAAGTAGAGTCCACCTTAATGGCATGGATGGAACAAAGCATTCATGGCCTTCAATTGTTGATGTGGCAAAACTCAAAATGAGAAGAAAAATCTATAAGCATTCATTAATAATGAACCTTGGAATTATGAAGTATGAATCGAAGAAAATGGGAAGTTGTCAAAAATAAAAAGAAACTTTGAAGACAGATATCCTAGGCATTAGTGACCTTAAATGGATTGGTATTGACCATTTTGAATTGGACAATCCTGTGGGCTCCTTTCCTGGGAATAATAAATTGAAGAGGAATGGCATCACATTTATTGTCAAAAATAACTTTTCAAGATATATCCTAAAGTCCAAAGCTGTTAATTGTAGGATAATATTTATATGCCTACAAGGAAGGACAGTTAATAGGACTATTATTCAAATTTTCTCTTCAACCACTAATGACAAATATGAAGAAATTTAAGATTTTCACCAATTTCAGCAGCTTGAAATCGATCAAACATGCAATCAAGATGCACTAATAATTACTTGTGATTGGAATGAGAAAGTTGGACACTAAGAAGAAGGATCAGTAATTAGAAAATATGGCCTTGGTGACAGAATCAATGTGGGAGAGCTCATGATAGAATTGCAAGACTAACGACTTATTCTTTGCAATACATTTATTCAACAACATAAATGGCAACTATACACATGGAATTCAACAGATGGAGCACAAAAGAATCAAATTGACTACATATGTGGGAAGAAATGATGGAGAAGTTCAACGTCATCAGTCAAAACAAGGCCAGGGGAAGCGGGGCTTGATGGCGACTAAGGTGAAGGTGTAGTGAAGGTC
>NW_006408580.1:13887577-13889603 GCF_000296735.1 Chrysochloris asiatica | reverse complement strand
AAAGGAGGAGAGTGATTGATTTTGCAGCCCAGGAACGGAGGTCCCTGGGACCATCAAGTGAGAAGAGCAGAGAGCGGTAGTGATGATTGGGACACTACCAGAGAGATAGTGATGCCAGGGATGGAGACAGAGATGATGACGTGGACAGATGAAGCGGCTGGGAACACTGGACTCAGGCTGTGTGCTGACGGCCGGGGGGGCAGGCCTCTGTGCCTCTGTGGTGTACCCTTTGGGGTTATTTGATGATGCATGGAGGGGATTGTAATCATTTCAATGAATGAAAATAAGATAGGATGAGTGTAGAGCTGATGTTCTCCCATGTAAACCTCACAACAAAAACTTAAAAAAAAAAAAGATGGAAGGAATAAGAAATCGTTGTTGTTCAACCATTTCAAGAGCCAATGATCCTGAAAGAAGAAGTCTAAAGTGCATTGAAATCATTGGTAAAGAACAAGGCACCAGAAATGGAACACAAATTGAAATCTTTCAGCAAACTGATGCCACACTGGAAGTAGTCACTCATCTGTGCCAAGAAATTTCGAAGAAAACTACCTGCCCAACTGACTGGAAGAGATCTATATTTGTGCTCATTCCAAAGAGAGGTAACCCAATGGAATGCAGAAATTATTGGACAATATCATTGAGTTTTATTAAAGATAATACAAAAACGGCTGCAACCATACATTGACAAGATCTTCCTGAGGTTCAAGCCAGATTCAGAAGAGGGCATGGAACGAGAAATATCATTGCTGACATCAGATGACTCTTGGCTGAAAGAAGAGAATACCAGAAAGATGTTTACCTATACTTTGTAGGCTACAAAAAGGCTTTCAATTGTGTGGATCATGACAAGCTTGGACAACATTCTGAAGTATGAGTATTCCAGAACACTTAATTGTTTTCATGAGGAACATGTACATAGATCAAGAGGTAGTTGTTCAAACACAACAAGAGAACACCTAATGGTTTAAAATTAGGAACGGTGTTTGCCAGGATTGTATACTTTCACCATACTTCTTCAATCTGTACACTGAGCAAATCATCCAAGAAACTGGATTATGTGAAGAAAAACATGGCATCAGGATCGGAGGAAGACTCATTAACAGCCCACAATATGCAGATGATACAACCTTGTTTGCTGAAGAGGTCTTAAAATACTTACTGATGAAGATCAAAGACCACAGCCTTCAATATGGGTTGCATCTCAATGTAAAGAAAACAAAAATCCTCACCACTGGACCAATAAACAACATCCATATAAATGGAGAAAAGATGGAAGTTGTCAAAGACTTTGTTTTGCTTGAATCAACCATCACACTCATGGAAGCAGCAGTCAAGAAATCGAACGACATATTGCATTGGGCAAATCTGCTGCACAAGACCTCTTTAAAGTGTTGAAGAGCAAATATATCAGTTTGAGGTTGAAGGTGTGCCTGACCCAAGCCTTGGTATTTTCCATAGCCTCATATGAATGTGAACGTTGGACAATGAATAAGGAAGACCATAAAAGAATTGAAGCATTTGAGTTATGGTGTTGGAGGGAAATACTGAAAGTACCACGGACTGCCAAAAGAACAAACAGATCTGTGTTGGAAGAAGTACAACCAGAGTGCTTCTTGGAAGCCAGGATGACTTCATCTCTCATACTTCAGATGTTATTATTAGGAGGGACCTATCACTGGAGAAGAATGTTACATTTAGTAAAGTGGAGCATCAAAGAAAAACAGGAAGACCCCCAATGAGATGGGTTGGCACAGTGGCAGCAGCAATGGGCTCAAGCATAGCAGCGATTGTGAGGTTGACCCAGGACTGGGCAGTGTTTCATTCTGTTGTGCATAGTGTTGCTGAGGTGGTACCCACTCGATGGCACCTAACAACAACAACAATTATGCCTAGTATATTGATGTTTATGTGCTCCATTTCATTTTTGATCATTTCCAATTTTCCTAGATTCATGCTTCATACATTCCATGTTCTGATTAATAAAGGATGTTTACAGCTGTTTCTGTTCATTATGCGTTGGGCC
>NW_006408580.1:13870247-13887254 GCF_000296735.1 Chrysochloris asiatica | reverse complement strand
TGAAATCTGTCCACCACGGGTGATGCTGCTGGTATTTAAAATATCCATGACATAGCTTCCAGAATCACAGCAACACACACACAAGCCACCACAGTATGACAAACTGACCGATGAGTGGTGGTAAGTGTGTATGGGCCAAAAAGAATTGCCACATTCACAGATCCCATAGGCATCTTTACAAGACTGGCCAATGAAATTTTGTCTGTAGTAAAGCAGAGCTAGAGACGACGTGGGTGTCCATCTTTAGGGGAAGGGAGAAGGAAAAAAGAAGGTGATTGTTCGTTATGGAATACCATGCAGCAGTGAGAATCAACACATGTAATCAATAAGCAGCAATGGCAATAATCCTTAATGAGACTGCAGCTAGTGAAAAAGGTAGGAAAATGAATGAGATTTATATCACAGTACAATTCATATAAGCTAAAAATCCACTCACGAAACCACTGTCTATCTGACATAACGACACAAACCAACCCCCCAGAGGGGATGATTTTCTGGGGAGAGTAATAGAAGTGATGTGGGCAGAGGGAGGGGAAGGGACAATACATAAGCAGGGCCTGGCATGGATATGCTGAGGAATATGATTAAACACTTCCTTGTACATGAGGACCTAACTAGGTATATATTTTAGTAAATAGAGTACCTGGAGCACAGTTGTTGTTAGCTGCTGTCAAGACAGCCTCCAACTCACAGTGACTCCAGATCTGTGCCATCTCTATGATAGGTTTTATGATTGGGTTTTCTTTGGCTGATTTTTGAGAGGAGATCATCAGACCTTTCTTCCTATTCCATCTGAGTCTGGAAGCTCTGCAGAAATTTGGTCAGTATCAGGGCAACTCCCAAGGTTCCACTAACATATGGGTCATGGCTGTGCATAGCATTCATTGTCTGGGAATAGAACCCAAGTCTCCCGTTGGAAAGGGAGAATTCTACCCCTGAACCACTAATATGCCTCCTTGGAACACAGTAAGTGTCCAATAAGGGTCACTAAGAATGTGTTTACAGGGACAATCAAACAATTTTTCACAAAGGCTCAAGCCTAATAGCTCCCATGGAAGATTTGTTACTATTGTTAAGGATTGTCGAGTTGGTTCCGACCCAGTATAGGGTTTCTGAGGAGCGACTGGTAAATTTGAACCATGATTCACACTGACCTTTCAGTCCTGTGCTTATCCTACAGTGCCACACCAGGATTCCTCTAGAAGTTAGAAGGCAGAAAAAGAAAAGCTTTTCCATCCCACCCTTGGTATATAGGGGAAGGGAGTGTAACATTGGGCCACTGGACTCCCCGGGTGGTGGCAGGGGGATGGGGTGGGGAAGAGAAGTGTCTATCAATTTGGATGGAAAAATTCATAGATGGGTTAGTTATTTTCACTAACCTTTCATGACAATTTAGCATGTTCATGGTTGTATTAGTAATATCTATGAGATGCTCACCAAGAGGTAGCCTAGATATTTTCACACCACATGCTCATTGTTGCAGGTAACTGGAAATATAGTTTATACTCATCCATATTTGGAAATGATGGTAGTTTTTAGATCCAACACTAAACTGTATTTAATGCGTTAAATAAAATATACATTTACCACATATCTAGTTTCTTATATTTTTATAACTGTATTTCAATATAATTGGTTTCCTTTGTGATTCTCTGCATTATAGTTTATGTATTTCAAATAATTACTCTGAGGAGGGGGTTACTAGATGCCAAAGAGATCCATGACATTAAAATGGTTGTTCTTGTTGTTGTTAAGTGCCACCGAGTATGTTCTGACCTTGTATAGGGTCTCCAAGGAGCAGCTGGCGGGTTTGAACTGCTGACCTTATGGTTAGCAGTCCAGTGTTTATCCTACAGTGCCACATCATAATGGTTAAGACTCTCTAAAAGGGTTTATCAAAGAGCCCTGGTGGCACAATGGTTAAGCATTCAGCTGCAAACCAAAAGATTGCCAGTTCAAGCCCACCACCAGTGTCTTTGTGGGAGAAAGCCCTGGCCATCTGTTCCTGTAAAGATTACAGCCTAGAAAACCTGATGGGGCAGTTCTATTCTGTCACATTGGATTTTTATGAGCCAGAATTGACTCCACAGCACCTATCAACAACAACAATGGGTTTTTTTCAGTATCTTAAGTACAGAAAGAAAATACACACTTTGGATTGTCCATTTCATTATCCTAGCTGGACAAGAATGAGTTAAGAGGTGACCCCAGTACCATGGTGTCCTCCAGCTGCTACTGTGGCCAGAGTGGGTGGTACTTCTCAGTCCTATGGGGGCAGGAGAGGAGAGCAGTCAAGGGAAGGAGAGAGAAGGGAAGGGAAAGATCATTTTCCTAGCTTCTTCTCATCGCTGAATTGAACTTTACTTTTAATAAAAGTATTATGAATGGAAATGGTGTTCTCATTATTTTGCATTTAGGTGATATTCAGAGACATGGTCCCAGTAATTATTTGAGTTGAACAAGGCTAGCATGCTCTGTTTTTCTGAAGATGTTTGAGCCAGCATCTCCCCCTCTGGCTTCAGCCTTTCCCTGGGCTGTGGAGAGACATAGATAGATAGATAGATAGATAGATAGATAGATAGATAGATAGATAGATAGATAGACAGATAGGCTGCTGTCTTCTTCCCCTTGCCTCCCTGGGAACCAAAGGCACCCTGGATTAGGCCCAGAGTCCCCTCACTGATTCTGACTGCACTCCCATAACTGTAGTTTGTATTGAAAGGCACCCAAAGATGGGGCTTTCTTCTGTAGACACATCACAGCTATTCAGACCTGGGCTAAGTTTGGGTTCTCACTGAGGCAGACCCTAACCCAAGAGTCAAGTACTTGTTTGGGAAATGCAGAGCATGCTGTAGATACATGGGGCTATGATACAGGAAAGCGAAGGCCACCAATAGCAAATGCATTGTTAATCTAGCTACCATGGTGATCTTATAGGAAAACTCTGGGGAAAGGTGTAGCGCACACCCTTCCGAGTTTTCCCATCCAGTGGGTGAGGGAACTGGTGAGAGAGTTTCTATAGTCATGGGTTGAGGCCTGCTCTCAGGGACATTCGTTTCTCAGCACTTCCAGCTTGTACCAGCAAAGTGGACTTTCCCTGCTTGGTAAATAGCCCTTATGGCACAGAGCTAGCCTTTGGTGGATGAGGAAAGATTACTGAATTAGGAAGTGGGAGCTGGGAGAAAGGACACTTGTAATATCTGCTGTAAACTCAAGGCTGGGAAGCCATGTTGCTGTTCCTCAAGTGAACAGTCTCTTCTCTTCTCTGGATCTGTTTCCCCATCTATACAAATGGGAAGGGTCACAAACTCGAGACCCACAGGCCAATTGAAGACCTCAGGTATGTTTGGTTTGGTCTAGCTGGCCTCTGGAGTCCTGGTGTGGCGCTGTAGGATAAACACTGGACTGCTACCCACAAGGTTGGCAGTTCAAACCCACCAGTCACTCCTCAGAAACCCTATACAGGGTCACTATGAGTCTAAATAGACTCGATGGCACACAACAACAACCTGGCTTCTATAGAATGTTATTATTGACTCAACTTTTAAAATAGCAGAAGGTTTTGGATGAAAACAGAAATTTTTACTTTCTCTAGAAAAATCTATTTGGCAACCCTAGACCCTGAACTAGATGATCCACAGTACTGTATGGCTCTGGAACTCTTGACTTTTCTCCTTTTTGCCCAAAGTAAAACGGTTTAAAGGGAATCTTTCACAGCTTGTGGGCTGTGAAATTCTCTCAAGTTCTCCTTTCTCGAAAGTTTACTTTGTGGAGGGAATGTAACTTTCTGACCTTTCACAAAGTTGGAGGGGTGACATTTTGTTAGGGGAGGGGTGGAATCTAGGTGACTTCAGCCTGTCATGCCAGGGTTTTGGGAGCCTGGACCTTTTTGGCATTGGCTTACTGGTCTGCTGTACAGAGGCTTCATCATCTGCTCCCTGATATAGGGAGGGATTCATCTTTAAATAGTCACATGTGCCCCA
Organism: Chrysochloris asiatica; assembly: GCF_000296735.1. Lineage (NCBI taxonomy): Eukaryota > Metazoa > Chordata > Mammalia > Afrosoricida > Chrysochloridae > Chrysochloris > Chrysochloris asiatica. The sequence goes on along the minus strand of NW_006408580.1, from coordinate 13,883,271 downwards.
AACTCAGACCAAAAGCTGTTTTATAACCCCAGAACAGCTCTTGTCTGGACCAACTATAAGACGCCAGATTCCTCTGTTCTTTTCCCAGTTCTCCTTCAGCGCCTTGCTGGCCTGACGAGGCTGAGTTGAATCAGCTACCTCCTCAAGTCTGGCTGCTGGGTTCCAGTCAATCCCCAGAGGCCACCGGCTGTGCCCATCAACAGAAGTGGGAGTTGAGGGCTCTCAACCCTTCACTGAGTGGCCCTGGTAGTATGCAGCTGATGACACGGGCTGGCCCCTGATTGCCAATCTAGATGGTGCTTTAAAAGATTCCATTCCCTTAACCACAGCTGTGATTAGTCTAGTCTCCATGGACTCTGAGAAAAAAACCCCTCAGTGACTTTGAATAATAATGGCAAAGCCAGTTTAAAAGGGTAGAAAGTCAGAATTGGAGGATCTTTTGGAAAAAAGTGAAGTTTTATGCATTTCACATCTATGAAATAAGGGCTAGCGGTATAGACAAGAAGTGTTTCCATCTTAATGAATGGATCTGAGCTATCGACTGAGCCAGTTTCTTTCTTTCTTTTTTTTTCAGGACAGAAATGGTGCTGTTGAGATTATCTTTGATTTTGAGTCCTCGGAATCTATTCGAATTCTTGACAGAACTGAAAGTTGGCTTTGCAAACATAATTGAGAAAGTGGCTTTGGCATTAGACTGCCTGGGTTCAAATCCAGGCTTTCCAGCTCGATTCGTGTGTAGCTTTGGGGAAACCTTGACCTCTCTGCCTCATAATCATCACTTACAAAAGGGAAGGGATAAGAAGATCTTCCTCACAGGGTTGCTTTGAAGATTAAATGAGACATTCATATAAAGCGCCTCTGACAGTACCTGGGTCTTAGAACACAGCAAATGCTACAGATTATTGTTATATGATTATTAATGATTTCTTTTTCAAGGATAGTGCAAAGATTAACATCAGTTCTGGTTTTCTCTGACAAAATACAAATCCAAATTTCTGAATAGGGGATCTGAATTGATGAGCTCTTAACAGCATCTTGCTGTTTTCCCTGGCTCTGGTCACAGTAAATCTGATAAGAAATGCAGGGCGTGTGCTCTCACCAGACAAAAGACCCGGCTGGGGCTGGCAGCCAAGACCCGAGCTGGTGGTTGGCCTTAGGTTGAGAGCAGAGCAGGTCAAAGGGACCTCATCACTGGGAAGAGGGGGCTGCCATACAGGGCTCATGGTGCCCACAAATTTTGTGTATTCCCATGGCCTTCTCATTGCCTCCCTGCTCCTTTTCAGGTTGAGGTGAAACATCAGAATCCAATTTTTGTTGTCACCTTGTGATATTATGAGACTCCATTCCAGTTGTGTTTCTATCATCAGAACACACCGGACACGTGGGGTAATTGCTGTTGCTGGGTTAATCCTTGTAAGTTCAAATATTTTCACATGCTGAATGACAATATCTCTGCCGGGACCTGGGTAATTGAAACCAATGCATCCTGCCTAGGTGGAGTTTGACATGATTCAGTACATTTGCTTCTGACGAAGGTAATACCTCAGAAAAACAGGAAATAAAAACACACCGCGCTACCTTGACATTTGGTTTCTCTTTCTTTCTTCCTTCCGTCCTTTCCCTCCCTCCCTCTCTTCCTCCTTCCCCTTCCCACCCCTCTTTTTCTTTTCTTCCCTCCTTTGCTCCCTCCCTCTTTATTCCTTCCATGCTTCCCCCCTCCTTTCTTCCCTACTTCTTTTTGTCCTTCCTTCCCTCTTTCCTTTTTTCCTTCCCTCTTTCTTTGCCTCCCTTACTCCCTTCTTTCTTTTCTTCCATTTTCCTTCCTTTTATCCTCCCTTCTTGTCTATTTACATTTTTCTCTCCCTGTCATTCCCCCACCCACCCCCGACCCCCAATACGACGAGAAACACCAGTTCTGAGCTGCTCTGTGTTCTTGGCGCCAGACCCTGTTCTCTGTGTGTACACAAGTCTGAGTCCTGTATCCAAACATAAGACAGAAATGTGATCCCGGCCGAGCGGAGGAAGGGATTTGACAGGTTTTCTGCATCCCAAATCTCCAAGATGCAAAGGTAAAGTCAGACTCCTTTCTTAAAGGTTAAATTTCACATTTTAATTGCCTCACACAGAGGCTGCTCTGAGCAGGGGTTCCCACAGTCGGCTTGGCAGCCCTCCCAGCTTGCTGAGGCTCAGGTCTCCTGAGGAATGTCTCCCTCCTCCCTCAAGCTCCATGAGAATTCGGACAGCAACAACAACAAAAATACCAAAACGCTGAACAAAACTCCAGTTTGCAGTGCTAGGGAGATCTACTTCTTACCTCATGCTTGTGCTGAGATGTTTGTTTCAGTCACTGTTGCTGTGTAACAAACCAACCCAAACTCAGTAACTTTATTACAATGGTTAACATCTCTTGGGTTCTTCAAGTTAACTGGACCAACTGACAATTCGTGCATGGAGTCTTTCATGAGGTTACAGTCACAGGTTGGCTGGGGCTGAAGTCATCTGGAGGCTGGTGTGACTGTTGGTTGATTGGTGGCTATGTGCTGTGGAGTCGTTTCAACTCATAGCGACCCTGTACAGGGTTATAAATCTTTACGGGAGCAGAAAGCTTCATCTTTCTCCCACGGAACAGCTGGTAGTTTCGAACTGCTGACCTTGTGGTTCGCAGCCCAATTCGTAACCACTACGCTACCAGAGCTGCAGGTGCACTCAAAGGGCTGGTACATAGCACTGGCTGTCGACTGGAGTGGCTACACGTGGCCTTTCCATGTGGCTTGGGCTTCTCCCAGCATGGTGTCTGGGTTCTTAGAGATGGTCTGAGAGGAATCATGAGGAGGCTGAACAGTCTAAGAACAAACATTCAAGGAGAGTCATTTGAAGGGAATCTGCGGAAGTGACATGGCATTTTTGAAAAACCCAGTCTATAAGTTACACAGTATCATTTTCTCCATAATCTACTGGACAAAGCAGTCTCGAGTCCACTCAGATTCAAGGGGAGAGGACGTGGACTCTACTTCTCAGTAGGAGAAATGTCAAAGAATTTGGGGCCACATATTAAAACTGAGAATCTCTGAATAACACAAAAGGTTAAGTACTCAACTACTAACAGAAAGGATGGCCGTTTGAACCCACCCAAAGGTGACCCAGAAGAAAGTCCTGATGATCTGTTTCCCAAACCCTGGGAAGTACAGTTCCACTGTGCACTCCATGAGTCACAATTGACACGATAACAACTGGTTCTGGGTTTTGGTTTATTTGTTTTAATGTCAAAACTGCTAGTGTTAAAATGAAGTCCTGGTGTGGTGTTGTAGGATAAGTATGGGACTGCTTGCCACAAGGTCGATGGTTCAAATCCACCAGCTTCTCCTCAGGGACCCTATACAGGGTCGCTATGAGTCTGAACCAACTCGATGGCAATTAATAACAATTCCAGCATCTAGCGGAGAAGGGGGAGGGTTTGAAAGGAAGAATGAATGCTACCTTGTAGACACACAAACCAGAAGCCTCTGATATGATTTTAGTTTACCAGAGTGGTTTTGTGTTTGGATCTGACATGTGCTTTTAAATAACTTGATCCAACATTTTAAAACTTAGAGATTTCACATCAAATTCTGAATGTTCAGCATCTCTTTTAAAAATGGAAAATCTGGCAATGAAAGCCTTGTACTCTCTCAAGGCACCAATAGTCTAGAGTGGGAAGGTGAATGTCTGCTTTAAATAAGGTTGATGTGTACTGGTTAACCACAATCCCCACCCATCCCTATTGCCCCCAACACTGACACTGAATACCAGTAGCCATTTATCTACATGACTACACTGGTTGGTTTGTTTGGTTGTGTTTGCTTGATTTTGGTTTTCCTTTTACTAGGAAAACATGTCTTGGTACCAGGTCTTTATCAAAAGTGGGAGAATAAAATCCTAAGCAAAGAGAACCAAGCATTCAAGACAAATGATAAAGAGAAATTTGGGAGAACATTAAAAAACTTGGCATGCTGTTTTAATCAACATCAAAGATGATCTGTGTTGATTGTTCGCATATCCTGGCCTCCTCCCTTCTTTCGTTCCCTTCCCTTCCTCGCTCTCTCCTTCCTCCCCCCTCCCTTCCCCTCTTTCCTCCACTCCCTCTTTCATTCCCTCTCTCCACCTCTTTATTTCTTCCCTTTTCTTTCAATGGTTAGCAAGAGAATGGGTCAATTCTTATAAAAAAAAAAAACATTTGATTGAGTTCATTTTTAGTCTTATGGCATTATTTGGGTTAAAAGTTTCCCTTTCCCCTTCCACTATTAGTCTTTGATGTGATAACTAACAAAATAAACATTTGGGACATCAAGACACCATCTTTGCTGATACAAGTACAAGAGCTAAAGGCAACAGAGGTAAATACTATTATATACACAATCCTACCACAGCAGTGATAACAATAATCTACAAGTGGATACACAGAGAGGCACCAAAGATTGAACAGGTGTGGTAAGGAGAATGAGACTATATCCATGACTATCTGTAGGTTTTGCAGAGCATATTTCTACATCTGTATTTGCATATGCTGCAAATATATCCATGAATATAATAGAACACACAGGGGGCAAAGTTATGAAAACTTCTCAGCCGTAACCAACTCCATTAGGGAATGAGTAGGGGGCGGGGGGACGCAGGTACACAGTCTCAGAGGACATCAAGGTCAGTTGGCACAAGTTAGTTCACAAAGGAAATATTCTACATCCATTTTGGTGAATAGTGACTAGGATCTTAAAAGCTTGTGAAAGGCGTTCTAAGGTGCCACTATTGGTCTCACCCTGTCTGAAGCAAAGGATAATGAAGAAAGTCAAAGACACAGGGAAGCAATTACTCCAAAGCACTCAGTCTCCCTGACTCTGAGACCAGAAGAACTAAATGGTGCCCAGCTATAGTAACCAACCACCACACGTACTGTTATGCAAGTTATCACATTAGAAGGTCCTGTATGGAGGAAGAGAAAAATGTAGCATTAAACTTAAAATCATAAATAAGATAAAAAGACCAGGCTCACTGTTTGGATAGAGACTGGTGAAACCCTGACATTATGGCCCTTCGACACCCTTCAAGCCTAGACCTGAACTCACCTCCATGGCTCAATTTTCAGCAGAACAACAGAAAGATCTGCAAGGAGAACAATAACACTAAGGAGGTACACAACCCTTCATGATCCAAAGGCAGCATTCACCCAAGGACAATGTTCACAATGTAGACAGGGTTAGGGAAGAAGGAGGAATACAAATGGGGAAACACAGCGTAGAAGTGGGACGAATGACGTTGTAATGTGCGATTTGCAATCACTGTTACAAAACAAAATGTGTCTGAATTATTAAATGGAAAACTGATCTGTTCTGTAAACCTTCACCCGATTCACAATCAAAAGTTTCAAAAAATTTAAAAAGACACTAGGCTTTCTACTCCCGTAAAGATTTACACCCTCGGAAACCCTGTACAGGGTCGCTATGGGTCGGACCCGACTCGATGGCACTTAACAACAACAACAACAATCTTGGGTATAACAGACTTGTTGTTGTTGTTAAGTGTCATTGAGTTGTTTGTGACCCACATAGGTGACCCTGTATAGGATTTCTGAGGAGTAATTGGTGAGCTTGAACCACCTCCCTTGCAATTCCAGCCGACTTTGCAATCCAGCGCATTAACTTACAGTACCACACCAACTCTAAAAAGGTCTCTTGGTGGTGGTGGTGGTCTCGTAGAGAAGTCTAAAATGGTCTCCCAAATGGCTTGGGTGGTCAACTTTCCCCAGGGAGTTCTTTCCAGTAAGGCCCTGGGATATTATGGCTGCAATTATTTTCCAGGCCAGAAGAGGCAGCAAAACCCCATTTAGACGGGCTGTTCAAATGCAGCAAACTACTAAACAATGGGCAAACAGCTTCTTTGGACTGAAGACTCTATCATGTCCACATCTGGGGTTCAACACTGGGCTACAGAGCCTGGACTGCTTGGTTTGGGTGAGGCCCGTTGCCTACCCAGGCTTGGCTTGGCATTTTTGTGGCATCCACATTGTCCAGTCCTATTCTACCTGATGTTCTGAGGAGTCAGCCTTCTCTTCTCTCTTTTGCCCTCTTCCCAAGAACCCATAGTTGATATTCTCCCAGGTAATCACTTGGCCTTGGTTCATCTACTGCAGATGACCATTTATAAGTAACTGTACAGTCTCTGGATGCTGTAACAGTTAACGAGTTCGGCTGCTAATTAAAAGGTTTGAGTCCACCCAAATATGCCTTGGAAGAAAAGCCTGGTGATCTGCTTCTGAAAAATGGGTCCTTGAAAATCTTATGGCGCACAATTCTACTTGGGGTCTCTATGATTTGGAGCTGACTTGATGTCAGCTGGTTAACTGGTTACTGGTTTTTCTTTAGCATAGATAATAGTCTTTAGAACATCCCTCCTGGATTTATTTGAGGAGGAAGGGTTCCTTTGAGAAGGAGCCTCAGAACATCCAAATACTGAATCATCCCAAGAAGAATGAGAGTAAGAATGTGCTCAAAGAGGGTTGAACTGTCATGAGGACCGTGCTTCAGTGATCCAGGTCTGTCTTTGCAGGGCAGCCACACACTCTGACCCACAGTGGAGCCCTGTGAACTCTCTGAATGGAAGGGCGCCCTTTCTCACAGCGCCTGGAGTCGAGTCGCTGTATGGAGCAGGTACCACAAGGGAGAGGAGCCAACGGGGAGAGAGAGGGCTGCTTCACTTGTCTCAATGTCAAGAAAACAAATGTTTTGGCAGGAAATTTCCCTTCAAGAATGTTCTGATTTTTGAAGGAAACATTTTTCTGAATCATTTCCTCAGGGGAAACCACTCAGCTACCTCAAGAAGGAAAATATTCCTCCTTCTGAGCTCAGTATGCTCCGTTGTCTCATAGAGGAGGTGTGACTATCAGGTAATGAAACTGATTTCTTGGCTCCTATGAAAATCAGCAAGTGCTCGGCTGCTAACTAAAGGGTCGGCAGTTGGAATCTACCAGCCTCTCTGCAGGAGAAAGATGTGGCAGTCTGCTTCTGTAAAGATTACAGCCTTGGAAACCCTATGGGGCAGTTCTACTTTCTCCTGTATGGTTGATGTGAGTTGAAATGAACTTGGCAGCAACAGGTCTGATATTTTTACAATGAAAATCAGCTTGCACAAATGCATGTGTGTGTGTACATGGGGGTGTGTTTGTGCATCATGTGTCTGCCTGTGAGTGTATGTGCACATGTACAGGTTTACACATTTGGGGTGTGTTTAAGCATGTGGGGTGTCTATGTTTGTAGGTACACGTGTCTGCATTTGGGTACATATTTGTGCACATGTGTGTGCAGCTGTCAGCATTTTTATGGGTGTGTATGTGTGTGCTCATGCATCCTAACAGATCACAGGGGAAACTGAAAGGAAAGAGAGAAGGCAAAGGCTGGTTTGCTTAGGAGCCCACTGAATCCTGAACAGCCCCCATTCTCCTGTTCCTTTCCCACTACTGAATATCCATGGGCATTGTCACCATGAAAATTAGAGGCAAAGTTATTCCATGTGTCCAGATGGCCATCACTGGCTGAGGTCAGTCATCAGGGGGCAAGACTGTCCCCCCAACCTGCCACCCATCAGGTGCCCATCCCTCCCACCACCCTCAGATCCTCCCTAAGCTTGTCACTAACAGCCTAACTCAGGGCATGTCCTACATTATGACAAAGAATTACCAAGTTGCCCCAGAAGGAAATGATTTAATTTAACAAAATATGAAGTTTTCAATTTAAAGATGTGAGGTAAGTACCCTAATGTAAGGATGACATGTTGTTGTTATGAAGTGCTTTTGAGTTGGTTCCGACCCATAGCGACCCTGTATAGGGTTTCCAAGGAGCAGCTGGTGAGCTTGAACCTCTGACCTTGCAGTTCAAATGTCTTTGCAGTCTGGCGCATTAACCCACAGTGCCACACCAGGACTCCAAGGATGACATAGGACTGGGCAATGTTTCATGGTTACACATGGGGTCCCTGTGAGTCAGAACCAATTTGGTGGCACCTAGAAACAACAGCAAGAAAATAAAAATTCTCCAAGCTTCTGTGTCCTCGTCTTTGAAATCAGAATACTAATATTACCTCACTTAAATAATTAAATGTATGTGTAACTGGTTAATTGTTGTTGTTAAGTTCCATTGAGTAGGTTCAGACTCGCAGCAATCCTGTATAAGGGTTTCTGAGCAACTATTGGTGGATTTGAACCACTGACCTTATGGTTTGCAGTAAAGTGCTTATCCTAGAGCACCACACCAGTAGTCCTAACTAGTTAATAGATGTATGGAAAACTAGCTCAGTAAGAGGACTAAAGTTAATGGATAATAGAAAACAGAGGAAGTTTCTCCAGGTGCCTTCACTCCTGTAACCATTGAATTCCCCTTCTCCATTGCTTGCTGTCTTAATCAGCTCCCATACTTCCCAGCCACTTCTGGAGACCACATTATAAACATCAGTCTCAGAAGTACAGATCTGACCAGAGGTTTTGGGAGATGTACCGGGAACGGGGGAGAATTGACCAGTCCTATTGTAAACTTCTCCTTTTTAATTCTTCCTCTACTCCTTCTCCTGGCTGTTGCTGGGCCTTCCTTCCTTCCCTTCTCTTTCCTTCTGGGAGGAATGGGAGAAGCAAAGAGTAGAGTCATATCTGACGAGTCTTATTGTAATCCTGTCATCAGGCTTTCTCTGGGATAGGCCCAAATGACGTTCTTTCATGGGGTATATCCACAGGGACTTGGAAGGCCCCACAAGGCCTTCTGGCTGACCTCACATGACACACCCTCAACTCCTATGCACCCTTTCTTGGGCAGAATCTCGTCAAAGCTGTGGCGGCTACCATCAGGACTAGCTTGGCCCTCTGGAAGCTCACCCATCCTTGCTACATCACTTCCCGGAGGTGTGGTCTTGCTCTCTCTCACCTCCAGCCACTCTTCTCCTTCCAGATTGTTCCATCAGGAGACAGATACTGGCCTTTATGCCCTTGCATGTCTCTAGCATCCTAGGGACAGCTCAAGCTCTCTGAGGAATTCAGGTGCACCTGAGTGAGAAGGTTCACAAGTTTCTGCAGCTCAGGACCAGGCCTTTGAAGAGTGTTGCCGGAGGAATTGCCCCTTCTGACAAGCTCTCGTGCCACATAGGAGAGCTCTTCTCCTAGGGACTCCTACAATTGGTAGTTTTCTTACTTCTGGGGAGGGCAAGAAAAAGGCCACAATACTTCCCTTTTTTATTCCTACCTAGATAACTTTCTAAGCTGACAGGAATGGGAGGGAGATGGTTATAGTACAAGCCAAAATTCTGAGACAAAAATTTGAGTATGGTAATTGGGAGTTCAAGCAGTGTCTGCTTCAAATCTGGGCTCTGCCACTTCTCAACTGTGTGCCCTCAGGAAAGCTGCTTCACCTCTCTATGCCTCCATTCCAATACTTGTGAAATGGGGACATGATAGGACCTTCCCTACAGGATGGTTGTGTAGGTTAAATGAATGATTATAGGTATGGGACCTCATAGTGGCTGGCACCTATTGTTGTTGTTGTTGTTGTTGTTGTTGTTATGTGCCATGGAGTCGGTTCCGACTCATAGCGACCCTATACAGGGTTTCCGAGGCTGTAAATCTTTACGGGAGTAGAAAGCCTCATCTTTCTCCCACAGAACAGCTGGTAGTTTCGAACTGCTGACCTTGCAGTTCACAGCCCAATTTGTAACGGCTACACTACCAGAGCTCCTGATTAGTGATCAATAAATGATAGCTAGTATGATTCTTCCTATCCAGATACCATAAGGAATATTGAGCACTTAATCCTAAGTAAGTACTCAATAAATGTTAGCCTTTAGCCAAGATGAGGAGCTAGTACGTGTTGAGGCTGAAAGTAGAAACCTCACAGCTCAGTTTTAATTGACATTTTAAAACTTCTAGTCCAGAAGATATGACCATGACATTCTCTTCCCTTTAATCTTGCTGTTAGTCCCCTCATTTGGGAACCTAGGTTTCCATTTCCTCTGATGCCCAGGCACCATACTGATCTACTCTTCACTCTCCCCAACTTGCCATGCTCCCTCTGACCATCAGGCTGTTGCTCATTCTATGCCCCTGCCAAAAAGGCCTTCTTCCACCTTCACCATTAAGACAGTCTTCATGTCCAATGGCAGCCGTTCCTTTCAATAAGTCATTCATTTCCTGTGAAGATTTTCCTTCCATGAGAACCTGTTGGGAAGAGAGCCATTCGATGGAGGTAGAGGCACAGTTCAATGTACCGCACATCCCTGATGAGGCCTTGCTCTTCTGAGCCACTCCCGAGAGTACTGAACCCACCAGAGTCCTACAGTTAGAACATTCCTGCCTAACATAGGCCTTCTCTCTACATCCACCAGGCAGAGACTTTCCCAGGGTGTCCCTGCAGCCTGAGGCGCTTGCTGTCATATTGTCCTTCCTTCCCCCTCTTCTGTCACAGAGAGCAGACCTATATCTCAGTCTGAAGGCTCTTCTGGCCTAGTCCTGCCGCTCCTATTTATCCATCACAGGTGTAAGATCTCTTCCACTCCATGCCAGACCTGAATTGGCATACTTAGCCATCAAAGCACAGCTTAAGGTGTGATTTTTGAAGATATTTCCTGAATACCTGCTGCCGACTGAAAGTCTTTTTCTTCCTTTAATGAAACATATTCTTGTTTTATAATGATCATTTCTGAGAAAATAGAATCCACTTTAGAGCAATTTGGCATCAAAATCCCTTGGAATTCAGGGGACCTTGTGCTGTAATCTGAGATGACTTGATTTCAGAAGATTGAATTCTCAGAGATATCTGAAGTAAAGGAACTTCAGGGTAAGGAACCTAGGGCCACTCGAAATCCCTCAGGGACATACAGCACAGTCCAGTCTTGGGAAAGCCTTAACCTAAAGCTGACAGGTTAAGAGCCAGAAGCTGGACCTGCTAGGACACTGTGGTCCATATTGTCATGCCCTTCTTTTGCATAAGACCTGAGACCAACTGTCATCACTTCCTGGTACAAGCATCCAACTCTTATTGTTATCATTAGGTGCCATCCAGTCAGTTCCAACTAATAGCGACCTTATGTACAACAAAACGAAACACAGCCTTGTCTTGCATCATCTGTGCAGTTGTTAACCCTAAGCTCATTGCTGCTGCCACTGTGCCAACCCATCTCACTGGAGATATTCCTCTTCTTCTCTGACCCTCCACTTGACCAAGCATGGTGTCCTTCTCCAGGGACTGGTCCCTCCTGATAATATGTCTGAAATATCAAAGACAAAATTTCCCCATCCTGGTCTCTAAGGAGCATTCTGGTTGTACTTCTTCCAACACAGACTTGTTTGTTCTTCTGGAAGTCCATTGTACTTTTAATATTTTCCTCCAACAACATAATTCAAACGCATGGATTCTTCTCTGGTCTTGCTTATTCATTGTCCAACTTTCACATGCATATGAGACTACTGAAAACACCATGGCTTGAGTCAGGCACACCTTAGTCCTCAAACTGACATCTTTTCTCTTGAACACTACAAATAGGTCTTGTGTAGCAGATTTGCCTAATGCAATTTGGCTTCTTGAATGATGCTTCCATGAGTGTTGGTTAATAGTGCATCCAAGCAAAATGAAGTCTTTGACAACTTCAATCTTTTTTCCATTTTTCATAATGTTATTTATTGGTCTAGTGGGGAGGGTTTTTGTTTTCCTTACATGGAGGTGCAACCTATGCTGAAGGCTGTGATCTTTGATTTTCATAAGTAAGTATTTTAAGTCCTCTGTGCTTTCAGCAAGCAAGGTTGTATCATCTACAGACGGCAAGTTTTTAATGAGTCATCTTCCAGTCCTGATGCCATGTTCTTCTTCATATAATCCATTTTCTCAGATAATTTACCCAGAGCACAGACTGAATAAGTATAGTGAAAGAATGCAACCCCAAAGCATACCTTTTCTGATTTTGAACTATTCAGTGTTCCCTTGTTCTGTTCAACCAACTGCCTCTTGGTCTATGTTCAGGCTCCTCATGAACACACTTAAGTTTACCAGAATACTCATTCGCTGCAATGTTGTCCATACATTGTCAAGATCCACACAGTCGAAATGCTTTACACTAGGCCAGGGGAATGTCTGGCCCTCAGGTCATCGGGGCCAGCGAAATCTTTTCGTCTGTCCCTGCCAAGGCAACTGCAGTTCCAACCATCACATTAGGGGTGATTTAATTAAATGTTTGACCAAATATAGCAGCCTATTTTTCAATTGGTAATTTTGTATGGCCTACAAATGATGTTATAAATTTTGGCAGAAGAAAGGTGAACTACTATGGGTCAGAATCGACTCGATGACACTTAACAACAACAACAACCCTTGCTTTACATAGTCAATAGAGCAGAGGTAAACATCTTTCTGGTAGTCTCTGCTTTCATACAAGATCCATTTGACATCAGCAGTGATACCCCCTCATTCCACATCCTCGTCTGAATCCAACTTGAACCCTGTCAATGTACTGTTGCAATCGTTGGATTGGGTTGCTGGTTGTTGTTGTTTTTTTAATTATCTTCAGCAAAATTTTACTTGCATATAGTATTAATGAAATTATCTGATAACTTCCACATTCTGCTGGGTCACGGTTCTTTGAAGTGGGCATAAATATGGACCTCTTCCAATCAGTTGGCTAGATAGCTGTCTCCCAAATTTCTTGGCATAGATGAGTGAGTGCCTCCAGCATTGCATCAGTTTGTTGAAAGATTTTGATTTGTATTCCATCTATTTCTGGAGCCTTGTTCTTTGCCAATGCCCTCAGTGTACCGGGAACTTCTTTCAGTGCAATTGGCACTTGAGCACGTCTTGAAGTGGTTGAACATTGACCATTTCTTTCTGGTACAGTGACTGTGTATTCCTCCCATCTTCTTCTTCTTTTTTGTTTTCTTAAAAGTTTTATTGTGAATTATGTGATAGTTTACATGGGAGAACATTAGTTTTACATTCACTCTATCATATATTGTCTCATTGCCATGGTTACA
>NW_006408580.1:13845367-13863945 GCF_000296735.1 Chrysochloris asiatica | reverse complement strand
AAAAAAAGGGGGGGTGGGGCAGAAGAAAGAGAGGAAAAAAGTGTAGCTTAATGTAAGTAAGTCTTTAGTGTCCTAACTCTCTTTCAGCCCCTTCTGAGCTCTTCTCCTTGTTGATATGCTCTGGAGTTGATCGTGACCCACAGTGACCTAGTATAGGGTTTCCAAGGGGCAGCTGGTGAGCTTGAATCACATTCCTTGCCGTTCAAAAGGCTTTGCAGTCTGGCGCATTAACCCACAGAACCACAGCATGACTGCTTTGTTATTGGTGGTAAACAACTAGTCAAGGGCGTCTCAGCTGGGACTGGCCTGCGCCTTGATGGGCGGGCCTGAGGCTTGGAGGCTGGGCAGAGGGCTGGCCTAGGCCGAAGAAGTGGAGGGCGGGCTTAGTGGCTGCAGGCAGATGGCGCAGCTGTGTCTGATGACATCTACAATGCCTCCCTCTGTCTCCCTGTGCCGTGAGCACCTCAATTTGCTCTATATCCATGCTGACAATGCCCAGCGTGGCAATGAGGCCCCCCCCTGGGATGGACCACGCTAGTTCCTATGGCCCTGCTAGCTCTCCGGGAGCATCCGCCCTCTGAACGGGTCCGCTCAAGCCCTGTGCTCCAAGCTCTGCATTGGGCAGGGCAGTCCCCGGGGTGGGAGCCAAGTGCAGGCGGGTGGAAGCTCAAAATCCTTGTAACTCCTCAGCAGTTTGATTTTTTTAAAAAGCAAACTCATAATGTTAAAGCCTAATGTTTTATGTTTACCCAAAGGCTGTCTGTCTACCAGGCGGGGGCCTCCCCTGTGCGATACCACCCCCATATTCTCCGAGCCCGCGTACTTGTGCTGCCCAGTCAGGGAAGCACCGGAAGTCTCGCTCCCTCCTCTCATCTTTTTTTGATGCTTTCTGCAGCATTCAATATAATTCAACTGAGAACAACTAAACTCCTTGTGTCCTGATTCCAAAGTTGCTTGAGCCAAATGTCTGTGTAACCTGACACTCAATTAGGACCAGAGAGGGTGTGATCAGTACCACAAATTAGGGCTTTTAGGAGCTTCTGGGTAAGGAAGGGGTAAGCTGGGTCAAAGTGTGTTCACCCCATTATGGATTGACTGCCACATTAAAAGATATGTTGTAAATCCTAACCCCTAGTTCTGGTGTGGTGTTGCAGGATAATGCACTTGACTGCAAGGTCAGTTTGAACCACAAGGTCAGTAGTTCAAAGCCACCAGCCACTCCTTAGAAACCCTATATAGAGTTGCTATTGTTGGAACCAGCTGGACAGCATTTAACAACAACACTATATCTGTGGAAATAAGTCCAGGTGGTACAGTGGATTAAATAGTGGTCAGTTCACTGCAAAGTCAGCAAATCAACCCAGCAGCCACTAGGAGAGAGAACGGTGAGGCCCTCTGTTTCCATAAAAATTGACAGTCTCAGAGCAGATCTACTCTGTTCTATTAATCAAAATCCACTCGATGGCAGTGGGTTTTTATACCTGTGGATGTCATCCCATCTAGGAATAGATTTTCTTTGTTATGTTAACGCTACATTAACATCAACTGTATTTAAACCAATCACTTTTGAGACATAAAAGAAGCAGATTAGGTATAGAGGCAAGCAAGCTCCAGTGTGTGTGTGTGGGGGGGGGGGGGGGGGAGGGAATACATGCCAAGTGGAGATCTCCAAGGAATGCCAAAGAAGAACGCTAGAGAGGTGGAGAGAAGGATGTCCCCCCAGAGTGAACAGAGAGAGCCTTCCTCTAGAACCAGCACTCTAAATTGGGATTTCTAACATCCTAAACTGTGAGAAAATATATTTCTGTTCATTAAAGCCACCCATTTGTGGTATTCTGTTATAGAAGCACTAGAAATGTAAGAGAGCCTCCTTCCCTGCCTCACAGTCACCTCACAATCAAGGAGTAGCTGTAGCATTAAAACCCCTGGACTCCATGCCTACTCTGCCACTGGCCAGCTGTGAGAGGGCAGAAAACGCCTTTCCCTTTTCTGTGCCTTGTTTCCTGCATCCCTGTGATGTAGTGAGAGGAGGATGTGAGACCTGAACATTATTTTTCTCCAGAGTCTACATAATTTCATCACTACACTACACCATCTCCCTAGACTCTTTAAAGTAATACTCAGCAATGTTACTCCCTCCCATTTCACAAAGCCAGGAGCTCCAAAAAAATAAAACCTAAATTTAGCATTTTGAGGCACATTTTTCTTTAATTCCCTAATAATAACAAAAATTATTCAAAGCCACTTTACCATCTGAAAAGAAATATCTGTGCATACACTTAGATCATGTAAGCCAAATGCTTTTTTAACAACATTTTACAATTAAATATTCAGCAGAGATCATATTAAGTCTGAGGCATTTCATCCAGTTTAAAAAAATCAAAACAAAAATCTGAGGTGAAGGAACCCAAAAAGTGGAATGTTAGGGGATAGAATGAAAGTACCCCAGCAGAGCATCAGCGGCTTGTCCAAAAGGGCAGAACCAGGGGTCAAAACCACATCTCTCTGGATTCACTGGCATTTAACTAGATGCAAAATGTCAGCGCAGAAAACGGCTTGTTCAATGCAAATATTAACAAGGGAGGAGTGTGGCCATGTGTAAATGGAGCTTCAACCAATCAGAGCCTTTCTGACCCAGCTCCTATAGTCTCAAGGAAGAAACAAGGGAACTTTCTTTTTGTTTATTTTCACCCTCTTTGCTGTGAGTAGTGAGTCTCTGAGTGATGCAATTAATATGCTGGGCTGTTAATCGAAAGGTTCCAGGTTCACACCTACCCAGTGGTACTTTGGAAGAAAAGCTTGGTGATATCATTCTGAAAATTCATTCATTGAAAATCCTACGACTCAGCTCTATTCTGCCGCACACAAGATGGCCGTGAGTTGGCATCAACTCAACGGCAACTGGCTTTGCTTGAGGTGAAGTCACTGGACATTTGTTTCATGGGAGAAAGAATATGATGGTGCAGGAACCACAAGACCAAGATGTTTTTATTTGCCTACATCATGAGATCAAGAGGTCTGACAGTGCAACCGTTAAAGATTGATGTTGCTGTGGGCCACCTAGTCAATTTCAACTCATAGTGACCCTACAGGACGGAATAAGATTGTACCATAGGAAGCACAGTGGCTCCATGAAATAAACACTGGACTGTGAACCACGAAGTCCGTGGTTCAAGCCTGCCAGCTGCTCCATGGGAGAAAGATGTGGCTTTCTACTCCCATGAAGATTTACAGCCTGGGAAGTCCTATACAGTGTTGCTACGAGTCAGAACTGACTCGATGGCACTTAACTACAACAACAGCAACATAGGGTGTTCCAGGCTGTAAATCTTTATGGAAGTAGATCACCAGATCTTTCTCCCTCAGTGGGACTGGTAAATTCAAACCACCGACTTTTCAGTTAGCCGACAAGTAGATGCCACCAGTGCTCCTTGCCTTAAAAATGACAGTCTAGAAAACCCTATGGGGCAGTTATGTCCTGTCGCATAGGGGTACTATGAGTCAGAATCCGCACCAGGAGAGACACCACCAACAACATCATAAGGTCGGCTATCCTAGTCTATGATGATTCCACTCTTCCATAGTCTATTCTAATATTTCTTTAGTCCTTATTCAGAGGATACTGGTACTCAGCAGTGTGCACTCTACAAAGACCTGGAAGAAGGCAGAAGACTCTGCACATATTTTCTCTCTTGCCACACTGCACTAAGGAGATTTTTGGTGTCAGCTCAAAACTACACATTCAATTTCTGTCCTCAACACTGCTCTTTGTAGAGTCTTCTCAGAGACAGACTGGCCCCTTCCCCAGCTCACTGCACTTGCTGTCTCGCTGGCTCTGCAAAGGAAAGCATACACCCGAGTCTGATTGGGTGACAGATAGGGATCTTAATGCTGCTCTTTCAAATATGAAAGGCGTCGGCTTGGAGTGATGCAGAGAAAGTGTTGTCTGGGAAGACCTGCTGGTTACACTGATAGAAACGTTCCCTCTCGCCTCTGTGGTGGCACTGTGGTGGGTTCTCCTCATTCAGCAGTCAGATCCTCACTCAGCCTGGCCGTCTCCACAATCAGATGCCATCAACCTTGAGAAGGGATTGCTTACTGATCCAGCTCAACGGAGACTTAAATATACAAACCAGGATAACTAATAAAACCAATACCGAGTGATGTCAATCATGGTCACATTCTCTGCAAGTGTGCAAATGATGTAGGCAACCACCTTAACTGGTGGTGGCATGGTGAAGGTTAATAAACAAGCCTGGCTGACTGGAACACAGTAGGAACTGTTCATGCGCTCATAGGTAGTTCACCATGTTGCTAGTGTAGCTGAAGAAATGGCCTTAGAAGGCAGGTAGGAGCAGAGGGCAGCTGGATAGCCAGCCCCAAGCCAGTGAGAACTGTCCTGCCAACAGATGCCAAACATGTGGCTCCTCTGTTTGCTGGTGGCTGCTGAAAACTGGATGATGGGGCCACTAGGGCTGCTTCCAGAATTCTCCACTATCCCTAGTTCCATATTCCAGTTCCTGGCAGGTATATCTGAATAGCTGAACCTAAGTCAAGTATGTCTAGATGAATTGTTATTAAGCCTAGTGTCTTTGCTTAGCTCTCTTCAAGAGAAAACTCTGAGATGAGGATTTGAGTGCAAGTAATTTTCCTACCCACTAGCTGCTCCTTGGGAGCCCTATATAGTCAGTTCTGACTCATCACAACCCTGTATAGGGCTTCTGAGGAGCGGCTGGTGATCTTGAACCACTGTCTTTGTGGTTCAAAGCGACTTTGCAGTGCAGCGCGTTAACCCACAGTGCCACACCAGGACTCCTGAAAATCCTATACCGTGTCGCAATAAGTAGGAACTGACTTGATGGCATTTAACAACCAGTAACAACAAGTTTGCTTGGGGAGAGTCTCTGAGTGCTGCAAACAGTTAAAACACTAGACTGTGAAGCAAAAGACTGACAGTTCAAGTCTACCCAGAGGTACCTTGAAAGAAAGGCTGACTTGACAATGAACTTCTGAAAAATCAGACTCTAAAAACTCTATGGAACACTTCGGGAGTTCCTCAAAAACTTAAATATAGAATTACCATATGATCCATCAATTGCATTCCTAGGTGTATATCCAAATGAATCAAAGACAAGTACTCAAGCAAATGCAGCACTAATCACAATAGGCAAAGGTGGGAAATAAGCCAAATATCTATCAACAGATAAATGGATAAACAAAATGTGATATGCATACAGTGGGATAATAATCTGCTATAAAAAGACATTAGATAGTGCTACATGCTGTCATATGGGTGAGCTCAAAAACATTAAGTTAAGTGAAAGACGTCAGACACAAAATGCCATATATTATACGAATGCTTTTAGATGAAAACTCCAGAATAGGTAAATCCACAGAGACAGAAAGCAAATTGGTGGTTGCCAGGGGCTGGGGAAAGGGGCAATGGGAAGTAACTGCTTAATGGTTATGAAGTTTCCGTTTGAAATGATGAAAATGTTCTAGAACTAGTTAGTGATGATGGTTGCATAACATCGTGAATGTATTTCAGGGCACTGAATTGTACACTTTAAAATAGGCACACACACAGAAAAAAATACTGTGGAGCCCCATTCTACTCTGGCAGACATAGGATCACTATGAATTAGCATCCACTCACCGGCAACTGGACTCTTTTTTATTTGGGAGGTGACTCTAGGAAGCACCAGTAGAAAATTGCAGTGTAGAGAGACTAAAGGGCACACATAAGTCAAAAAAGGACATGTCAACTCTAGAGACCCTCTTAGAGTTGTCCCACCAAGGACTAGGGGAGCTAGAGTTTTGACCAAGCCTCGTCTGCGTTGGGTGGATGTCAGGTCCCCTGTCTGCTCAGCTTTCCTTGTACGGAGAGTTACACGTGCTTACAGTGAGACCATTGGCATGCATAGGAGCGGTGAGTGCCAAGTGCTAATGCGTGGGCACAGCAGCAGCTGCTACACCAAGTGCCATACATTTTTAGCTGCTCGAGTGACAGGTGGGTCCTACCTCCTGCCTAGATTCCAATAAAGGGGGTGCAGACGCTGGGCAACTGAAAATAAGAAAATGTTCTATAAATGGACACCTTTTGCTTTATCTGCCAAACTCTTCTTCCTTGTCTATCTCACTTGCTGAAACATCAGTTTCCTTTGGAGTGACCATATTTTTATATGGGCACTGGGCTATTTTAATTGGCCCAGGGGTGACACCTGACCCAAGATGGGACAACCAGAGCCCTTCCCTGAAGTTTTTCAAACTGCAAATAAGAAAGACAGTCCATTTTTCATAAGTAGCCTGGAATTGAAGATACAAACTTCAGAAGCATCTATCCCACCATGTGGAGGAAGCCATCTACATTGAGACTCACATGTACACAGAGAGACAGTCACAGGGACAAAAAAAAGGACAGTATCCAGGTGTCTGTCAAGTCTGCTATGCAGAACCAACAAATTCCCTGCTCATCCCACCTTTCAACATTCCTGGGGTTCTGTGATCCAACGTACTGTTCTTTTTGTCTAATTTACAACCAAATGAATTTCAAGTCATATCAGGACCAAAGAAAAAGAATGAGGGAGAGGCATGGTTACTGCAGTTTGGGCTCCCTGGAAGCTGATCCTGTGATGGAATTCACACAGGACATGCAGGAAATTTATTGAGGAGCACCCAGGGAACCAACACCTGTTTGGGGGGTGGTGTGGGGAGGAAAGCAGGAAAGGGCAAAGGAGGGGCTTGGACTGCAGGGTTCTCTTAGGGTTCTCTAGAGAAATCGAACCAAGGATGGCAATACTTCATTTCTCCTACTTTGGACATATTGTTAGGAGGGACCAGTCCCGAGAGAAGGATATCATGCTTGGACAAGTGAAGGGTCAGTGAAAAAGGAAATGCCCAAAGAGATGAACTGACACAATGTCAACAACAATGGATTCAAACAAAACAATTGTAAGGGTAGTGTAGGACCAGGCATGCATTTCATTCTGTTGTGCATAAGGTCACTATGAGCCAGAGCCAACTCAACTCAATGGCACTTAACACACAAAGAGAAACAGAATCATATATATACATATACTGTTGTTGTTAAATGCTGTCAAGTTGGTTCCAACCCATAGCCATCCTGTACAGGGTTTCTGAGGAGCAGCTGGTGAGCTTGAACCACCGACCTTGCAGTTCAAAGTAACCTTGTAGTCCAGTGCATTAACCCACAGCACCACACCAGGACTCTAGATAGATAGATAGATAGATAGATAGATAGATAGATAGATAGATAGATGATAGATAGATAGATAGACAGATAGAGATAGTTGTTGTTAAATGCTGTTGAGTCAATTCTGACTTACAGAAACCCTGTATAGGATTTCCTAGAAGCAGCTGGTGGATTTGAACTGCTGACTTGTGGTTAGTAGTAAAGTATTGATCCTACAGCTCAGTAGAGGCAACATTAATGACATGGATAGAGCAAAGCCTTCGAGACTTTCATTTGCTGATGGGGCATGACACAAAATGAGACGCAACAGCTGCAAACATCCATTAATAATCAGAACATGGAATATACAAAATATGAATCTAGGAAAATTGGAAACCATCAAAAATGAAATGCAACACTTAAAGACAGATAATCTAGGCATTCGTGAGCTGAAATGAACTTCTTTGGCCATTTTGAATCAGACAATCATATGGTTTACTATGCTGACAACGACAAACTAAAGCGAAATGGTGCTGAATTCATTGCCAAAAAGGCCATTTCAATATCTATTCGGAAGTACAATGCAGTCTGTGATAGAATAATTAATATTCATACACTTACAAGGAAAACCAGACACTACCACTATTATTCAAATTTACGCATCAACCACTAAAGTCAATGACGATGAAATTGAAGAATTCCAACACCTTCTACAGTCTGAAACTTAACAAATATGCAATCAAGATGCATTGATAATTACTGGGGTAGGGAAGGCAAAAGTTGAAAAGAAAGAAGAAGGATCGGTAGTTGAAAAGTATGGCCTTAGTGATAGAAATGATTCTGGAGATTTCATGGTAGAATTTTGCAACACCAATGACATTTATTGCAAATACTTTTATAATAGTATAAACAGCAGCGATACACATGGGCCTTCCAAGATGGAATATATAGGAATCAAAGTGACCACATCTGTGAGAAAACACAATGGATACGTTCAATATCATCATCAGTCAAAATAAGTCCAGGAACCAACTGTGGAACACACGATCAATTACTCTTATGCAAGTTCAGGCTGAAGCTAAGGAAAATTAAAAACAAATTTATTAAGAGTCAAAATATGACCTAGAGTATAGCCCACTTGAATTCAGAGACCATCTCAAGAACAGATTTGATGCATTAAACACTAACAGGTGAGGTGTGGGAAACATCAAGAACACCATACATGAAGAAAGAAAAAGACCATTTAAAAGACATGAAAGAGTAAAACACCAAAATGGATATTAGAAGAAACTCTAAAATTTATTCTTGAATGTAAAGAAGCTAAAGTGACTAGAAGAAATGATGTAAGAGAGCTGGACAGAAAATTTCAAAGGGCAGCTCGAGACGACAGAGTATCATAATGTAAAGACCTGGTGTTAGAAAATCAGAAGGGAAGAACATGCTCAACATTTCTCAAGCTGAAAGAACTGAAGCAAACAGTCAAGTCTCAACTTGCAAAAGGATGCTATGGACAAAATATTGAATGATGCAGGAAACATCAAAAGAAGATGAAAGGAATGCACAGAGTCACTGTACTAAAAACAAATCGCCAGTGTTCAACCATTTCAAGAGGTAGCATATGATCAAGAACTAATGGTATCAAAGAAAGAAGTCCAAACTGCACTGAAGGCATTGGAGAAAAACTAGGCTCCAGGAATCGATAGAATACAAATAGAAATGTTTCAACAAACGGGTACAAGTACTGGAGGTGCTCACTCATCTATTTTATGTCAAGAAATTTAGAGGGCAGCAACCTGGCCAACTGATTCCAAGCAATCTATTTTTGTGCCCATTCCAAAGAATGTTGACCCAGCAGAAAATACAAGTCATTGAACAATATCATTAATATCAAATGCAAGTAAACTTTTGCTGAAAATAAATTAAAAATGGTTGCAGCAATACATTGACAGGGATCTGCTAGAGGTTCAAGTCAAATTCAGAAAAGAACTTGAATGAGAGATATCATGGCTGACATCAGATAGATCTTGGCTGAAAGCCGAGAACACCAGAAACATGTTTACTTGTGCTTTATTGATTATGCAGAGGCATTCAACTTTGTGAATCATAACAAACTATGGATAACATTGCAAATAATTGGAATTCAGGACCATTTAATTGTACTCCTGAGGAGCCTTTATATAAACCAAGAAGCAGTTAGACCAGAACAAGAGGATGCTGAATGGTTTAAAATTAGGAAAGGTAGGTGTCAGGGTTGTATTCTTTCACCATACTTATTCAGTATGCATGCTGAGCAAATATTCTGAGAAACTGGATTATATGAATTAAAATATGGCATCAGTATTGGAGGAAGACTCATTAACAACCTGTGATATGCAAATGATACAACCACAACCGTGCTTGCTGAAAGAGAAGAGGACTTGAAATACTGACTGCACCTCAATGTAAAGAAAACAAAAATCCTCACAACTGGACCAATAAATAACATCACGATAAATGGAGAAAAGATTGAAGTTGTCAAGGAATTCATTTTGCTTGGATTCACAGTCAATGCTCATGGAAGAAACAGCAAATCTGCTGCAAAAGCCCTCTTTAAAGTGTTAAAGAGTGAAGATGTAAGTTTGAGGACTAAGCTGTGTCTGACCCAAACCATGGTATTTTCAATCGCCTCATACACATGTGAAAGTTGCACAATGAATAATGAAGACCATAGAAGAATCCATGCATTTAAATAACGGTGTTGGAGAAGAATATTGAAAGTACCATGGACTTCCAGAAGAACAAACAATTCTGTCTTGGAAAAAGTACAACCAGAATGCTCACTAGAAAAGAGGATGGCCAGACATTGTCTCTCATACTGTGAAGACGTTGTCCCTGAGAAGAACAACAGGAGGGTCAGCAAAAAAAAAAGGAAGACTCTCAAATGACATCCACTGACACAGTGGCAACAACAATGAGCACAAACAGCAACAATTGTGAGAATGGCACAAGACTGACCAGTGTTCCATTCTGTTGTGTATAGGGTCACGATGAGTGGAAACCAACTCGGCTGCAACTAACAAGTTAACAACAGTATATTTTGAGAGAATGACATTTACTTCAAGGAATTGGCTCACATGACAGTATGACCTTATGAACAAGAGAATGAAACACTGGCCAATCCTGCACCAGCTTCACAATCGTTGCTACACTTGAGTCCATTACTGCTGCCACTGTGCCAATCCATCTCGTTGAGGGTCTTCCTCTTTTTTGCTGACCCTCCACTACCAAGCATGATGTTCCTCTCAAGCGACTGGTCCTTCCTGATAGTATGTTCGAAAAGTGAGAGACGAAGTCTGGACATCCTGGCTTCTACGGAGCATTCTGACTATACTTCTTCCAACACAGATTGGTTTGTTCTTTTGGCACTCCATGGTACTGTTAATATTCTCTCCAACACCATAACTCAAATGCATCAAATCTCCTATGGCCTTCTTTATTCATTGCCCAACTTTCACATGCATATGAGGTTATTGAAAATACCACGGCTTGGGTCAAGTGTACCTTAGTCTTCAGACTGACATCTTTGCTCTTCAACGATTTAAAGAGGTTTTGTGCAGCAGATTTACTCAGTGCAAATACTTTGAGAAGCTGGACCATATGAAGAAGAACGTAGTATCAAAAGTAGAGGAAGTCACTTGATTTCTTGACGGCTGCTACCTTGAGTGTTGATGGTTGATCCAACCAAAATGAAGTCTTTGACAACTTCAGCCTTTTCTCCATTTATCTTGGTGCCATTTATTGGTCCGATTGTGAAGATTTTTGTTTTCTTTACATTGAGAAGCAACTCTTACCGAAGTCTGTGTGTGGTCTTTGATCTTCATCAATAAGTATTTCAAGTCCTCTTCACTTTCAGCAAGCAAGGTAGTTTCATCTGCATATCACAGGCTGTTAGTCTTCCTCTATTTCTGATGCTACATTCTTTTTCATATGATCCAGCTTCTCAAATTATTGCTGAGCATACAGATTGAATAAGTATGGTGAAAGAATACAACCCTGGAACACACCTTTCCTGATTTTAAACCATTCAGTGTCCCTTTGTTCTATTCAAATGACTACCTCTTGGTCTATGTACAGGTTCCTCAAAAGCACTACTATGTGTTCCGGATACTCATTCTTTGCAATGTTGTCCGCAGTTTGACATTATCCATATAATCGAAAGCACAGATAAACATCTTTCTGGAACTCTCTCCTTCCAGCCAATATCCATCTGACGTCAGCAATGATATCCATTGTTCCACATCCTAGACTGAATCTGCCTTGAACTTCTAGCAATCCCATCAATGTACTGTTGCAGCCATTTTTAAATTATATATAGCAAATTTTTACTTGCATTTGATATTAATTATATTGTCCCATGACTTCCACATTGTGTTGGGTCACCTCTCTGTGAAATGGGCACAAATATGGATGGCTTCCAATCAGTTGGTCAGGTAGCTAGCTATCTTCCAAATTTCTTGGCAAATATGAGTGAGTGCTTCCAGTGCCGTATCAGTTTCTTGAAAGATTTCAATTTGTATTCCACCAATTGTAAGAGCCTTGTTCTTTGATAATGCCTTCAATGCACCTTGGACTTCTTTCTTCCATATCATTGACTCTTGATTATATGCTGCCTCTTGAAATGGTTGAACATCCACCCTTTCTTTTCGGTACAGTGACTCTGTGTATTCCTTCCATCTTCTTTTGATGCTTTCTGCATCATTCAATATTTTGCCCATTGTTGTTGTTAAGTGCCGTTGAGTCACTTTTGACTCATAGTGACCATGTTTAGCATTTCCAAGGGCAACTGATGAGCTTGAACCACTGACCTTGTGGTTCAAACCAACCTTACTGTCCAGCTCATTAACCCACAATGCCACACTGGGACTCTATAAAATCCTTCAATATTTCAAGTGAGGGCTTGAATATTTTCTTTAGTTCCCTTAGTTTGAGACATATTGAGCATGTTCTTCCCTGTTGGTTTCCTAACTCCAAGAAATTGCACAGAAGACTTTGTCTTCTCAAGCTGCCTTGAAATTTTCTGTTTAGCTCTTCATTTCTTCCACTTGCTTTAGCATCTCTATGCTGGAGAGCAAGTTTCAGAGTCTCTTCTGACATCTATTTTGGTTTTTACCTTCTTTCTAGCCTTCTTAACGGCCTTTTACTTTCTTCCTGTATGATGTTCTTGATGTCATCCCACAACTCTTCTGATTTTCAGTCTTTTGTGTCTAGTGTATCAAATCTATTCTTGAGATGATCTCTAAATTCAAGTGGGATATGTTGAGGGTCATATTTTGGCTCTTGTGAACTTTTTTTTTCATTCTCTTCAGCTCAGCTTGAACTTGCATATGAGCAATTGATGGTCAGTTCCACAGTTTGCCTCTGGCCTTGTTTTGGCTGATGATATGGAGCTTTTCCACCTTCTCTTTCCACAAATGTAGTCAACTTTATTTCAGTGTACTCCATCTGGAGAGGTCTATGTTTATAGTCATATTTTATATTGTTTAAAAAAAAACGTATTTTCAATGAAGAAGTCAATGGTCTTGCAAAATTCTATCATGCAATCTCCAGCTTAATTTCTATCACCAAGGCCATATTTTCTAACTACTGATCTTTCCTCTTTGTTTCCAACCTTTGCATTCCAATCACTGGTAATTATCAATACATCTTGATTGCATGTTTGGTAAATTTCAAACTGAAGACGATAGAATTCTTCAGTTTCATCATCACTAGTTTTAGTGGTTGGTGTGAAAATTTAAATAATAGTATTAACTGGTCTTCCTTGTAGGCGTATATATAGTATCCTATCACAGATAGCATTATACTTTAAGAGAGATCTTGAAATGTTCTTTTTGAAGATGAATGTGATGCCATTCCTCTTCGATTTGTCATTCCCAGCATAGTAAACCACATAATTGTCAGATTCAAACTGTCCATTTCAGCTCACTAATGCCTAGGATATTGATGTTTATTTATTCCATCTAACTTTTGACAATTTCTAATTTCCCTACTTCATACTCCAGCTCTCTAATGCCTAAGATATCAATGTCCTTGCATTACATTTCATTTCTGACACTTTCCAATTTTCTTAGATACATACTTCGTACATTCCATGTTCTGATTATTAATGGATATTTACAGCTTTTTCCCTTCATTTTGAGTTGTGCCCCATCAGCAAATGAAGGTCCCAAAAGCTTTTATTCCTTTTGCATCATCACGGTTAATTCTACTTTGAGGAGTTAACTCTTTTCCATTTTCTCATATTTTCAGTACCTTCCAACCTGAGAGCTCATCATCCAACACTATATCTGACAATATTCTGGTGCTTTTCATCATGTTTCAATATTCAGTATTCTAGTGCTATCTGATAGTGTTCCATTGCTATTCATAAGGTTTTCAGTGATTAAATATTTAGAAGTAGTCCATGTATTTCTTCCTAGTCTGGAAGCGCAGCTGAACTCTGTTCACCATGGTTAACTCTGCTGGTATTTAAAATACTGGCCACATAGCTTGCAGAATTGCAGCAACACGCAAGCCATCACAGTATGGATTTTGGCAAGTCCAAAATCCATAGGTCAAGCAACAAGCTGAACACTCCTGCAGACTTGCATCCTAAAATCCAGAAGAAATTGTGTAGAGTACGAGTGGTCTAGAAAAATGTTTATTTATAGTCTGGGGACAAAACATACTCTAGGGAAATTCTTTTTTTGTTCTTAAGTCCTTCAGCTGATTGGCTTAGACAGGCCACATAATGGAAGGTAATCTGTTCTGCTTGAAACCAACTACTTCATAACAGCAAATAGACTAATACTTGACTAAACAAATGGGCACCAGACCCTAGCCATGCTGACATGCAAAATGAACCATCACAGGGAGCTCTGGAGCTAGGATGGCCCCTCAGAGTTTGTCTCAGTTTGAGATCAAGGACCTGAGACTTTGCAAACCTACTGTGTTGTTGTGAATTCCTTAATATGAGTCTTGCAGCTATAGCTTTGTAACACCTGTCTGAGCAGGGCAGAGGCCAAGGGGTTGCAGAAAACCAGAGAGAGGTTGTTGTTAGCTACCATCGAGTCAGTTCTGACTTGTAGCAACCCTGTATAGGGTTTCCAAGGAGCAGCTGATAGATTTGAGCCACCGATCTTGTGGTTAGCAGTCCAGTATTTACCCCACAGTGTCACACCAGGACTCCAAAATGACTGGGTGGTGGTGGCTGTGGTTGTGTGCCATAGAGTTGGTTCTGACTCATAACAACTTTGTACAGGTTTTCCAAGAATGCACGTCTCTATGGGAGCAGAAAGCCTCATCTTTCTCAGCTGGTAGATTCAAACTGCTGACCTCGCAGTTAGCTGTCCAACACATAATCCATTATGCTACTGTTGTTGCTGTTAAGTGCCATCGAGTCAGTTCCAATTCATAGAGACCCTGTATAGGGTTTCCAAGGAGGAGATGGTGAGCTTGAACCACCACAAAATGATATGGAACAAATATACATCAAACTGACTTTGCAGTCCAGCGTATTAACTCACAGTATTAATTTACCAGGACTCCATTATGCTACTAAGGAGTCATTATGCTACTAAGGCTCCTTAAAATGTCTGGCTTGTTGTTCTTGTCGTCAAGTGCCATCGAGTCAGTGCCGACTCATAGCGACCCTGTATAGGGTTTCTGAGGAACGGCTGATGGCTTTGAACCACTGACCTTGCATCTCAAACTGACCTTATGGTCCAGCACATTATCCTGCATCTCCACACCAGAACTGGACAGGACTACGCAAAGGTGAGGTGCTTGTGGCCCACCAATGATGGTAGATAGCATATGGGGGTGAAACCAAACAAATAAAGTGTCTGGAACCCTAATGTGGAAATTGGTTAGTTTTCCATCCTTCAGGCTTAAAATGAGCCATTCCAGAGTCGAAAAGTGGGGATCTCACAACCGTCAATAAAGAAGAGTTAGGACCTATGATTGCTGCTTTGAGACCCCCTTTGATCCAGAAGACAGATTGCAGTGACACCAGAGACATCAAGAGATGATGAGAAATAGTGACAGCAGAGGTCACAGAGACAGCAGAACCAAGAAATCAGCACGAGACAGAGTAGTGAGCTCCCTGGCACACAAACCAAGAAAGCTGAATGCTTTGGAACAGGGGACTTGTGGGGTGCCTCCAGACACTTGGTAAGGCTAGGTTGACTTACCTAGGGAGCTAGAGCTGAGTATCTTTGAGTTGAGGCTTGCTGGTGGAGTGGTGTACCTCTGGGCACTTACTGGCAGAGCTAAAAGAGCTTTGTAACACTTGTCTGAACAGGGCAGAGGCCAAGGGGTTGCAGGACTGAAAGGCTGAGAGCCAGAGAGACGTGTGTCTGTGGGTACAGCTGAGAAGAGGCTGTCCTGAGTGAAGAATTGTACCTGAGTCATTTCTGATCCTGAATTGTAATCTGTTACTTTCCTAATATAAAGGATCTCTGGTAGTGTAGTGGTTACGAATCAGGTTGCTAACCGCAAGGTCAGCAGTTTGAAACTACCAGCTACTCTGCGGGAGAAAGATGAGGCTTTCTGCTCCCGTAAAGATTTACAGCCTTGGAAACCCTATACAGGGTCGCTATGAGTCAGAACGGACTCCACGGCATATCACCACCACCACCATCACTTTCCTAATATACCCCATAATCATGAGTATGCTCTGTGAGATCTGCGTGGCCATTGCAATGAATTATCAAACTCAGCTGAAAAGTAGAGTGCCATGGGAGGGATGGTTGGTGTCAGAGTTGGTAAAAAGGTTGGAGGGTAGAGGCATGTCTGAACTCTGCCTCCTAGGAATCAGCCTTGGGCTGTTGATCTTGATTGGCCTGCCTTCCCCTCCTCCCTGCCCCCATGAAGTTAGAGGAGGTCAGATATCTGCACCATGCCATTTGCACACGTACATCAATCAGTCATTGGATGCATTTTTCCACGTACTTTTTTACCGTCTTTCATCATTCCAGTGTTAGTTGCTGCTAGGTGCCTTTGAGTCTATTTTCAACCCATAGTGACCCCGTGTGACAATAAAACTGGTCCCTAGGGTTTGTTAGGCTATGGTAGGGATAAACGACCACATCACCAGGCCTTTTCTTTCATGACCTTGGATAAGGCAGCTTTCTTTAGATGAGTCAATCTTGGTATGGGGGAAGACAGCTGAGGCCTTTCTGTCAGTGGCTCCCTCAGCAGCTGGGGAAATCAGTCCTTTGGTCCTGAGAGGAACCTGGTGACACATAACACAACCAGTATAATAACTTTAAGAAACATCTCTCAGAAAAGGCTGACTGAGAACTCTCTCTTAACAGAGAGCCGAGACTCCTTGCCTAGCTAAAAGTAGCCATGTACTGAAGGCTGTATGATTGGAACTCTTCCTTATTTTGTTGTTGCGGTCGGTAAGTGCCTTCGTGTCAGCTCTGACTCACAGCGATCTTGCACCCCTTGAACCACTGATCTTGCAATTTAACAGACCTTGTGGTCTGGTGCATTTCCCTGCAGCATGGCACCAGGACTCAGATGTGGAAACCAGAGTTTAGATGTGGAAACTGCCTCCATGGCTGGCCAGCTTCTACAAGAGGGGGCTTCAAAAAGTTCATGGAAAAAATTCCATTCTCTTTTCATTTCATTTTTCCACGTACTTTTTTTTACCATCTTTCATCATTCCAGTATTGCTCTTAGTTGCTGCTAGGTGCCTTTGAGTCTGTTTTCAACCCATAGTCACCCTGTGTGACAATAGAACTGGTCCCTAGGGTTTGTTAGGCTATGGTAGGGATAAACGACACATCACCAGGCCTTGTCTTTCATGAAGTCACTAAGTCGATTCCAACCACCGATCTGACAATGGTGCCACCAGAACTCTTCAAGACAAGGAATTAGGTTTATTAATTTATCATTTTATAATTTCCAATCACATTTGAGAGCTGCTTCTCAGAACACTCTTCCTTTCATTCATGCTTAAGAATGGCATCTGGGGACTTACTTAGTCCTCAGTCATGCTGTGTAAATTGTGCCAACCTAACTGTGAAGGTAGCCTGTAGTCACTATTTAGTGACATGTAGGAGTCCCTGTGTGGTGCAGTTAAAGCACTGGACTACTATCTCAAAGGCTGGAAACTCGAGTCCACCCAGAAGCTCTTTGGAAGAAAGGCCTGGGAATCTACTTCTGAAAACTCAGTCATTAAAAATCCTGTGGAGTACAGTTCTACTCCGACACACATGGGGTCACCATGCAGAGTCTACTCTACGGCAACTGGCTGTTTTGGGGTTGGTGGAAAGGAGGGGAGCTTCGCAGTTGTCTCCATATATGGACAGCCCCTGATAGTTACTTTACTGCCTAGAAACAATTCTCAGACCTCCTTAGCACCGCAGCATATCACCTTGTAATTGCAATTGGCCTGCCTCTCTCCCCTCTGGGTCAGGATCATAGAAACTCTCTGTGGATACAGGGATTGTGCAGTCCCTGCATGGTCTACAGTGCTCATGACATATTTCTTGAATGAAGATTAAGCTTAGCTCAGGTGAATCCAATGCCCCAGCTGGAGTGAAAACCATGCCAGGTCTACATCTGTTTTGAAAAGATAGAAGGGCATTTCTATTCTTTGGGGAGAAACTGCAAGGATTTAATGAAATGTTTCTGCAGTTGAGGCTACGGATGATCTGTTGACACGGTCTAAAGGGTTGTAGGTTGTTTAATGTCTCTCTGTACCATCAATTCTGCACTTTGTACCGACTCAGCAAATTGGTTTGAATTTCGGCTACTGACAAGGAGCTTAGAAAATAATGTGGCTTCGGCAGCAGGTTTACGAAAGGAAAGAACTTAAAAGCGATGCTCACAAAATGTGCAATCCTAACCTCTGCAATCCAGTGCCCCCAAGGACGTGACCTGGGGTGTACTATGCCAACACCACCATTAGCCATGTGTGTGTCCCTGACTGACCAAGGGCTGAAAACCCTGTTTCTAAATGTCAGCCTGGAGACTCTAGGATTCTTGCCTGCTGCATCACCTATATTTCTCCTCATAGTGAGAAATCCCCCAAGCATACTACCTCAGGGCAATATTTCAACCCTGAAGGCAGCTAGCTGTTGCTGATCTCTGTCAGCTTCATGCAGTGGGACAAACAGGCTTTGGAATTAGAAGATTTGCATGTGACTCTGGATTGACCATTTTACTGACTGTGACTCGACATTTCTCAAAAAGTATTCAATGGAATACAAGAATTCTGTGACACATTAAATAGGAATCATGTATCAGTTAGCTGCCAACACTTATGATGATGTTCTGTAACAAAAAGCCCCTGAAACTCATCAGCATACTATGACTTCTTGTTGATGTTAAGTTCTGTCAAGTTGGTTCCAACCCATGT
>NW_006408580.1:13816923-13842399 GCF_000296735.1 Chrysochloris asiatica | reverse complement strand
AAGCTCATCTGAAACCTGTCCACCATGGGTGACCCTTCTGGTTATTTAAAATACCGGTGGCAGAGCCCTCAGAATCATAGTAACTCAATCCACCACAGCAAAACAGACAGGTGGCCATTTGGTTTTATGTCAATACTGTCACTTTAAATTTCGATGTTAATTTTGATATAATCCTGATATAATAAAGATACAGTCAAGATGTTGTCTCCTGATACTATCAATCCTGATACAATCAAGATATTCTCTTTTAAGATGGCGGCTCCTGGAATAGCTGAGTTTCTTGATCCAGAAAACAATGGATTTCTGGATTCCTTTCGAATTCCCCAGCTGTAAACCCTCTGATCCTCCAAACATACGTGTATATTTGTTTCAGTGTTCCAACACCATCTCATAAGCCCTCGTGGCCTCCAACCCATAGCGACCCTATAATTGGGTTTCTGAGGAGCAGCTGGTGAGCTTGAACCACAGACCTGGTGATTTAAACCATTGACCTTGCATTAACCTACAGTTAATTAAACTACATCAGGACTAGTGCTTATTTTTTGACTCATGCACCTGCAGGTTGGCTGAGGTGTCTCTGCTCATTGGGTTTCATTTGGAGGCCCAGAGTGTAAGGGAAGCAGCCACTTGGGGAATATCCTTCTCATGGAGGACAGATAAACACAAACGGGACAAAGAGAAAGATGCAATGCCTCTTCAAGTCTAGCTTTGAAACTGCCCCACCGTTACCATCTCCCTCATTCCATTAGCCAAAACAAGTTACATGATCAAGTCCTTCGTCAATTGGGGCAGAAAGTTTGCTCCTCTCATGGACATTTAGAGATGGAGTGAATTTTTGCTGGAAAATGTTCTATGGTCAAATAAGTTAGGAAAATGCTTTGAAAGAAAAAAAGTGTAACTCTTCTTAGAGCCTTTAATGTGTGTATATGTACACGAGGATCAGAGAAAAAGAGGAAGACCCCCAACAAGATGGATTGGCCAAGTGGCAGCATCGATGGACTCCAGCGTGGCAACAGTAGTGAGGTTGGCCCAGGATTGGGCAGTGTTTCTTTCTACTGTGCATAAGGTCGCTATGGGTCGGTACCGACTCAAGGGCACTAAACAACAACAATGTACATTCTGACAAAAGAACAAGTAAACCCGCCTTAGAAGAAATCCAATCAGCTCTTTCCGTCTCCAGTCGCTGCAGGGACAGGAGCTGCCACCATGTCCTAGCACCTGCAATGAGACAGTGCTCCAGTTTCCTGATCAAGAGGAACAAGCAGAGGTATAGCACTGAGCCCAATAACCTGAAGTTACAACTGATTGACCACAAAACTGTGGGTGTGGAACAGGCCACCGGCCTCAAAGGTGTTATGGTAGTCCTGAAACGTAGGTCAGGCCAGCAGAAACTGGCCACGTCCTCCATGCTGACCACCAGTAACAAGATCGCCTGGGTCACACTCAGCAGCATCGGCACATGATCCGCGAGAGCAAGTACCTGCCTGTTCTGTGCATGGCCACGATGCACAAAGCCAGCGCAATCTTGTTCAGCCATTTTGGTGAAGAGAAGTAGACCCACCCCACCAAGAGTTCCTGAATGCCCACTGCCCCAGAACAATAAAGACAACTTCCTCCGAGAGAGAGAGAGAGAGAGAGAGAGAGAGAGAGAGAGAGAGAGAGAGAGATAGAAGGAAGGAAGGAAGGAAGGGAGAGAGGGAGGGAGGGAGAGAAATACAATCAGAATGTTCTTCAGAAGCAAAAATGGGAATACTTCAACCAGTAACTTTGGGTATGTCACCAGAAAAGCATAATGTTTGGTCATCAAAAATGAGGGCACCCCTCCATGACATGGATGGGCACCAAAGCCACAACCGTGGACTTAAACTCACTGACTCATTAATCATGCAGCTGGCTCAGGACCAGGCAATATTTCATTGTGTTATACATAAGGGTGCCATGAGTAAGAGGCAACTCAACCACCACCACCATCAACAACAACAGTATGACTCTCTGGTTGGGGAGTATGGTATATGATGTTATCTAACATTTTCTAACATTTTCCCCATGCCGCTGGTGTTCCATAGAACCCATTTTAAAAAAGATTGCAAGTCACCTAATCTCCCTGAGCTCCAGGTATCTGGGTTGTTTTAAACAAGAATAATATCCTCTGTCTTGGAAGATGGTTCTGTGAATCAAATAAGATTAGGCCTGTGCAAGCCTGTAGCACATGGTTAGAAAGGTGCCACATAGGTGTTTGCCCACTTATTAGCTCAATCTGTCTAGAACCCCAACTAGTCCTGCAGCATGGGACCAGGCCACTGAAGACGTGTGCTTTGTATTGGGCAGGCACTGGGAATTGGAAGAGTTATAAAAAGGGGTCCAAGTTCCCCTTTTTATAACTTTGAGACCCCCAGAGAGAGTCGTGACAAGTAGTGAGGGCTTCACAGATTGCAGGGGGGGAGGTGCTGTGTTAGGGAGCAGTAGAGTTCTGGTGGGGTTTTGTTCTATCAAGGTTTGTGAGACACTCGGCTAAGCTGATGTGGTCCCAGATTGGCAGTGGTGTTTCAGGAAAGACTTAAATGGGACACCGTCCTGGACTGGTCCTTGACCCTGAGGAAAAGAGAGGCCTTCAGGTCAGAGATCAGTAGCCCACGCTAAGGAGCAAAGGGCTTCTATGAGAGCAGGAATCCATTACATTCCCCAGTGCTGGAGCACAGCCTGCTTTCAATTCAGAAGCCTGCTTTTCCCTGTAGCTTCCATAAGTTTGTGTGCTTTCCTTTTAGTCTCACGCCTGCCCAGGCCAGTGGGAGGCCTGGTTCCTCTTGGCCTTCATCTTTCCAAAGCTGTCCCCTCCCTTCATTTCCAGGAGGGCTCTGTGGTGGCCACAAACAACAAAACACCCGCATCATTAGCATAAGGCCAGGAAGACAGGAACAAAGTTCACAGAAGATTCTGATTCCGCTCAGGTATGAGTAAGAAATTCTCCCTGGAATGGCATGCGTCCCCTTAGTTACACATGTGGTTTTTATTTTTCTGGGGGAAAAAAAAGAAAGAAAGAAAGAAAAGATTCCAGGTGTTACTATCAAACTCTCACAACCCCCTCCACCTTGACAGGCTGCCAAGCTTGCAACAGCCCTGCTGTTGTTGTGTGCCATTGAGTCGGTGGTTCTAACTCATAGAGACCCTACATAGGGTATCCGTGGCTGTTTTTCTTTATGGGGGCAGAAAGCCTCATCTTTCTCCTGTGGAGTGGCTGATGAATTCCAACTCCTGATTTTGTGGTTAGCAGCCTAAGTTCCTTCCCAACAGCCTGTTGTTGCTGTTAAGTGCCATCGAGTTGGTTTTGTCTTATAGTGACTCTGTATAGGCTTTCTGAGGAGCAGCTGGTGAGTTTGAACTGCCAACCTTGCAATTCAAACCAACTATGAGGTGTAGTATTTATCCTACAGCACCATACCAGGACTCCCCAACAACCAAGGCCTGCAGAAATGCCAGTGCTGGGGCAAACAGCTTCCAGTATTTTCCCTACCTACCACAACAAACACAAGAAGCCTGCTCTACACACTGGCTTTTCTTCCATCAAAAAAGTTTGCATCTTTGTCTTCTATGCCTCTCAGGGTGATGCCTATGGTTCTGATGTAACTCTTAGTTGAACAGTATTTGGGGTTTTCTCTCCTTTGTAATACTAGGACCCTCACACTTAAATTCCGGGGAACATAACTCAAAGACCTTCAGGGCTGTGCCCTGACTCCCAGGACAACTGAGCAACAAAGATGGCACCACACTAGTTAGTCAGTTTTTTGCTGTTGTCCTTGTGTTTTGCCTGTAGACATTTGAAAGAAAAGAAATACCACGTTTTTTTCCTGGAAAAAAATACCTTGGGAGGGAAATGAAATTCTAGGAATATGCAGGAACATTCTTAAAATGAAAACATTGTTTTGCTTTAAATATATATGTTGTTGTTGTTATATGCCGTGGAGTCGGAACCGACCCATAGCGACCCTGTACAGGGTTTCCGAGGGTGTAAATCTTTACACATATATATATATAGAGAGAGAGAGATATAAGGATAGATAGATAGATAGATGATAGATAGATAGATAGAGATACATGTATTAGTAAAATCTTCCTTGAAATATCTGTGAGTATTTGAAGGAAATATTGTTTGAACACAAAAGCAAGATATCTGGGCATTTAGGATCATCCAAGCAAGGGTGATGGAGTTGTGAGCTGTTATTTTCTGTTTATCATTTCTTATGAGTACAGCCTCCACAGAGAGGCGATAGGATTTGGAATTTTAACTCTGCTTCTTACTAACCATGTGACCTTGAGCACATTACTTAAAAAATCTCTCTGTGCCTCAGTTTCCTCCTCTACCAAATGTGGATAACAATATACCTGCCTCGCGGGGCTTGTTTGGAGAATTAAATGAGTTCTCCATCATCGCATAGCACCTACCACAGTGCCTGGTACTTTGTTAGCACTGACTAAGAAAAACCAGTTGCCAGCCAGTTGGCTCAAACTCATGGAGGCCCCAAGTGTGTCAGAGTAGAGTTGTGCCCCAGAGGGCTTTCAATGGCTGATTTTTTGGAAGTTGATTCTCAGGCCTATCTTCCAAAGTACTGCTATGTGGACTCCAACCTGCAACTTTTCAGTTAGCAGCCAAGAACATGAACTGTTTGTACCACCCAGGGACTCCTAGTAGGCACCAAGGGTCGGTTCAATAAAACCGCAGGAAGAGTGTAACATGGAAACAGTGAAGACAATTGGGGAGACAGGAAGCCTTCTCCTTCAGGATGGATAGGAATTTTGTCCTCATTGACTTCTTCCCACCTCCCCTTTCTCCCTGCTTCTATATCCTCCACACCAATTCCCTCTCAGGCTGTCCCTTATAGATTCTACTTCTTCTTTAAAAGGAGAGAGCAAATAAAAGAGAGAAAATACTATTCAAGGAAAGACAGTAGAATTTGCATCTCCATGACACAGAAAATGTCAAGTCCAAGGTCTCAGTCAATCACTGTAGAATTTGGAGTTGCCAGGGAAGGGACTCCTTGGTGGAGCAGAGGTGGCAGGGCTGGGCACCTGCCTATTGAGTCTCCCAGAAATGTCAGCCTCCACTTCATGTCAGGAAAGTACATTTCCCCTGAGGTCAAGCCCACTCAGAATGGAAAACCCCACGTGCCCTTGACCAGTTCTTTCCATGATGGAAAAGACACCCAAATATTCTATGCTTGGCATACCACAAAAGCCACCTCCTGCAATAATAATGATGATAATAGCTGTTACTCAGTCTCTTGCATCTTCACAGTCTCCTAGGAACTGGCACTATGCTAAAAATAGTCCCAGTGCCAGCATTCGAGAAGAATCTCCTGACCAAAGTGAACCCCACGAGGTGAGACCTGGCTTGCGGAATGGGCTGCCAAGTGTGATGAGATGGGAGCAGGGAACAGCTATGCCACACTCTCCAGGGTGGGTGGAGATTTGATGAGGAGACTCAGCTGAAGGCTCAGACTAGGGACATCCTAGAACAAAGACCAGGGAGAGAGTTTCCTAAACTCTGGTACCCAGATTAACCCTGCTGACAAATATCACTTGTTCCTTAGCTCCAAGGACCAGTCCGCTGGTGGACTTCACTGCCCAGGGAAGAAAAAAGAGCCAGATGTACAATTGGTGACTGGTGTGGAGCAAATGCTGTTATTAGAACATGATTCACTAAACGTGGTGGAAATTGCCAAAGGAGACTACTTGAAACTTACTTCTTTCATATATAAATATAAGGTGCCGAGGTAGACAGTTCAGGACTGAAAGGGTGGCTTCACAAAGTCAACACAATCCATGTTAATATATATGTAATTTGCATGCCATGAAATGCACAGATCTTGAAGGTATATACTTTGATGCGTTTTTACAAAAGTACACATGATGTCATTAATGGCCCAAGCATAGAACATTCCCATTACCTCAAGAAGTTTTCTCAACCTCATTCCAGTTGGTCTCCACCCACTCCTCATAGGCAACCGCCATTTCTCACCATGGAATTTTTGCTTTGCTCTAGAATTTCATATACATGGAAGCATTTTCGTATGCATGCCATTTTCTCAGGCTGATTTTATGCAGCATAATAGTTTTGGGATCTACCTATGCTGTTGTATGTATAAGCAGTTTGTTCTTTGTTATTAATGAATAGTATTCCATTGTCCATGTGGAAGCCCCAGGCCCAATACACCTCATGCCCAGCCACCATCATTCTGCCAATGGAAGTTTACATGTTTCCGTGATGCTGAACAGATTTCAGCAGAGCTTCTAGACTAAGGGAGACTTGGAAGAAAGGCCTGGCAAACTACTGACAATCTGCCAACGAAAATCCTATGGACTACAACAATCCAATCCTGATTGACATGGAGTCGCTCTGAGCCAGGAGCCAACTTGATGGCAATTAGCAACAGCAATAGTATTTCATGGTGTGTTTGCATTCATTGTTGTTGTTGTTAGGTGCTGTCCAGTCAGTTCCGACTCATAGTGACCTTATGCACAACAGAACAAAACACTGTCTGGTCCTGCACCAACCTCACAATCATTGTTACGCTTGAGCCCATTGCTTCTGCCACTATGCCAATCCATCTCGTTGCTGGTCTTCCTCTTTTTCGCTGACCCTCCACTTTATCAAGCATGATGGCCTTCTCCAGGGACATGTCCCTCCTGTTAATATGTCCAAAGTATGAGAGACAAAGTCTCACCATCCTGGCTTCCAAGAAGCATTCTGACTGTACTTCTTCCGATATAGATTTGTTTGTTCTTCTGGCAGTCCATGGTACTTTTAATATTCTTCTCCAACACCATAATTCAAATGCATGGATTTGTCTCCAGTCTTTCTCATTCATTGTTCAACTTTCACATGCATATGAGGCTATTGAAAATACCATGGCTTGGGTCAGGTGCATCTTAGTATTCATTATTTGCCTGTTAATGGAAAGTTGGATTGATTCCATTATGGGGGGCGGGGGGGAAGCTGTAAAAAAAAAATGGTTGAAATAGCAAATATTTTGTTATGTTTCACCACAATTTAAAACCCTAAAGGCAACTTTGTGTGGATGTAGCTTGTCATTTCCATCTCTAGGGATGGGATTCCTGAATCTAGTATGTTGACGGTGGTGGTTATGTGCTGTGGAATTGGTTTATAGGTTTTCTGAGGCTGTAAATCTTTAGGGGAGCAGAAAGTTTCATCTTTCTCCCACGGAATGACTGGTAGTTTCAAACTGCTAACCTTGAGGTTAGCAGCCCGACATGTAACCACTACGCTATCAGAGCTCTTTTGAATCTAGTATGGTAGTGGTGGCTTTGTGCTATGGAGTCGGTTCCAACTCATAGAGACCATGTTTAAGAGTTCGGTGGTTGTAAATCTTTACGGGAGCAGAAAGCCTCATCTTTCTCTCACAGAATAGCTGGTAGTTTCGAATTGCTGACCCTGAGCTTAGCAGCCCAACTTATAACGAGTACACTACTTGTATGTGCTAAATTTTATTTAAAAATTGCTAGTTTTCCAAATGGGTTCTACCACTTCAAGCTTTCTCTAGCTTACTTTTCTACCATCCTTGGTACATGATTTCTCCCTCATGGTATTAGATGGCTGCTTGAACTCCATCCATCACATACACATTCCACCCACAAGAAGAAAGATGAAGGAAAGTACATGCTTCCCTTGCTTCCTGGAAAATTTACACAATACTTCTGCTCAAACCCCATCATCCCATTAGCTAGAATTCATTCATATGGTCACACCTAGCTACAAGGGAGGCTAGCCAATGGAATTTCTATTCTGAGCGCCAGCAAAAATTTGAGGTTTATTATTGAGGAAGAAAGGGATAGTGGAAGTTTGGGGACAAGTAGCAGCTTCTACCACCGATACCAAAAATCAGACCGTGTTTGTCTTACTCGGTAAGGTTTCCCCAACACTTATCTTGGGCCTTGGGCCTTTACAAACATTTATGGAGCACATGGCATGTTTGTAAAGGATGAAAGAAAGGCAGAAAGGGAGGGAGGGCAGAAGCAAGAGGAAAATGACAGCATCCCACAAGGTTTGAGAAAGTCCTCTGGGGTCATTACACTCATCTGACAAGAAGGTTGTTTTTAAAAGGGCTTTTTAAAATTCTTTAATTTCTGAAGTTGTTTCAAACGATCTCTTGGATGCAAGTACAGATCACTGTGTGAATTGTCAAGAGAATCATTCAGCGGCCTGAAAGGTAAGAGACTTTTTGATTTTGTTGTCTGATCATGATAAGTTTGGGATTATTTTAAAGTATAGAGTGGGGAGGGGTATTTGTGTGCGGTTGCGGGTGTAGGGGTGTGTGCGTGCGTGCAAGTTTGTACGTACACACACATACACACATGCTTGCACAGGAAGCCTTCTGAGGACCTTTTCCTGTCATAGTTGCACAATTTGTGTAGTGATAAACATGTTGTCATCAAGTCTTGTGCTTTAGAATATTGAAATGAAGACTGAAATGCCTGAGGGGAAAAAGGAAAAAAAAAAAAAATGGTGAGGGAAAAGCAAGGCTGTTTCAGAGCATAGGTGCAGCCCAGCAGTGGGAAGTTTTGCAAGAGGCCTTGGTGTTTCCAGCCCGGTGCCCCTTCAGCAAATGAGAGGGTCATCAGGTTATGTTAGTTTATGGCACAAAAGCAGATATGGTCTGCTGCCTCCACTCTACCCTGATAATTTTGTTTTCCTGGTGAGTTTGCCATCAAGGATCTGACATGCCATTAGGTTTTTATCTCTGTTGCCCAAGGAGGGGCAACGGTGAGCGAGGGTCTGCTTTTCATTAAAGTTAGACTGGCTGCCCGAGCACTTCTTTGAACAAAACAGCCACGGTTCAACACAAGGTTAGGAGAAGGCGGGGCAGAGGAAAGGTTATTAGTTATTACCTCTGCTTCCTTTGCAGGAGTGGGGGCTGCTCTCCAGCAGGGATTGGCCCCCTCCCAGGGGGGCTGAGAACTAATTCTGTGGTGGGCTGTGCTCCCAAGAACTGCCTTAGAACTGGCGGCTTCTAATCCTGCCTTATCATGGGGCTGATTTCGTGACATAGACTGTTACCCATTAGGGAAGAGGCAGATATCAAGAAATTCATTTTGCTGATAATTCTGGTCTGCGCTGGAATTGGAGTTCTAGGGGTGAAAGGCACCATTTACCAGGACCCTGCTTTCCCAAAAGGAGTCCCTGGGTATACAAATGGTTAAGCACTTGACTGCTAACTGAAAGATAGGGCTTGGAATCCGCCTTGAGGCACCTAGGAAGAAAGGCCTGGAAATCTACTTTTGAAA
Source organism: Chrysochloris asiatica (assembly GCF_000296735.1). Taxonomy (NCBI): domain Eukaryota; kingdom Metazoa; phylum Chordata; class Mammalia; order Afrosoricida; family Chrysochloridae; genus Chrysochloris; species Chrysochloris asiatica. The sequence goes on along the minus strand of NW_006408580.1, from coordinate 13,833,102 downwards.
AAAAAAAAAAAAATCAGTCACTGAAACCCCTGTGGAGCACAGTCCTACATGGAGTCTCCATGAGTTGGAGTTGACATCACAGAACAAGACAATTGGTTGCTCTCCTCAGAGGGAGCTTGAGTCAGGGAAGCTTGGCCCCAGTGATGTCTGGTACATGGGCCTCTTAAGAGCTTTTGCTCAAACTTTCTTTCCCCAAAGGAAAAGAATTATCTGGAAGACCCAGTGAGAAAGGGAAAAGACTGGGGGACCAGAATTTGTGAGCAACTCAAACTGGCTCAGGCGCTTGTGAAAACAACTGGTGGTACATTGTAGGTTTTTGATCAATGTTAGCTTCCTCACAGCAAAACAGAACAAGCAGAAATGTTCATTTGGGAGCAAAATCAGAGATAACAAATGCTCTGTGAATATCTATTTTTCCTTTTAAGATGCAGTAGATAATGTTGGTGTGGCGCTGTAGGATAAGCACTGGACCACAAGGTCAATGTGAACCACAAAGTCAGCGATTCAACTCACCAGCTGCTCGTTGGAAACCCTATACAGGGTCGCTATGAGTCAGAACCAACTTGACAGTACTTAACAACAACAGATAATGTTGGTGGCAGGAAGGGTCCCAACAACTGTTTATGGTGTTTAGTCAACCTAGAGTCCCTGGGTGATACAAACGATTAAGGTACTCAGCTACTAACCAAAATGTTGGAGGTTTGAGTCTACCCAGAGGTACCTTGGAAGAAAAGCTTGGCAATCTCCTTCCAAAAACTAAGACATTGGAAATCCTATGGAGCACAGTTCTACTCTGACACAAATGGGGTATAATGAGTTGTAGTCAACTCAAAGGCTTTGATTTTTAGTCAACCAACATTGTGGCTCTATATGCTAAGCATTGGACTGTGAGCTACAAGATCCCAGGTTCGTGCCCACCAGCCAGATGAGGCTTTCTGCTCCCTCAAAGATGTAAAGCCTTGGAAACAGGGTCGCAATGACTTGGAACTGACTCCATGGCAGTTAACAACAACAGATACTTACAGGTGTCTTTTTGTGTCTTTCTCATCTTAAAACAAAATTGATCTTATGCACAGTGTGGCGTGTTGACCTCCCACGAAATACCGTCAAAGCATTTCGGCTCCAACTCTAAGCCTCTGCTTCTCTACCTTCCTCCCAGATGCCCCTGCTCCTCTCCCCTCTCATCCTCCCTCATCCTCCTCACACTCTCCACCCACCTACTGCTGGGCACGATTTATCAGCACGGAAATCCCCTTAATCCCTTGGATATGTGGTTTACTTCACCCAAGAAGTCAGAGAACTATATCCTCTCCTTGCAAAGTGAATTACAACACGAGCAGAGAATATTGATTCCAGGCGTGTGGAATTTTAATCCCTGAGTTCCCACGAAATGCTGCTTTCCATGGCGAATTGGCCCACCATTTCAGCATGTCCGTGCAACTAGGATACATGAGCCTCAGCAACCAGCCCCTCTCCTGGCTCACAGTCCCTCGAGGGCGTTGGAGCGCCCCACACTTCGCTGGCTTGACTGAATGTTTGCTTTCAGGTACTGCGCGCACTCTGGTGTGTATTTCTTTGAAGACCAACATCAACCAGGCAGTTTCAAATCCCCCTGTGGCTGGCCAAGCCAAAGCCACACAGCCGGCTTCAAAATGTCACCAGCCATTAACCACGAACAGGGATGAGTTATTTTCATCATGGCTGCCAGGTGCACTGGGAAGAGCAACTCTGGGAAGCTGCAGGCCGTGTACTGAGCTGAATGAGACCACCAGCCTGGGCTCCCAGAGACATCTACCAGGATTCCACACCACCACCATAGCTCCTCCTATTTCCACATTGCAGGTGAGAGGTTCAGAGCTATTGGACACACTATTCAGTCACGCAGCTTGAAGGGGCAGAAACATGTCTAATGCCAGGATCTGTCGACTTTCATCTTATTACAACATCACACCCAAAGATGCTCCTGTCAACCTTACTTTGGTTTTTTACTGCATGCCCCAATAATCACCAGACTCAGGTCCCCTCATTGTAATGGTGATTCAGCGGGAGCCCTGAGAGGTTAAAATGACCTGCACAAAGATCCCAGCCACGTAATTGGAGGGAGAGTAGGCACTGTCACCTGCAATACCAACCACTCTTTCAGCAAACATTGTGTGAGCATCCATGATCTTTATTCAAATGCCAACTTGGTGAAAGTTTTGAGGAGAGTCAGCTGAATAAGACATGGTTCTTGCTCCAAAGAGACACAGAGTGTTCCCTTCAGGGACACAATGGATGAATGATCATCGAAACAGAGAAAAATGTGGAACAGAACTTGAACTTCTTAAACTCCAAACTCACTGAACCTATTGAGACTGGAAGAGTCCCTTAGACTTTGACCTTGGGTTACACTTCAAACCTTGAATTGAAACATCCCCAGAAGTCACCCTTAAAGCTAAGGAACAACTTAACTGAAAAAGTAAAGATCGTTCCCCTTGAGCACTGGTTATTTTAAAAACAATTATCTACATAAGAGCAAATGAACAACAGCTATATTAAAGTATAGATGAGACGGTTAGGGCAGACACAGGGAAATTAAGTAACTGGAAACGAAACAACCAGAAACAAAATGATGAGAATGTTGCTAAAATGTGAAGACTATGCCCAATAGCACATTATGTCTAGAAATTGTTGAATGTAAAAACGTTTTAATATGTATATTTTCACACACACACACACAAATATTAATTAAAACAAAATCAGACTCAAAGTATTATGGGACAGATTGCCAGATACATGATTACATAAAATTCTAAGCGTTAAATACTATCTTATTTGTAAGTGGCGAGTGTTGTGAAAGCCCAGGTCAGGAGTGATTCATCTACAGAGGATTTGAGTTGACACTTGGTCCATGAAAGATGGGAAGGAATTCCCTGATTCCCAAGCCTTTTTGCTGGGGTTACCGTCCACATCAGCAAGTGAACATCAAATAGTGTGTCCCACCCTGTCAGTCAGCTGTAGTCACTAGAACTTTCTGTAATGATGAAAATGTTCTAGTGGCACATTATCCAATATGGTAGCCACTAGCTTGGTGTGGCGCTGTAGGCTATTGACCTGCTAGAAGCAAGGTTGGTGGTTCAAATTCACCAGCTGCTCCTCAGAAACCCTATACAGGGTCGCTATGAATCGGAACTGAGTTGACAGCATTTAACAATAACAACAACACATGTGGCTCCATGCTAGAAGTCTTCCCTTCCATGCAGGGGATCCAAGTTCATTTCCCTGCCAATGCACGTCAAGTGCAGCCACCGCCCTATCTGTTAGTGGGTGATGGTGGGAGTAGTTGTATGCCATGGAGTCAGTTCTGACTCATAACGACCCTGTATAGGGTTTCCAATACTGCAAATCTTTATGGGAGCAGAACGCCTCATCTTTCTCCCACGGAACAGCTGGTAGTTTCGAACTGCTGACTATGAGATAATCAGCCTGACTCATAACCTCTACAATTTAATGTTGTTGTTGTTGTTATTAAGTGCCGTTGAGTCGGTTCCGACCCGTAGCGACCCTGTACAGGGTTTCCGAGGCTATAAATCTTTACAGGAGCAGAAAGCCTCATCTTTCTCCCGCGGAGCCACTGATAGTTTCAAACTGCTGACCTTAAGGTTCGCAGCCCGATTCTTAACCACTACGCTATCAGAGCTCCTTCTACAACTTAATAGTAGTTGTTGTTGTTGTTGTTAAGTGCCATTGAGTCAGTTTCAACTCAGCGATCCTGTATAGGGTTTCGGAGGAGCGATTGGTAAGCTTGAATCTCTGACCTTGCGGTTCAAACCAACCTTGCAGTCCAGCGCATTAACCCACAGCACCGTACCAGGACTCGATAGTAGCTAATAACAACCATCATGTGTCGCTACAGACCACTTGCAATGTGGCTATTGAGACTGGGGAAAGCAATTTGTTATTCTATTTACTCTCAATTAATTTCCATTTCAATTTAAAAAGCCACATGTGGTTAGGAGCTACCCTATTGGATACCACAGTTTGCATTGGTGACCTCCAGCAGATAGGCGGAAACGCCACACTCATATTTGTGAGACGATGGCTGACCAGCTTCTGTGAGTGTATTCACAGGACAGTTCTCAAGCACCAGTAAACCATGGGGTAAAATAATGAGCAGAAGACAGGTCCTCCCAGAGCCTGGTCAAATGTCAATAGTCCCTAGTAGCCCCAGTTGCCACCATGTGCCTTGTCACCTCTTCCTGTCCCCATTGTTTCTTCTGAGGAGGCTAAGAAACGAGGTGCCATGAGAGATCCAGTGCCCATCACACCCTCTGCTCAAAGGTGACCTTCCCCTGGTGACCCCCTCATTGGTAGAACAGATCACTTACCACTTAGAAGTGGGCAGAGGGACAAGATGTGATGGCGAGAGGTCAGCCCTCCTCTGCTCTGGAAGATGTCGAGGGAGGGGCACAGCTCTAGAGGGTAACCGGGTTAAGACGGATGCCTGGGATCACAGTCTCCATGCTCACTTACAATAGGGACTTGTGGCAACTCGTGGCAAACCTGACCCTACTTAAACAAATGCAGGACACTTTGTCTTTTTTTTCCCCTCACATATCCTCTGGGAGGGGGAAATGTAGAGAGTTGTTGATAAGTGCCGTTGAGTCAGTTCCAACTCATAAGGACTCTGTATAGGGTTTCTGAGGAGTAGCTGGTAGGTTTGAACCACCAACCTTATGATTAACAGTACAGTGGCTGAAGCGCCACACCAGAAGTCTCATGTGGGGAACAGAGATTTGGATAAAGAAGGAAGTCGATTCAGAACCTCCTTCTACCACTTCCACCATTGCGCCCTAGCTAAAGCCATCACTACATCTGTCCTGGATTTATCAAGTGGAGGTCCCCTGTGGGGAGAGAGCCAGCAAGGCATAGCACAGAGAGATAAAAGAGAACCTAGATCCTTGGTAACATTTGTGCCTGAAGTCCACTCTGATAGTCAACTTTTCTTCAGTTATATGAGTTAGTAGATTCTGTCCTGACTGTTACTTAAAACCAAAATGCTCCTAAAAAGTACACTTGGGACCATGAATCACAGCATAGAGCATTGAACAGAATTTGCTGGATGTACAAGGGTTTTTTTAAAAGTTTGTGGAAAACTCCCTTTTCCTTTCATCCCATTTTTCCACCAACTTTTTGAAGCCCTCTCGTACTAAGACTGACATAGTCTAGCAACCTTTTCTTTTAGACTCTATGAAGACTACTTCCTTTCTGTTGGAAATTATATCACATTGGTTGTGTTATAATTAATTAGATCAGTTTATAAACTGCAGGAGGGTTAGGATTTTGTTTTTGTTGTTGGTATCGTTCACTACAGTATCCTCAGCCCTTGAAATAATGACTGGTCCTCAGTTTCCCAAAATCAAGCCCATTGCCATTGGGTCAATTCCTCCTCAGTGACCCTACAGCACAAAGTAGAACTGCTTCACAAAGTTTCAAGACTACACTATGGATTAGGTATTGGGCCTCAAGGTCAGCAGTTCAAATTCACCAGTCATTCCGCGGGAGAAAGATAAGGTTGTCTGCTCCCATAAAGATTTACAGCCTTAGAAACCCTATATAGGGTCTCTCAGGGTCAGAATTGACTCTGGCAGTGGGTTTGTTTGGGTTAATATTTACAGATGCAAAACTGCCCCATCTTTCCCCCTGAGAGCAGCTTGGTGGATTCAAACTGCTGACCTTTCATTTAGCAACCAAGCACTTAACCACTGTACTACCAGATCTCAATTGTTGTGGTTAAGTGCCATTGAGTTAGTTCCAACTCTTAATGACCCTGTAGATCGGGGGTGGGGAACATCCGGTTGCTGTTGTTAAGTGCCATCAAGTTGGTTCTGACTCAGTGTCCCTGTATGGGGATTTCCTAGGAGTGGCTGGTGACCTTGAACTGCCCACCTTGCAGTTCAAACCGACTTTGCAGTCTAGTGCATTAACCGGCAGTGCCATACCAGGTCATCACATTGCTGTTGTTAAGTGCTATTGAATTTGTTTCGACTCATAGCGACTCTGAATAGGGTTTCCAAGAAGCCTCTGTTGAGTTAATTAAACATTTGATCAAATATAGCAGGCTAATTTTTAAGTTGATAATTTCGTATGACCCACAAATAATGTTATACATTTTGGCAGGAAAAAAGTTCCCTACCTTTGCTCTATAGAGTTTCCAAGAAATGGCCGGTGGGTTTGAACCACTAACCTTGCAGTTAGCAGCCCAGAGCTTGTCGTATAGTACCACACTAGGACTTCAGATCTGTTGTTGTTATTGTTAAGTGGAGTTGGTTCGGACCCACAGAGACCATGTATAGTGTTTCTGAGTAGCAGCTGGTGGGTTTGAAATGCCGACCTAGTGGTTGGCAGTCCAATATTCACCCTACAGCACCACACTAGGATTCCTATTTAACACTCCATAAATATTTATTGAGCCCTGCCTGCCGGGAGGAATGATGAATGACTGACGAAAGTGAAACAGAGCGTGGCCTGCCCAAAGTCACATGGCTAGTTACTGAGATCGTAAGATGGGAATTCCACATTATCATCCAAACTCGAACTCCAAACTCTCTGCCATTGCGCTGATGCCAACTCATCATGACGTAATGGGGCAGAGGAGAACTGTCGCCAAGGGTTTCCAAAGCTGCAGTCCTTATGGAAGCAGACTTCGCATCTTTCTCCCACAGAGTGGCTGTGCTTAACCCATTGTGACACCAGAGTGCCTTCATAGCTCGGCAACATGTTTATTTAGAAGCAATCTTCTTAATCAGGATGAAGGGAAAGAACTAACATTTGTTACGCGAGGCACAGGTGAGGTGTACTTATAACCAACATATTGTATTTCCACCACCAACCTGTCAGAATCCTGGTGTGGCGCTGTAGGATAAGCACTGGACTGCTAACCACAAGGTCGGTGGTTCAAACCCACCAGCCACTCCTTGGAAACCTATATAGGGTCACTATGAGTCGGAGCTGACTTGATAACACATGACAACAACCACTACTTGCTACTGTATCAAACTATGCTGGAAGCTATCCTACTGGTATTTCAAATACCAACAGGTGGATAGTTGGTATTTGAAATACCAAATACCATGGTGGATAGTTTTCATATCCACTTTGAACAATTGTTTGCTTGTTTGCCAATTGTCATCAAGCTGGTTCTGACTCATGAGGATCTTATATAGGGTTTCCAAGGAGCAGCTGATGAGTTTGAACCACCAACCTGTGGTTAGCAGTCCAGTGCTTATCCTATAGCAGCATACCAGGACCTCTATGGATCACACAGAATATTGTCCAAGACTTCAGCTTAGCCTACTTTTGACCAATTGCTCAAAAAAGACTTTATGTTTGGTAAAGTGGAGTGTCTCTGGTAGCGTAGTGGTTACGAATCGAGCTGCGAACCGCAAGGTCAACGGTTCGAGTTTGAAACTACTAGCTGCTCCGCGGGAGAAAAATGAGGCATTCTGCTCCCATAAAGATTAACAGCCTCGGAAACCCTGTGCAGGGTCGCTATGAGTCAGAACTGACTCCACGGCACATAACAACAACAACAAAGTGGAGGGTCAACAAAGACCAGGGGAACCCTCAATGAGATGACTTGACACCGTGGCCACAACAATGGTTCATATGTACCAACAGTCATGAAAATGGCACAGGATTGGGCCGCATTTCCTTTTGTTGTACGTAAGGTCACTATGAGAGCCAACTCGAAGGCAACTAGCAGTGCCAACAATCTGATGATTATATGTAAACCGCCTCACACACAATACCAGAAGTGGGGATTGTCACCTACATTTTATAAATGAGGAAACTAAGGTTCAGAGACTTAAGTTACTTCCCCAAGATCACAAAGCTGCTGTGTGACAGAAAATGCAGACCAGCTGTAAATGGATTGTTGTTGTTAAGTGCTGTCTAGTCAATTCGAACTCATAGCGACTCTGTATAGGGTTTCCAAGGAGCAGCTGGTGAATTTGAGTAGTCCCGTGGCACTGTGGGTTAATGTGCCAGACTGCAAAGCCATTTGAACTACAAAGTCGGTGGTTCAAGCTCACCAGTCACTCCTCGGAAACCCTATACGGGGTCGCTATAGGTCGGAACTGACTCAACGGCACTTAACAACAACAACAACAACTTTGCAGTTCAAACCAACCTCACGGTCCAGTGCATGTCTAGTCACTGGACTAGTCTGGTGTGGCCACAGTGCCACACCAGAGTGAACTGCCTCAGGGTTTCAAAGGCTGTCCTAGAGGATGGCTATGAGTCAGAATCAACTTGACAGCAATGAGTTTGATTTGTTTTGTATTCTTTTGTTTTGGTGCCCTGGTGTAGTGTAGTCATATCACAATGAAGAGAAGCAGTAAAATCTTCTGATCACATCCAATCACCCAGATGTGTTCCCAGCATGGCCACAATTTAAGCAGAGCAGGCATTATTACTTCTCTGAAGGTAAAACAGCAAAGGAGTCTGGGCACTGGTATCTAGGAGAACTGAGTATTACCAGAACAGAAATTTGACCCTGCCTCCCACTCTAAATAGCGCTAAATCACACACTCTGATCAATCCAGCTGTTTTCCCTTGCCCCCTATGTGCTCACACCTGCTTCATTTGCGAATACTTTGAAGGGCTGAGGAGGTGACACAGAGCTCAGTTCTGTGGGAAGGACCCTGTGGGAGTCAGAAGAACCCACGATGACATTGTTATGCTCGGTGACCTCTGATAATCCTCTTCCCTCTCTGGGCCTCAGCATCTTCCTTTGAGAAATGGGATGGATAGATTAGAGAACTGTTAAATTCCCACATTCCACAGCAATCATGCAGCAATTTCTAGTCAAGGGGTTGAGGAAAGACTTAGGGAAGCCTGGGACCTGGTTGGAATGGCCCGCAGAGGGCACCCAGAATTCTGAGAGCATTCAAGTTCTCATATTGACCTGGTGTGGCACCTGTCGATTTGGTGGCTTGGAGAGAAATTGAAAAGAAAGGAGGAGACAGTAAGGGAGGTGTATGGAATGCAGGATTCACAAACACTGATTTAAGGAGGTGGCTGCCTGGCTTCTGCCTCCTTTGTAGGGAAAAACAGAAATGCATGTGTGTGTTTTATTTTAACTTCACACAGTTCATGGGGGAAACTGAGAAAGTAAACATCTACATCTAGAAGAAAGCAAAGAGTTGGCTTCTTTGTGTGTGTGTGTGTGTGTGTGTGTGTGTGTGTGTGTGTGTGAGTGTTTTCTTTTCTGTTGAGCCAAAGGCTGGAGAAGATATTGGAAAGGGCAGGCCCTGGGGCCTGGGGAGAGAGCTGGGGGCTGTTAATAGGCCCTCCTGCCTTTGAAGGGGTATGGCCTTGTATGTAAACAGAAGTGACTTGTGACTTTTCCAGGCTCTCAAAATAATCAGAGAGTGGGGATTTGAAATCAAGAACAAAGAAGGAACAAAGGGTTAATGAGAGGACAGAAGTTTGATGTTTCATTAGATAAACACCTAGTCAGCTAGGGGCAAACACCCCTAGGGGTGGGAGGAGGGCAGTGAGGGAGGGAGGGGGGAGGGGGGAGGGGGAGCACGTTGCCTTCCCCAGGAGGTAACAGTGCACAGCCCTTGAAATCCTGTGGCTCCCTATTTTGTCTTCACCTTCCGCAAAAGGCACCTCACTCACATCCTGCTCTTCACTAAAGTATGATGGATGAGAAGTTAGCCCTTTCATCTATATCTTGGCACCCCGACCCAAATCAAAACCTTACTGTAAGATCTAATTCACACTAACTGGTAAGTGACTGATACTTCTGTGGCAGCCTCAGAGGCAACAACAGTTCACATTTATTGTGAGACTGACTTGCTCTGCACCCTGTGCATGGTCTCGTGCATGGTCTCGCTTCATGTTTACCACACACATAAAAGAGTAGTAACATGCCTTTATCCGTGTTACAGAAACAAAAAGGAAGCATTGTGCTCATTTGTCCACAGTCAGAGACCCAGTAAAGTGGCAGGACTGCAATCTACAAACCCAAGGAGTTAGACCCCAGAACCAGATCTCTTAACCCTCCTCCCCCTGCCATGATTCAACCCACGGGAGTTGAATGGTTAGAACCAAGGTGGAGACCAAGTGCTGACATGCTAGGGCAGTGGTTCTAAAACTTCTATTCAGCTGTGTGTGTGCAGTGTTAATGAACTTCGCAGGATGTATCCCTACCATAAGAGATGCTAGTGGTGCAATGGTTAAGCATTTGGCTGCTAACCAAAGGGGTAGATGTCCAGCCAAACCAACCAAACCCATTGCTGTGAAGTCAATTCATACTCGTAGCAACGTCATATAGGGTTTCTGAGACTATAAATCTTTATAGGAACAGCCTCATCTTTCATTCATGGAGTGACTGACTGGTGGGTTTGGACTGCTGACATGGCAGTTGGCAGCCCAACACAGTGCCATAAAAAGGTCTGATTATTTGTAAAGATCACAGCCTAGAAACTCCTATAGGGCAGTTCTACCTGGTCACATGGGGTAGTTATGAGTCAGAATCTACTCAACAGCACCTCGTCACACCACCCTTACCACCACCCCAACTTCATCAACTGTTGAATTGAGCATATGCACACCCATGGATCGATCTGTTATCACTCCATCAAGTAAGTCCCTGTCCCAGCCGAATGCCATGAGCTAGGGATCCATCGGAAACCCTATGCAGGGTCACTGAGTCAGAGCCAACTCCAGGGCACACCACTACCACCACCACCACCACTACCACCAGGGATCCCGCTGCATGTGTGAGGGGAAGTAAGGGAAGGACATTTAGAATCAGGAAAAGTCCAGAGTGAGGAGACACTACGGCGGATCTCTTTAGTAATCCCAGTTAATGAGCATATCACCGATCCTGGCACAGAGGAATCACTCCAAGAATATTTGTGGACCGAATGCACAAAGAAATGAATGAATGAACAAGCGAATGAGCTAATCAGCAAACTGACTCATAGCAAGCACTTCCCTGCTCTTCTTCTTCTGTGTTCTCGACATTGTCAGTGGTATTTTCTCCACCTTTAATATCCACACCAATCAACTTGGGAGGCTTGCTAAATTGCAGCTTCTGATTTAGTAGGTCTGAGGTGGAATCATAAATTCTGCATTTCTAACAAGCTCCCAGGTGATGCTGATGCTGTTGGTCCATGACCACACATGGAATAGCAAGACTCTTGGCCACCTAGGTCTCACTCATGGCTGCTGTCACAGTTCAAGGTCACAAGAGAGCAGGGGATCAACTTTTCTCTGGAATTATTTGAACTGAGTTTCCCCAGCCATTTCCTCAGGGGTTTTCCTTTGTTCAGTTTTCTGAAAATGTTGGGTCTGAGGTACACAGCATTGAGTGTTAAGATTCACCTGTAATGTCTTTTATTTCCCTCTTGGGCCAGAGGTGGATTGTCTATGAAGCGATGAAGTTAATAAGGCTGAGGAGTCCCTGGGTGGTACAGTTAGCACGCTCAACTGCTAATCAAAAGGTAGACGGTTTGAGTCTACCCAGAGGCACCACAGAAGAAATGCCTGATGATTTGATTCTGAAAGATCAGCCAATGAAAACCCTACGGAACACATGTGGTCACTATTAGTTGGAATTCACTCCATGGCAACTGATTTAATTAAACTTGTGGGCCCTTCGCTTACACACATCACTTCCAATGTCCAAAGATATATATAGCAGTATATTTTCACAGTTACATAGTTTTGTAAATTTAAAAAAGTAAAATCATTGTGTATCTTTTAAAGAGTGCCCAATTAACATAACCTTCAAACTCCACAACAACCCAGAGCCATCCTTCCACTTGCTTTATTGTGTTTCTATGAGTAGTTATAAGGAGCTCTGGTAGCGTAGTGGTTACGAATCGGGCTCTGAACCACAAGGTCAGCAGTTCAAAACTACTAGCTGTTCTGCGGGAGAAAGATGAGGCTTTCTGCTCCCATAAAGATTTGTTGTTGTTGTTGTTGTTGTTGTTATGTGCCGTGGAGTCGGTTCCAACTCATAGCGACCCTGTACAGGATTTCTGAGGCTGTAAATCTTTACGGGAGCAGAAAGCCTCATCTTTCTCCCACGGAACGGCTGATAATTTCGAACTGCCAACCTTGAGGTTCGCAGCCCGATTCATAACCACTACGCTACCAGAGTTCTTTCCCATAGAGATTTACAGCCTCGGAAACCCTGTACAGGGTCACTATGAGTCGAAACCAACTCCACGGCACATAACAACAAGAACATGAGTAGTTATATAGTTTTCTTATACCCCTGTCTCTACTAAAAGCAGGAAGATAAAGGAAAAGAGGGCCATGAGTTTAAGGAAAGATAGGAAAGTGTGTAGTTCTTTGAGGACAGGAAAACTATACCTCTGTACTTAAATATGCAAATGCCTTGCTCTGGTTTGTAAGTTGTGTCCATCAGCCCAGCCCTTGTAGATATCTGCATTTGCAATCATGAATTTGGCCTTATATAAAGAATCAATTAAAACACACACACAAAGAAAGCCAAGTTCCCCATTAGCCTACAAAAATTCAGCCTTAGTCTCCAAGACAAACAAGGCCCAGTTGCATGGGATATGCCACCATAGCAATGAATTGCATCTGTTTTGTTTAATCGATTTTCACATTGTGGATGATCGTTCTGCAAATCTCACAAAAAAGCTGGTGTCACCAAAGTGCATGGAGTCCTGTGGAAACGTTGGCCAGTTCCACTCAACCTGGGCTGCACCTTGGAATTGCCTGTTGTTGTTGTTAGGTGCCATCGAGTTGGTTCCGACTCATAGCGACCTTATGCACAGCAGAGTGAAACACTGCCCTATCCTGGGTCAACCTGTTCACTACTGTTGCCACGCTTGAGTCCATCGATGCTGCCACTTGGCCAATCCATCTCATTGGGGGTCTTCCTCTTTTTCTCTGACCCTCCACCTTACCAAACATGATAGCCTTCTCCAGTGACTGGTCCCTCCTGACAATATGTCTGAAATATGAGAGAAGAAGTTTGGCTATCCTGGCCTCCAAGGAGTACTCTCGCTGCACTTCTTCCAAAATGGAGCTGTTGGTTCTTTTGGCAGCCCATGGCACTTTCAATATTCTCCTCCAACACCACAACTCAAAAGCATCAATTATTTTATGATCTTCCTTATTCACTGTCCAGCTTTCGCATGCATATGAGGTTATTGAAAATACCATGGCTTGTGGGTCAGGCGCACCTTAGTCCTCAAGCTGACATCTTTGCTCTTCAATACTTTAAAAAGTTCTTGGGCAGCAGATTTGCCTAATGCAATACGTCCTTTGATTTCTTGACTGCTGCTTCCTTGAATGTTGATAGTTGATCCAAAAAGAATGAAGTCCTTGACAACTTCAATCTTTTCTCCATTGATAAGAATGCCTATGGAGCTCTAAAACATACTGTTGCCTGAATGGAATTTCCAATGAATCTGATTTGATTGATCTGGGATGGGGCCTTGGCACTGGAATGTTTTAAAGCTCCAGGTGATCCCAATGTGTAGCCAAGGATGGGAACCATAGCCTTAGACAATCACATCTGGGAAGGGCTTCCTTGAAGCATGGTTCAAGGAACCAGCAACATTACCATAACCTGGTAACTTGTTGTTGTTAAATGCCTGTGTAAGTGCTGACTCATAGAGATCCTGTATTGAGTTTTCGAGTTTTCGAGGTGGGCTTGAACGACCAACCTTGAGGTTAGCAATCCAGTGCTTATCCTATAGTTCCATTAACATAACTCCCCAGACCCTACCCCAGACCTACAGAATCAGAATCTACATTTTATCAAGACCTCCTGGGGATAGGCATGCATGTAGAAGTCCCTGAAATACTGTGTTGGAAACCAATACTTTCTGGATCAACCTCCTCCATGCATGAGTGCAGAAATTGGAACCCAGGATTGGGCCAACATTTCCCAGACACATTTTGAGGTCCTAGGTCTTCAGTCTTGTAGGTGCCAGCCAGTTTTCCTCTCCCCGATCTGGATTGTTATTATTCCAGAAGGGTATTGAGAATCTTCAGCATGAACCGCCCCCAAGTCTAGAGACACATGTCACATCTGAGTTTTCAGAAATCAGTCCGTTTACTACTGAACTTCTAGCTTTTCCTGGCTAGGGGAAAAATATGTCTCAGTAAGAGCCATTATGTATTCTGGGTATACACAATGAGTTTGTCTTGAGACATATTTATGCCTGAGAATATTATGTATTCTCTTTATATACCATGCAAGGTTAAATTTTTTTGAAAATTTATATTTGCTTTTTATCACCCAGACATATAAGCGATTTATAACCAGGCCTGATGGATTGGAATCAGATGGCAAAGCCTGGATTAACCACGGGTCCTGGTGGCCATTGGTCAGTGTTTGCTTTAATGACATTTTCACCTGAATGAAATTGAAGACTTTTCTGCTTTTAAGATAAATTCACAGGTAGATATCATTTTGCAAAGCAGGCACTTCCTCTTTCTGTTTTAAGTTCATCCAGCTTTTTTTTTTTTTTTTTTTTTAAGACAGACATATTGAAACAGTCATACACTGAATAATTCATGTGGAAAATTTTGGGGGAGAACTAAATAGAGGTGACTCATGATATAGTCTTACTTAGTGCTTGTTAGAAGGTGTAGAGTTCTTGTATTATATAAATACTATTTACCAGAAGAGAAGAAATGGTGATTACGTGATAGAATTCTCACTATCTACGCTGGAGTCCTGGCGTGGCGCTGTGGGCTAATGCGTTAGATTGCAAAGTCATTTGAACCGCAAGGTTGGTGGTTCAAGCTCACCAGCCGCTCCTTGGAAACCCTTTACAGGGTCTCTATGGTTTGGAATTGACTCGATGGTACTTAACAACAACAACAATGCCAGAGACCTGGGTTGGATTCCCGGTCAATGTACTTCATGCAGGGCTACCACCCATCTGCTAGTGGAGGCTTGTATATTGCTATGATGCTGAAAAGGTTTCAGCAAAGTTTTCAGACTCGAGACAGATTAGGAAGAAAGTCATGGACTCATCCTCCAATCCAGCTACGGATCACAAGGATCCAGTCTACCACCCATCGTGGGGAAGGCACAGGGCCAGATGACCTTTAGTTCTGTTGTGCATGGCGTCAGCATGAATGGGGATCGAACTTGAAGGCAACTAGCAACAACATTCACCAGAAATGCAGCAGTTCATGTGACCCATTCCTGCCAACCCTTGAGTCAACCCAACTACCCCTTGGAAATAAAAGCTACTTCTGGTAGCGTAGTGGTTACGAATCGGGCTGCGAACCTTAAGGTCAGCGGTTCGAAACTACCAGCCGCTCCGCGGGAGAAAGATGAGGCTTTCTACTCCCGTAAAGATTTACACCCTCGGGAACCCTGTACAGGGTCGCTATGGGTCGGAACCGACTCGACGGCACTTAACAACAACAACAACAACAACAGGTTATGCAGGTGGAGTTCTGAAGTGACATTGTAGGTCACTGAGCTGCTAACCACAACCTTTGTGGTTCAAATCCATCAAGTCACTCCTTGGAAACCACATGCAGGGTTACTATGAGTCAGAACTGACTCGAGGGCACTAAACAACAACAGAGTATACAGTAGTACTTGAAGACCGTGGTGTAAAATGATTCAGCCCAGAGGAGGGCTGGAAGTCGCCTCTGTAAACTTCCAGCTGAACCACTAATTTACCACCCAGCCCCCATGCATGAATGCCTAGGCCATTGTTAGGTACCATAAAGTTGCTTCCAATTCATAGTGACCCTATGAACAACAGAACAAAACACAGCCCCGCCCTATGCCATCCTCACAATCACTGCTGTGCTTAACCCCCTATGTCAGTCCATCTCATTGAGGGCTTGTCTGGTTTTTGCTTTACCACTAACATCACCATAGGAATCTTAGTGTGGCGCTGTAAGATCAGCACCAGACTGCCACCCACAAGGTCAGCAGTTCAAACCTACCAGCCGCTCCTCAGAAACCCCATACAGGGTCACCATGAGTCTGAACTGACTCAACGGCACTTAACAACAATGCGTGCCTTAGCCCATTCCAAAGAGAGGTGACCCAACGGAATGCGGAATTCACCGGACAATCTCTTTGATATCTCAAGCGAGTAAAGTTTTGCTAAAGGTAACACAGAAATGGCTACAATCATACATTGACAGAGAACTTCCAGAGGT
>NW_006408580.1:13770643-13814433 GCF_000296735.1 Chrysochloris asiatica | reverse complement strand
CAAACGACATATTGCATTAGGCAAATCTGCTGCACAAGACCTTTTCCAAGTGTTGAAGAGCAAAAATGTCAGCTTAAGGACTAAAGTGCGCCTGACCCAAGCCATGATATTTTCAATAACCTCATATGCATGTGAAAGCTGGACAGTGAATAAGGAAGACCGTAGAAGAATTGATGCTTTTGAATTCTGGTGTTGGAGAAGAATACTGAAAGTGCCAGGGCTGCCCATAGAACTAACAGATTTGTGTTGGAAGAAGTGCAGCCAGAGTGCTCCTTGGAGGCCAAGATGGCTAAACTTTGTCTCTCATACTTTGGACATATTGTCAGGAGGGACCAGTCGCTGGAGAGGGACATCATATTTGGTAAGGTGGAGAGTCAGAGAAAAAGAGGAAGACTCCCAGTGAGATGGATTGGCCAAGTGGCAGTATCGATGGACTCTAGTGTGGCAACAGTAGTGAGGTTGGTCCAGGATGAAGCAGTGTTTTGTTCTGTTGTGCATAGGGTCACTATGAGTTGGTATCGACTCAATGGCACCTAACAACAACAACTAACATCCTGTCCCTCTTCTGGGACTGGTCCTTCGTGATAACAAGATCAAGGTACTTGAGAGAAAGCCTCACCATTCTCACTTCTAAGGAGCAATCTGACTGTCCTTCTTTCAAGACAGATTTGTTCATTCTGGCAGTCCATGGTATATTCAATAATCTTCTCCAATACCATAATCAAAGGCACCAGTTCTACTCCGGTCTGTCCTATTCATTGTCCAACTTTTGCATGCATATGTTGTTGTTGTTGTTGTTAAGTACCATCAAGTCAATTCCAACCCATAGTGACCCTGTATAGGGTTTCCAAAGAGCAGCTGGTGATCTTGACCTTACAGTTCAAATAGCTTTGCAGTCCAGCGTATTAACCCACAGGGCCACACTAGGGGCTTGGTGAGGCACACCTGAGTTCGTAAGGTGACAACTTTGCCTTTTTACACTTTAGAGAGGTCTTTTTTTGCAGCAGATTTACCCAATGCAATGTGTCCTTTGATTTTTTGACTTCTGCTTCCAGGGACTTTGTAGATGGGTTCAAGTAAAATGAAATCCTTGACAACTTCATGACGTTGCTTACTGGTTTAGTTTTGAAGACTTTTGCTTTCTTTACGTTGAAGTATAATTACTGTAGTGTTTGGTCTTCATCAGTTAATGTTTCAAGTTCTCTACTCTGGTAGCATAGTGGTTACGAATCAGCCTGTGAACCGCAAGATCAGCAGTTCGAAACTACCAGCTGCTCCATGGGAGAAAGATGAGGCTTTCTGCTCCCGTGAAGATTCACAGCCTCGGAAACCCTGTATAGGGTCGCTAGGAGTGGCTGGTGAGCTTGAACCACAGTCCTTGCAGTTCAGCCCAACTTTAAAGTCCAGTGCATTAACCCGCAGTGCCACAGCAGGCCTCCTAAACCCTGTTGCTGTAGAACGGATTCTGACTCACAGTCGCTCTGTAGGGTTTCCAAGGCTGTAATCTTTATAGAAGCAGACTGCCATGTCTTCTTCCTGCAGAGTGGCTGGTGGGTTTGAACCACTGACCTTTCCATTGGCATCCGAATGCTTAACCACTGCACCATCAGGGTCTCTAGTGCGACCTAGCACCACCGTTTTCTGCCATACCCAAAGAGAGTTGGGTGCAAATCCCTGACCAAGGGTGGTACTACAGAACTGCTCAGCATTCACCCAGGTGCAAAAGCAGCCAGAGGATGAATTATTATTATTATTTTAATCAAGTAACAGACCCAGGTGTAACAGCAACCCAGCTTTCTAATATCACTGTGGCTTTGATAAATATGTCCCATTCCTTGATAACTTTTCCAAATCCTTTAATATCCTGCAGCTCAGTCCCTGATGTCTGGCTGTCGCAAAAACGTGTGAAGGGAGACCAAATGTCAATAAAATCTCCCTGCCTGCCTCAACCCAGTACATAATCAGCTCCAAGGTAAATAAATGGTAAGTTAGTTATCTGCTGGCAGGGAAGGGAGGGTATTGGGTTCATCTGCCTTTCATTTTTGCCTTCCTATGGAGCTGACCAAAAAGGCTTCTTATTCCAGACTCTTCTGGGGGAGAATGTTGGCTATTTTTTTCCCCCGTTTTTCTTTCTTTTCTTTTCCTTCTTCCCCTTGGAGGGACAGCCTGCTCTGCTG
Source organism: Chrysochloris asiatica (assembly GCF_000296735.1). Classification (NCBI taxonomy): domain Eukaryota; kingdom Metazoa; phylum Chordata; class Mammalia; order Afrosoricida; family Chrysochloridae; genus Chrysochloris; species Chrysochloris asiatica. Next base: position 13,812,256 of record NW_006408580.1, on the reverse strand, counting down.
TTTGAAACGGCTGTCCGCTTTATGCTTCGCTCTCCTCAACTCCATTAAATCACCTTTCATCACATTAAATACAGGTCTTCAGGGTGGTCAGAGAGCTTCGCTCTGAGAGATGATGTTATAATGAAGACGGCGTGTATGAAAAATCATTTTTCAGCTCAATCCCAGGCAGGCCACAGGGAAGGCTGAAAAGGGGGGTGGGGGTGGGAGGAGGCGAGCCTCACTTTAAACAAGCGCCAGGTTTCTGAGGAGCAATCTCCAAATAGATTTCATTCATTCATTCATTCATTCAACAAGCTTGTTACAGTACTTTACTATGTGCCAGGCCCTAAGACTACATCAATGAACAGAAAAGGAAAAAAAAAAAAATCCCTTCCCTCATGGAGCTTCCATAAACTGAACTTTTTACAAGCCTCTTCAGGAATGGATTTAAAGTCAGACTCAAGGGAAGGCAGAAGTCTGGGGCTGATTTGAGGGATTTCAGACACCCCCATGCAATATATTACTCTCATTCTAGCGCCATAGTGTGGTATTCTTCTAGAAGACACTCCTTCTTTAGAGTTAAATCGCCTTTTTTCCATGAGCCATCCTTTTTTTCTGAGAGCAATTGCCCTTGGAAGGGATTAGCTGTTATCACTCTCTAGCACCTTAGTGTGAATTTATTTATTGGCTCCTTTTGCTTCCTAGATAGGAGGGCCTCCAGGGCTGCTAAAAGACAGGAAAATCCCAAAAAGACAGCAGCAAGCAGAGGCTGAGACAACTGGGGCCAGTGTTTCTCATCAGAGTCCCCTGGGGCCACTTGTTAAAGATGGAGATTCCCCGTCTTCTATCTGGCCCCACTGAATAAGAATCCCACTCCACAGCCTGGGAGCCCCTGAACTAGCCCTTCCAAGGGTACAAGACTGGGCCATTAAAGGAACTCTTTAAGGGAACTGACAAATGACATTGAAGTTTTCCAAGCTTCCTTTCAGGCCTAGTGGTGGTGACAGCTCAGGTACTGTACCACCCCTGGTTGGTGTCTTCAAACCCTTCCCATGTCATTAGAAACATCCTCTTTCTTTTTTTTTTTTTTTTTTTGCAGACACTTCTGTGAAGGTTTGGAGACCTGGTGTGGCACTGTGGGTTAATGCGCCAGACTGCAAAGCCAGTTGAACTGCAAGGTTGGCAATTCAAGCTAACCGGTTGCTCCTCGGAAACCCTATACAGGATCGCTATGGGTCGGAACCGACTCGATGGCACTTAACAACAACAACACCAACTGTGAAGGTTTATCGAGCAGATCACCAGTTTTGCATTCAGCAAATCATGCACACTTCATTTCATCTCACTGATAGCAATCCCCTCCATGTGACCCAAATCCTTCTTGGGTTTCTTCTTTCCCTTCCTCTTTTCCTAATCATCCTGAACTTTGTTCTTGGGTAGATGCTGCCTTTTTTTATTTCAGATGGTTGACCATTCTATGGTGTGTGTATCTTCCTAATGGTATTGCCCCTCTCCCCACACCGCATTATACCTATCTACATTGTTATCAATGGAGAAAAGATTGAAGTTGTCAAGGACTTCATTCTTCTTGGATCAACTATCAACACTCATGGAAGCAGCAGTCAATAAATCAAAAGACGCATTGCATTAGGCAAATCTGCTGCACAGGATCTTTTTAAAGTGTCGAAGATCAAAGATGTCAGCTTGAGAACTAAGGTGCGCCTGACCCAAGCCATGGTATTTTCAATAACCTCCTATGCTTGCGAAAACTGGACAGTGAATAAGGAAGACTGTAGAAGAATGGATGCTTTTGAGTTATGGTGTTGGAGGAGAATATTGAAAGTGCCAAAAGAACCAATAGATCCGTTTTGGAAGAAGTCCAGCCAGAATGCTCCTTGGAGGCCAGGATGGTCAAACTTTGTCTCTCATACTTTGGACATATTGTCAGGAGGGACCAGTCACTGGAGAAGGATATCATGTTTGGTAAGGTGGAGGGTCAGAGAAAAAGAGGAAGACCCCCAACGAGATGGATTGGCCAAGTGGCAGCATCGATGGACTCAAGCATGACAACAATTGTGAGGTTGGCCCAGGATTGGGAAGTGTTTCGTTCTGCTGTGCATAGTGTCACTATGAGTTGGTACCAACTTGATGGCACCTAATAACAACAAATAGCTTAACTGAAAATTGAGCCACAAGGCTGAGTTCAGTTCAACCTGAAAGGTGATCAAGAATCATAGTCTCAAGGTTCCAGCAGTCTCTATCTGACCAGTAAGACTGATCTTTTTTATGATTTTGAATTTTGTTCCATATTTTCTCCCACTCTATCCAGGGCGTTCTAATGGGATCCCTTTCAGAGTAGTTGGTAGCAGTAGCCGGGCACCATCTTGTTCTTCTGGTCTCAGGACCATGGAGACTGATGGTCACATGGTCCATTAGGACACTGAACTAATTGTTGCCCTGCATCTTCAGTTTTCACCACTCTTCTTTCCTCCAGACAGGGAGAGACCAATAGTGGCACTTCAGATGGTTGCTCACCAGCTTTTAAAACCCCAGTGGCTACTCATTAAATTAGGATGTAGGACATTATGTTTGTATACATTGAAACACTATTTGAATGTGCCATCTCTTTGCTGCTAGGGCCCAGATCCATACAGGGGCAAAAGAAGGAGCCAAGGAGGTCAGATCTAGAATAAGAATCTAGAACCAGATGGAGAAATGTATGCCTATAGAGATTTATATAAAGTAGTATTTTTACATGCAGTGTATATAATAATGTCCTTAATCTGCAGACTCCTGCCTTGTAGCCCCTCTGACTTAAGAGAATTGGAGCTGGGGCCTGGAAATGTGGATTTTTGACAAGTATCAAAAATGATGCAGAAGCAGATGGCTTGCATACCACAACTTAATAAATACTGACTTAAGGAGTTTCTGAGTAGTACAAATGGTTAAGCTCTTGATTACTAACAGAAAGTTTGGCAGAAGTCCTTCTGAAAGCAGGCCTGGTGATCTGTTTCCAAAAGTTCACAGTCTTGAAAACCCCATAGAGCATTTCTACTCCACACACATTGGGTCGCTATGAGTTGGAATCCACTAAGAAGTCAAGAACGATAGCACCTAACCATGGTTATGCCCCTTTGTTGCAATGTCATTCTTCTATCTGTGTCATCTAGAATATCCACTCTCACTGTCATTAACAATTTAGGCAATACATGCTGTTGTTTTTAAGTGCTATCGAGTCAGTTCTGACTCATAGTGAGCCTGTATAGGATTTCCAAGGAGCGACTGGTGGCTTTGAACCACCAACCAACCTGTGGTTAGTAGTCCAGTGCTGGTCCTCCAGTGCAGACAACGGATTGTTGTTGTTGTTAAGTACCATTGAGTCAATTCTGACAACAGATAGATAACAATAAATTATAGGAGGATAAAGAAGAGCTAAAGAAGTAACTATTCAGCTGTTTAGCAGAATTTAGATGATATATAAAGGATCTGGGACGTACTGAATTCAAATATAAAACTGTTTTTCACCCTTGGTCTTTTCCGGTCAAAGACTCTCAAGGTAATAATGGCCTCCAGGCTGCTAAGCAAATGTCGCTTCCTAGTAAAATCAGATGAAGGATATAGTCATAAAACCCTTTGCTAAGATCTCCAAAGACAGTCTCATGTAGATAAAAAGTTTTCTCAGAATCTTAAGGGGGCTGTCACACAGCCCACTGACTTGTAGCCCAAAATAGAAAGGAACCTGTCTAAAACAGATTTATGGATGTGGTTTTTGTATAATGGAGTGTACACAGGAAACCCACTAAGTTTTGAAAGTAACTACGTTGGCTTGCACTGAAAAGTCAGGGAAAGTTCAAAATAAAAAGAGGCTGCTGGGCCTTCAACTTCCCAAGGGGAAGAGGAATCCTGATAAAGCAACTCAGATACAAACATGAATATTTATTGTGGAAAAGGAAAGGTGACTCATCCAATGAATTAAAATCTACAAGGAACCACTCATAGGTAGAAAGCCTAGCAACTTCAACTTTTGTGCTCTGGGGGAAGTCAGCTGCCATGTAAAACATCCAACTACCTTGAAGACCACTGTGCTGTGAGGCAGATAAAGATAACCACAAGAAGAAGCCACCTGCAGGAAAAGTGAGGAACCAAGCCAACAGCAAGAACTGAGGCCCCACACCTACGAACCAAACCAAGCCAACCAAGCATGCCAGGTCCCAGCTCCTTGAGCAACTCCTGCTGATGCCAGGCAAAGCAGAGATGAGCTGTTCTGGCTAAGACTTATTCAAACTGCAGAATTATGAGCAAATAATAAACTAAGTGTTGTTGTAAGTCACTCAGTTTTGCGATATTCTATGGTGCAGCAATAGATAACTGAAACAGATAGGCTTAGCATTATGTATACATAAAGAGTCTTTGGGAGCTGGTTTTCCCTGGTGTAGTGCTATAGGATAAGCACTGGATTGTTAACCATAGGTCAGTGGTTCAAACCCACCAGCCACTCCTCAGAAACCTTATACAGGGTTGCTATGAGTCAGAACAGACTCCACAGCACTAATAACAGGTTCTGATACTTGATGTGTCTTCCCATAAACACACTCACTATCATAGCCACTGGCATGTATGGAAGCATTTGAGTTGTAACTAAAGAATGGAAGGACTTGGGAAGAGAAAGAAGAAAGAATGTGGATGGGATGTAGTTTGACCTCTGAATTCTTGTTAGCCTTTTGGACTAAGTTGAGGTGTGAGGACTACTGGTGTGGTGCTGTAGGATTAGCACTGGCCTGCGAACCACAAGGTCAGCAGTTCCAACCCACAAGCTGCTCCTTGTACACCCTATATGGTGTCGCTTTGAATCAAAACCAACTTGATGGCTCTTAACAACAACAACAACAACCCAAAGTGGCATAAATTGTAGGGTTAAGAAATGTTATGAGTTATGGGCCCAAGGACTGAAGGCCCAGGCTGACAACACCATTCTTGTGGGATTTTGTAGAACCAGAGCAACTCTGAGGCCTACAATAGAAAGGATAGCATGGTCACATCCTGGTGTGGTGCTGTAGGATAAGCACTGGACTGCTAACAGCAAAGTCAGCAGTTCAAACCTATTAGCTACTCATTGGAAACACTATACAGGGTCACTATGAGTCCAAACTGACTCAATGGCACTTAACAACAACAACCCCTGCATGTTCTATTGTGGTTGCATTCCTCCTCCTGTATGTACCAGGGATTCCCAACGCTTCTACTCAGCTCTGATACAAAGTATTATCAAGATGGTTTAGAGAGTTTATGCAATCTGCCCAAGGTCACACAACTATCAGTTACAGAGCCAGACTTTGAAACCAAGCAGACTAACTCCTATGCCCAGACCTTGGACAATCTATTAGTTCTTTGAGAAAGGTAGATGGATGCCCCATCAGCCTTCATGTTTGTGGTGCAGTTAATTATTTAATGTCTCTAGACATGTTGTTGTTGTTAAGTGTGCCATCAAGTTGGTTCTAATTCATAACAACCCCGTATAAAGTTTCTGAGGAGAAGCTGGCAGGTTTGAACTGCTGACCTTGTAGGTTCACAGTCCAGTGCTGATCCACAGCACCACACCGGAAGTATATAGTCTTTGTAAGCTCCCACCAAACACCTTTTTCCTGATGGCTCTGAGTAAGAGACGGTGGTGGAAAGATACTCATATGATTCAGTTGTGAGTGATTGTTCATAACGATAATTGTTATTGTAAAAACTTGGAACGCTAACGTGGGTATAAAATGAGCCATCTCAAAAGCAGGAGTGGGGAATCTTACTACTATCAACGAAGAAGAGCCAGAAATGAAGCACAACCTTGGGGTTTTGAGCTGTCTGCACATTGAAACTTCTTGACCCAGAGACAGAAAGAAAGCTGTGACACCAAAGCTACAACAGAACCAAGAGCCAGAACACAAAACAGAGCAGTAAGCTTTCCAGTCGGTGGAGCAAGTAAAGCTGAGTAACTGTGGGCAGGAGGCTTGCTTGCAGAGTGAAATGCCTCCAGGAAGTTAATTGGGGGAGCTAGGTTTGCTGACACACGAAGCTAGAGCCAAGTGCCTTCAAGCAGAGGCTTATGGTAGAGTGGTATGCCTTGTGGGCATTTATCAGCAGAGCTAAAAGAGGTTTGCAACATTGCCGAATGGGGCAAAAGTCAAAACAGGTGGCAGAGGACCACACAGAAGCCTGCCTGTGGGCAGGGCTGGGAGAGGCTGTCCTGACTGGAAGAACTGTACCCTGGGCATTTTCTGACCCTGAACTGTAATCTCATAGCTTCCTAATATGCCGCATAGTGAGTATAGTGCCTGCGTTCTATATGACCATTGCAATGAATCATTGAACCCACCAAAGAGAGTGCTATGGGAAGGAGGGAGGGTTGGTGCCATGCTTTATACAATGACTTTTTAGTTTGTCACCAAAACTGTTTGTAATTTTTACCCTATCAGAGGATGAATTGAACTAAGGTTGATGTTTTACAATTTGTACAAGTGATTTCTTGTACTTTCATGGTTTGCCTTTCGTCATATTGCCAGCTCTGGCATGAGGAAGGATTGCTGGGTAGGGGTGTGAAGGAACAAGCCATAGGCCCCACAGCCCTCTCTTCCTTGTTCCCTTACCCCCAGATTTCTCACTCTGCAGTGACTTGACTTTTGCTGGTCCTGCCATCAGAATTTCCCATTTACCTCCTGGTCCAGACACTAGTGTGGTACAGTTGCCTATAGCACTGGACCGCAAGGTCAATTTGAACCACAACATCAGTGGTTCAAACTCACCAGCCACTCCTTGGAAGCCCTATACAGGGTTGATATGAATCAGACTCAAAGGCACTTAACAACAATGACCAGATGTTTCCCCTAATCTTGGTGGCTTAAAACAATAACTTTATCATGCTCACAGATTCTATGGGTCAGGAATCCAGACAGGGTCCAGCATGAAGCCTTAGTTGGAAAAACTCAGGCTGGGGTGACTTGGTAACTGAATTAAACATTAAAGGATGGGTGAGAAGATATGAATTGTTGACGCCAGAGGGCAGACTGTGAAAGATTGGATTTTTCAATATGATAGTGGCTTGATAGTTGTGACATTAGGGCTCCTTCACTTCCATATATCCTCCCATCCCCCCATCCCCCCAGGCTGGGAGAGCTCAAAGACTAGGACTTCCAGACAGATACCGATAGGTAATCTCTATGTAGCTTGAATCTCCTCACAGCATGGCAGCTCAGAATCATTGGAATTCTTACATGGTGGCTCAAAACTACAGTGCAAGTGCTCTAGTGAATGGGGCAGAAACTGCATGGCCTTTAAAGACCCAGCCTAAGTAGTCACCCAACATTACTTGGCACTGTTTCCTATTGACTGAAGCAGTTACAAACCTACTCATATCTAAAGAGAAGGGACAAAGAGCCAGCCTCTTGGTGGGAGGAGTGTCTAGATTGTACGATTGTATCGTTAAAAAGCCTGTGGGTTATCCAGAGAAACAGTGACACCAGAGATGGAGGCAGAGCTGAGGACACCGAGAGAGGGAACAGCTGAGGACTCTAGACTCATGGAAAGAGAAAGACTGAGTGCTGGTGGCCGGGAGGCAGGCTGTCAGAGTGTGCCCTTTGGTTGTTCAAATGATTATCTATTCCTGAGTGTTTTTGTGTACATTTCACCACCCCAAAATAATAATAATAAAACAGAAGGAATAGAAGCAAATACTGTTGAATGATGATGCATGGAGGAGACTGTAATCATCGCAATGAAGCGATGGTGTAAAACCAATATTCTCCCATGTAAACTATCAGTCAATTCATAATAAAAACTTAAAAAAAAAAAAAAAAAAAAAAAGCCTATGGGTTGAGAGAAATGGTTGGCCACCCTCTTTGGAAAATCTGGTCTTTCACAACCCATCCTCTGGCCACAATTCTTAGCCTCCTACCCATCCTTCAATGCTTAATTCAACCTCCTTTCCTCTAATTACTGCAGTCCACTTTAATCCCGATTTTCTCTCACTTCTACTTAATATCACAGAGTGTAATAGTAGTTCATGCATGTCGTCAAGTCTGTTCTGACTCATAGTGACCCCGTATAGGGTTTCTGAGAGTGGTTGGTGGCTTTGAACTGCTGATCTTGCAGTATCCAGTTCAGTGCTGATCCTACAGTGCCACACAAGGGCTCATAATCGCCTGCTTTTCAGTCAATTCTAGCTCATAGCAACCCTATAGGATAAAGTAGAATTGCCTCATAGGGTTTCCAGGGCTGTAATGTTAATGAGAACAGAGTGCCTCGTCCCTCTCCCATGGAGCAGCTGGTAGGCTACTACCACCAACCTTTCCTTAGAAGCTGAGCACCTAACCACTGTGCCACCAGGGCTCCTTCATACAGATTAAAGTCATCAGACTCTTAGGGCAACCCATTTAGGTAGGTGCTGTTATTAGCACTGTTTTATAGTTGAGGAAAGTGAAGCCCAGGTAGGTTAGATTACTTGCCAAGGTCACAGTTAACAATTGGCAGAACTAGGGTGGGAACCCATGCAATCAGCTCCAGAGGCTGACCTCTTCTCCTTCTCCACTTCCGATCTCATCTCTCAGTTGTTGTTGTTAAGTGCTGTCAAGTCGATTCTGACCCATAGCGACCCTTTACAGGGTTTCCGAGGCTGTAAATAAATCTTTACGGGAGCAGAAAACCTCATCTTTCTCCCGCGGAACAGCTGGTAGTTTCGAACTGCTGACCTTCAGGTTCGATTCGTAACCACTATGCTACGAGAGCTCCTTGTAGCTCTTATTTATCCCAATTAATTTGTCCCCAATCAAACTGAAGCAAAGATGCTATGCTCCCTGGCACTGCTGCAGTCCCTGGCATGGTGCTGAACTCCCATAGACTGGTTTCTAAATGGTTGCACACTTGTGGTCCGCAGCACTGACTGACCATCCTCACAAGAGTTAATGGATACATTTGTGCAACTGGCCTGCTGCTCTCAACCTTGGCGGGGCCTCTTCAGCAGGGCAGGCACCCAGGTTTGACGCCCAAGTGTCAAGTACCAGCATGATGATGTTGTTGGGTGCCCCATGGAGTCCATTGTTAACTCATGGCAGCCCCATGTGACAGAACTTCACCCTAGGAGTTTCTAGGCTGTAATTTTTCTAGGAATGAGTTCTTTTGCTGTGAAGCCACTGCATGAATTCAAACTGCTGACTTTTAATTAGCAGCTGAGCACTTAATGATTGTGCCACCAGGGTACCTTAAAATGACTGCACAAGCAGGCCAAAAAGTCAAAGGAAAATAACTCACTAGGTGGAGAAGTAAAAATTTGATTTCAAGATGGTTTTAATTCCAAGCGCTGAGAGTCCTGAGGACTGAGTTGAGTGAAAGAGAAGAGAGAAATGATTTAGAACTGCAGGGTTTTTGTGGGCAATGGGCCTCTTTCAGCCTGAGCTGGCAGACTAAGAAATCTGTAAACACCCAAGGAGCAAGCCCTGAAGATAGAGCCGCGTGGTCTACCAGGCAGAGGGATAATAGTGCTCAAGTCGATGGAGACCCTCAGCCACATGGAAATGATTCAGGATTTAAAAGCCTGCGCCTGGGTGCTTTGTGTCTGAACAAAAGCATTCCACGTGCATGCAAAAGTGGCTTCAGAAAAGAACAGGTTTTCCTGACTTGCCTTTCTGGCCTATAAATTAATGCTTCAGACCTTTACCTTGAAGCAGTTGCCCCTGTAAGAACCTGTCTTGGAGGTGAAGTGGGGGGCATTCTATATTCACTGGAATATTGACAATTCTTGACTGCCAACTGCTTGAAAGCTTGTCTTCCATCAACCCTTGCCAGTCTGCTTTAAACTCTGAAGAAGCAAAGGGCAGTGAGGATAGTGACCTTGGACTATGGGCCATGGAAACAAGAAGAAACGCTGAAGTGGGCAGATAACTTTATCATACTTAACTCCTTAGGGGAAGGCTAGAGGGGCCACCAGTGGTATGCCCCAGGCAGCAGAGGGCAACATAAGGAGCCTTTTAGATGAGAGGGTGTCAGAGTTTGGGTTGCCCCAGAAACAGACCCTGAGACAAGAAACTGAGTACAAATAGTTTATTTGGGAGATTCAAGAAACACTGGTAGGGAGGAAATAGGGAAGTGAGCCAAAGAAGGGACGACGGCCAATACAGGGTGCACTACCAAGCCAGCTGGCTCTGTGGGCCCTGGGAGTTTAATCCCACAGGGAAAAGTCTAAGAAAGAGAAACACGGCTTCCCAAGATGTCTGTGGTGAAAAACCAGGCTGTTTGGGTACTTTTATGAAATATAATAAAAAATGTCACAGCAATGTCAAAGTCCTAGAAAAGTTTCCTGAGGCTTCCTCTCCCTTTGTGTACTTAATCTTGAAATGGACAGGTAATAAACATTTCACAGCCTTGCCACCGGTCCTGTACCACACTTTTGAGTAACACTGGTGTAGACCATACACTTTTGAGTTCTCCCACCCAAGGAGCCAGACTATTTATACACCAACTCCTGTTAGTCAGTGGGTGAGGGTGGCTGCCCAGAGTGTGTATTTGGCCAGGGGCATGGAGGTGGGATTAATTTGCTCTGTGTGCATTTACAGGAAGAATGGCCAGCCCCAGTTTCTAGAAAGCCATTGAGCAGAGGCAGGTACTGGCAGTTGGAAGTCAGCCTGAAGACAGCAAGGGATAGAGGGTGGGGTGACAAAGTGTCTGCTACTGAGAGGCCCACTAGGGGTTTTTTTCTAGCCTTTCTAGATAACAACACTCTGGGGGCTTAAGGCAAGAGTAAGGCAAAGATCAGATGGGAGTGTCTAGATAAGTGGGATGTTCCAGTCCCCCAAAGTCAGGGCTTCACTCTGACTAGTAAATTCAGAGACAATATGGAAGGGACCCTACTTAACCTGTTTAGCCCAGCATCCAAATTGAGCTTTCATCATCAAACTAACGAGACCACCACTATAGCATAACAAAACAAACCCCAGAGCCCTTGACAGTTTTGAGAAGACACTAAATGCAGAGAAGTAATTTTCTCCTAAGGGATATCTGGGTTACACAAATGGTTAAGTGCTCAACTTAGACACAAATGGTTAAGTACTCAACTTAGACAAAAGGTTGGTAGTTCAAACCTACCCAGAGGTGCCTTGGAAGAGAGTCTGCTTCTGAAAGCTCACAAAGTCTTAAAAATCTTGTGGAGCACAGTTATAATCTGTACACATGGAATTACCATGAGTTGAAATCAACTCCACAGCAACTGATTTGGTTTACAATGGAGTTCCACTCCAATGACTTGCGTAAATTGGTTCTGATGTAAGTCAAATACCTCAGTTAAAGTTTTTATTATTGCCTTTTATTATCATTATCTTTATAAATCCAATCTTTCTATTTGGAGCTTAGAAACGTTACGTATAAATTTACAGGTATGACATCAGCAAATTACACGTTGCAACATTGTGTGTAGTAAATATTAATAACCATAAAATGTTAAAACAAAAACAAAACAAAGTCTAATCATCATAAATGCAGTTCATCATAACTCAAATACATCATAAGTCGGAGACTAACTATATTTTCCAGGGCTTTGAACTGGTTCAAACCAATTCAGTTATGGTCAACAAAGTTAAACAAACAGACCCCAAATTTTTATATTTGGGTGATATGGAATGCTAACCAGAATTGGAGAAATTTAGAATCAAAGCCCTGGAATGGGAGACTTGGGAGAGGCATAGTAAGCCCTTTCAGGAGCCTGATATATGACATTGGATTACTGCCAGCACTTTGGAGAGCGACACACATTTCAAAGCAGGTAGCCCTTGGCCACCATCTTTGAGCTGGGCACTGGTGCTTTCAAGCCAGTCAATTAAGAGATTTGATTGCTATACAATTCACATACTGTCCTTGTTTTCTAAGAGGGTGATTAAGTTTTAACAGGGCTTTTTGTTTGTTTGTTTTTTAAACTAAGTTTTCATTTTCCCTAATAAAAATTGAGCAAAAGGAAAAGGTGGAACTCTGGTGGAATTGGTGGGTAAGGGGACAGAAGGGACTGGAACTTCAGGGACCCAGGGATTTAGGAGGGAGTGCTGATTCGGCACATAGGTGACCCAGTCCTAATCCCATTGTTGCTTTGTCAGCCATGAATAAGTCAAGCTGAACCAGTCCCAAGCCTTGGCATTTTTCTCCTGGTCTGGTCTAAGTTTGATTTATTCTCACTTGTAGCTTTTGATTCTCATGCCTCCACTTCTGCAGACTGGTTTTCCAGGGAACTGGCAGCTCTTTTTGGACTTGTGACAAACTCTTGGCTTGTAGGTTTGGAGGCTGCAGTTATGATTAGGGAGATGAGGGGATTGAAAGGCCTTCCAGGTGGCCTAAGTGTTCTCACGGAAAAACCAAAGCAGCCTGATCGCTATGGTCAGCAGGGATTGAGAATAGAAAGATGGGGGTAATAGTAATGCTAACACAAGTATTAGCAATGGATACTGTCAGACATTGATCTTGTGTTCCTGATTTCAGGAACAGTTCTGAAAAGTGGGTTCTAGAGACTCAGAGGGAGGGCTCACTGCCTGCATGTCATACTGCCTGCGTCTGCAGGGCGGATCTTCCATCTCCTGGCTGTGTCTTAGTGGACCTTAGTTTCATCATCTGCAAAATGGGGTTTCTAGTAGAACCTACTTCATCCAGGTGCTGTTAGGTGCCATCGAGTCAGTTCCAACACATAGTGATGTCATGCACAACAAAATGAAATTGCCCCATCTTACACCATCCCTACCATTGTCGTAGTTGAACCCATTGCTGCTGCCACTGAGTCAATCCATATTGTTGGGGATCTTCTTTTTTAGGTGAACCTCTACTTTACCAAGTATGGTATCTTTCTCCAGGCACTGATCTCTCTGGACAACATGTCCAAAGCATGAGAGATGAAGTCTTGCCATCCTTGCTTCTAAAGAGCATTCTGACTGTGCTTCTTCCAAGACAGATTTGTTGGTTCTTCTGGCAGTCCACAGTACTTCTAGAACATCATACCTCAAATGCATCAATTCTTCTACAGACTTCCTTATTCACTGTCCAACTTGCACAAGCAAATGAGATGATTGCAAATATCAGGCACACCTTAGTCCTCAAAGTGACATGTTTGCTCTTTAATACTCTAAAGAGATCTTTTGTAGCAAATCTGGCTAATGCAATACATCATTTGATTTCTTAACTGCTGCTTCCATGAGTGTAGACTGTGAATCCAAACAAAATTGACAACTTCAATCTCCATTTATCATGATTTTGTTTATTGGCCGAGTTGTGAGGATTTTTGTTTTCTTTACATTGAGGAGCAACTCATACTTAAAACTGTAGTCTTTGATCTTCATCCATTAAGTTCTGTTTGCTTCCAGCAAGCAAGCTTGTATCATCTGCATATGGCATCTAGTTATTAGTTTATTAAGAAGGCTAATACCTGTGCCTTGTTAACAGTTAATGTGCTTGTCTGCTAACCAGATGTGCCTTAGAAGAAAAGCCTGCTGATCTGCTTCCAAATATCCCTCATTGGAAACCTATGGAACATAGTTCTACTCTGATACACATGGGGTCGCCATGAGTGGGAGTTGACTTGAAGGCAACCTTCATACTCATGAAGTGCTTAGATTAGGTTACAGCACAGAATTCACATGACCTGGATCCATCCTGGTTAGGTATCTGACTCTACATTCATGCAGCTGCCAGGCCTTGGATCAGCAGGGCTCTCTGGAGAAGTGACCAGTATCAGGGAGGCTGGGCTCCCAATGGACCTTCGCTCTCCCCTGCAGCATGATTTCACTGTTACCATGCAGATGGCAGCCAAAGAAAGGAGTGTGACTAAAACTTCCCGTTTTCAGCTGTTGGTTCTGTGATAACAGGCAGGCAGGCCCCAGATGGAGGGCTTCCGCCAACTGAGCCGCTGCTGCTACGCCTACTGCTGCCACCTGGGGATCTTTTTATGATCATTGCCTAGAAGATCAGTAGGGATTTTTCCTCAAGGAACAGACCCTGGGTTCATCCTCCCCTTAACCTCCTTGGGTAGTATTTCTCCTCTACCAGTGGACTGCTAACCACAAGGTCGGTGTTTCAAACCCACAAGCTTCTCCTCAGAAACCCTATACGGCGTCACTATGAGGTGGAACCAATTCAACAACATGTAACAACACATCCTCACACAGGAGCCCTGGGGGTGCAGTTAGGTCAGTGGTTGGAACCCACTAGCAACTCTGGGGGAGAAAGATGAGGCTTCTGTAAATATCAGCCCCAGAACCCCTAGGGAGCAATCCTACTCTGTCCTTTAGTGTCACTGTGAGTTGGAATTGACTCAACAGCCTAGGGTTTGGTTTTTGGGTTCAGTCCTCACACAGGGGATCATGCTCAGGGGATCATGGGATGCAAACTTTTCCCAGGTATGTTAAAGGTTATCCAGCCCAGAATTACTGTGGTGTTATGACTTCTCTAATGTCTCTTCTAGTCAACTCTCACAAAACGTTTCTGTTCTGCTGCAATTGGGTAAGAGAAGATGGACAAAGACATGGATAAGATGCCACAATTCAGCTGTGGGCATTAGCAGAGTTAGTTGTAAGTTTAAAAACTTGAAACTCTAGCATGGGTTTAAAATGAGCCATCTCAGAAGTAGGCAGAGGGGAATCTCACTACCATCAAAGAAGAGCCAAGAGTGGAGCATTTCCTTTGAATCCTGAGATGCCCGTTCATTGAACCTCCTTGACCCAGGGACAGAAAGCTGTGTCAGAGGAACAGCACCAGCAGAACCAAGAACCAGAGCACTAGACAGATCAGTGGACTTCCCAGCCCACAGAGCAAGTACAGCTGAGTGACTTTGGGCAGGAAGCTTGCTTGTAGAGTGAGGTGCCTCTAGGCACTTGAGTAGAAGAGCTAGGTTTACAGACCCACAGAGCTGAGTGCCTTTAGTCTGAGGCTTATTATGGTAGAGTTGTGTATTCTATGGGCATTTATCACAGCTGACTGGAACAACTGTGCCCTGAGAATTTCTGATGAATCCCGTAATTCTTGAGTATGGTGTTTGCATTCTGTGTGACCATTTTGGTGTTTTATCGAACCCAGTTGAGTAGAGAGGGCTATGGGAAAAATGGTTGGTGCCTCATATTTTTTTCAGTTAAAAATAATCCAGGCCTCTATAATTATTTCTAGTTTCCTAATTAACTTTTTTGCAGCCATGGTTCAGGTGTAAGGTTGTCACATACAATACAGGATGCTCAGTTACATCTGAATTTCAGATAAACAATGAATTTTTGTTAGCATAAGTATGCCCCCATATTTATACTAAATATGACATTTATACTAAACACATATCTGTTGTTTACATGAAATTCAAATTTAACTGGGCATTCTGAATTTTTATTTGTAATCTCTGCCAACCTTACAGACCAAGACCACAGAGAGCTCTTCTAGCATTATTGAAGAAATCTGGTTCCTTCTAGTACCGATGTCCCCAGAAGCCAGTCCTGAGAAAGGACTTGTACACAGGTGGTTTGAAAGGTGGCCCCAAGAAGCATAGAGAAGGAGCAGAAAAGTGAGACAGGGAAGGGACGGAAACCAATAAAAAGGGAAACTGGAGCTCAGTCTCCCAGGAAACTTCCCAGCAACCATGCAAAACAAGTCTTAGGGGAGAGAGAAGTTGGAATTTATCCACCCACTCCCAGCTCCCTTGACTGAATGGTCCTGCAGACATTAACACCCTTGCACTTCCTGGTAGCACCTGTACTTGACTCAACATGCCCAGGGCAAAGAAGCTGGGCGCTTCAGGCCTGCCAGGTGGAAAGGCTGTCAGTGTACTGGAAACTCTCCCGCAGCTGCAGGTAAGCAATCCTACACCTGAGCAGAGAGAATCAACTGTAAGATGTACTCTTTGCCCAAGGTTGTCCTCTCAATCATAGAAAGATCGAAAAACTTTCTCAGTCTGAGTGTTGCTATGAAGATAAAATGAGAGTATGTGTGAAAGAGGGTGTTAAAATTATAAAGCACTACAGAAATTAAGGTATAGGGTGTGGTGCTATGGGTTAATGCGCCAGACTGCAAAGCCGTTTGAACTGCAAGGTCGGCAGTTCAAGCTCACCAGCTGCTCCTTGGAAACCCTATACAGGGTCGCTATGGGTCAGAACCAACTCGACGGCACTTCACAACAACAAGCATGGTTTAGTTAAGAAAGGAAAAGAGAAAGGGAGAAGGATGAGGGGAAGGGAAGAAGGAAATAAAGAGAGAGAAGAAAGAAATCTATACTAACAGCATAAAATAATACCCAAGGCAATAAATGTATTTGTTCAACAGTTTTTATTGAGTATCTTTCTGTGTGCCAGACCTCATTCTAGGTATTAAGGATTCAGTAGTGAACCAAACAGTCCAGATTCCTGCCTTTATATTCTAGTGAAGGAGTAAAATGAATAACAAGTTGGAAAAGTGCTGTGGATAAAATTAAATCAGGGAAGAGGGGACTAGGGAGAGTTTGGGAGAATTTTGCAATTTTACATAGGATGATCAGTCAGGGAAGGTATCACTGAGAAGGTGACTTCTGCATCAAGACCTGAAGGAGATGAGAGAGCAAGCAATGTGGCTCTCTGGGGAAAGTGTATTCCAAACAGAGGAAACCTTGAGGGCAAAGGGTCTAAGATGGGTGTGTGCCTTGGTCTGTGGAGGAGAAGCAAGGACAACAGCACGGCCAGTTCAGAGAAAGCGATGGCAAGGATGGTAGGAAAAGAAGGCCCATAGGATGGGAGACAGCTAATGTGTTAAGAACAGGCTCTAAAGGAAAAGAGATGGAAGCCAGTCAATAAACTGGGAGGCTAGTAAGTAATATAGTGAAATCAGATCGTGGCAGGACCAGGGCAGCAGGAATGAATGGAGTGGAAGGGACCAGATTCTGGATCTGTGTTGTCAGGTATTGCCAACAGGATTTACTGCAAGAATGGATGAGAAAGGTATGAAGTGGCTGGCTTACAAGCTTTCATGAAGGTGCTTAGGGTCAGAATGAGGGGTGTAAGATGGAATCTCCACTGAATAGTTTTCCTGTTGTCCAGATGGGTCTGGTGATGATGGGAATAGGAGACTTCATCTCTTATACTTTGGATATTTTATCAAGAAAGACCAGTTCCTGGAGGAGAAAATTATGCTTGGTAAAGTGGAGGATCAGCTCAAAAGAGGACAGCCTCCCCAGTGAGACGGACTGGCACAGTGGCAACAGTAATGGGTTCACGCAGAAGCACAATTGTGAGGATGGAGCAGAATAGGGCAGTGTTTCATTCTGTTGTGTGTAAGGTCCCTGTGAGTTGGAATCCATACGATGGCCCATAACTGTATATTCAATATTTTTTGCTAAAATAACAGTTCAAATATTCCTGCACCAATCTAAAATCTTCTGTCACCACCTGCCACAGCACCCCTTCCTGGCACAAGGCTTGCTTGTGATTTGTGTACTTTGTTGTGAACGGATGTAAGTCCATTAATCTATAACAAGTCCTATTCTTCTGGAAGCTACCTAGCCAGCACACCTTCTTTCCTCTCACTTAGTCAACCCCAAAGTAACCCAACATTACAAAGACCTGGTATTCAAAGCTGACTTGGTTGTGAAGATCATACATGTGCCCCCCACCCACACACACATGTACACATACTGTCAGCAGCAGCAGCATCTGTTGCAACCAAATCCATTGTTGTACTATTCAGCTGTCAACAATGATTGGGAATCATGACTGAGAGACCAGAACTGCTTGTGTACATCTCTTCTCTTCTGCTACTCTGAGGCAGCAAGGACCCTTAAAAACCAATTAGAACATCCTCCCCTCGTACAGAGTAAATAAATGCAGGTCTCTGACAAGAGAGCGGGGATGGGAGGCTGTGAGGCATTGGGTGGGATTTTCCCTTGCCACAACAACCTCTTCACTCATCGGAGTCTGGCTCAGAGGTTTTAAAGGGAGGCAGAGCTATAACTCATGAGATTAAAACATGCCTGCTTCTCCTCAGACATGTATTCTATATGAAAATGTGGTTTATGGGCATCAGGTCCACAAATCTAAAGCCCAAGCAATTCTACCTATGACCATCAGTCATGGAAGTTACACTCACTGAGAATGAAAATGTACACGACCACTGTTAGCCCATAACCAGCAACGGCATGTCCTCCCCCGAGGAACCAGGTTTCCCTGACAACAACTATCCACCCTGTTTTTACTGGCTGGTACCCAGACTAGTGGCATTGACTCTCAAACAAGAGTATTTATCATGAGATGCTCTCAAGGCTCATCTCTTCTGGTTTGTAGAGAGGGGATTAGATTAGGAGTCAGAAAAGAAGGCTTTGATTTCTACCTCGGCCACTTACACCCCACATGAAACTCGGCTGTTCTCCCTCTTTGTCTCAGTGTTCTCCTCTGCCTAAAAGTAAAGATATTAATACCTGAAATAGTCTGTGAACCTCATTTTCAACAGTTGCTATAAGAATCGTTTTCATCCAGTATAGCATAGTGGTGAAGATTTGGGGCTTTTCAATGTCTGACTCTACTATTTATTCACTCTGCAACCTCGGACAATTCATTTAGCTTCTCGATCCCTCAATTTCTTCCTCTGTAAAATAATAACAGTACCTGCCTTATACTAGTGTTATATGAATTAAAAGAGTTAATAATTCTATGAGGCTTAGAACAGTGCCTGGCTAAGTTTTGTAGGTGCTAAATTCTACGTCCTTATATACAATGCATTCATTCAACATTTATTGACCAGTTCCTGAGAAAACAAAAATTAACAAAGCATGATTATGCCTTAGATCAAAAGTGAGGAACATCTGGCCCTCAGGCTGCATAAGACTCGTGAAATAATTTGGTTTGGCCCTGCCTAGGCAACTGTAGTTCCAACCATCACATTGCTCAGTGCTGTTAAGTCGGTACTGGTCTATAGTGACCCTGTATAGGATTTCTTGGGAGCAGCTGGGGAGCTTGAACTGCCAACCTTGTGGTTCAAGCTGACTTTACAGTCCAGTGCATTACTGGATTACAGCACCACACACACATCACATTTTGTTGTTGTTGTTAAGTGCCATCGAGTCGGTTCCGACCCATAGCGACCATGTACATGGTTTCCAAGGGTGTTTTAGGGGTGAATTAATTAAATGTTTGACCAACTATAACAAGCTAATTTTTAAGCTGATAATGTTGTATGACCCATAAATGATGTTAAAACTTTTGGCAGAAGAAAGGTTCCCCATCCCTGCTTGAGTAGTTCACATTTGAATGTGGAAAGCAGATGTCTTTGCCATTAACTCAATATGTACTGTTGATGCTAAGTGCCATCGAGTACTGTACTAAGGAAATATACAAAATACAAGAACAAAAGGAACATGGAGAGTGGTGCTAGAAGAGGAATTTCAAAAGGCTTCACAGAGGAGGTGAAGTCTCTGCTGAGCCTTCAAGGATTAGCTGGCTTGGCATTCCCAAAGGTGTAACATATTATCAGAGCCACAGGAGTTTGGAAGCACATAGAATCTTCTGGGAGCCAAGGCCTAACTGTGGCGGTCATGTCATTTAGATGGGACATGGGAAAAGTAAATCTGGAAACACCGTTAGGACTAGATTTATAAAGACCTGGGATTAAAGGTTATTGTGTGCCTTTCAGTTGATTCCGATTTATAGGAGAGACTGGTGGGTTTGAACCACCTACCTTGCAGTTAGCAGTACAGTAATTATCCTGCAGTGCCACATCAGGTTCCATGAATGCCATGTTAGTACATTTTAATTTTATCTTATAATTTCTTGACTTAGCTCAAGGTCCTCAAAAGCTAACTCTAAGACAAGGATTCTTTTGAGAATGATTTATTAGTAAGTTTTACCAAGACAAACCGGAAGAGAGAAGATAGGGTTAAAAACAACAAAACAAAACAAGTCATGTGGCATACATAAGTCCCACAAAAGACAATTTGAATTCAATCCTGCAGGGTTCCTAATGAGACTAATGTCACCTCAAGAGTAGTCTCAATGGAGGAAAGGGAACTGGAGAACTTATACCTACTCACTCAGCAGTCACTGGTTAAGGACTTCCACAGGCACTTTGGGCTGTCCTCACCTCCCAGTATAAGAAGTTCAGGTAGCCTGAAGTCAGTCCCTCAACAAGGAGATACAGACGCTGGCTGTTGGGAATCAAGACATCCTCGGAGTCAATGTTGTTGTTAGGTGGCGTTGAGTTGAGTCAGTTCCAACTCATAGTGACCCTATGTTCAACAGAACGAACCACTGCCTGGATCTGTGCCATCCTCACAAATATGGTTACACTTGAGCACATTACTGCTGGCACTGTACAAATCCAACTAGTTGGGGGGTTTCCTCTTTTTCACTGATCCTGCACTGTACAAAGCATGGGGTCCTTCTTCAGGGAATGGTCCCTCCTGATAACATGTCTGAAGTATGAGAGATGAAGTCTCACCATCCTGACTTCTAAGGAGTATTCTGGCTCCATTTCTCCATGCCATCGTCTCTGCCTCCAACTCTGGTACTGCTGCCTCTCTGCCCATGCTCTTCCCTCTTGCTGGCCACAGAGTCGTCTGTTCCTAGAATGCAAGATCAACCACTCCCCCCCCCTTTTTGTTACACATCTTCTACCTTTACAATTGTGACAATTGCAATTAGTCATGATAACAATTACTACTAAATCAAAAGAAACCTATCCCTATCTTCTTTCTCCTGGCCCATCTAGACTAGATGGAAATTGTTCAACGGGGATTCTACCTTCTCCCGCACACTCTGGAACTAAACTCCCTCTTGAAAACTTTTAAGTCAACCACTTTGTACCTTTATAGCCCAACCCCCCCCCCCATTTTAGGTAGCCAATGTCTGAGTTGCCCATCCCTATCACCCTTGTGTACTGAGGGGATATGCTAGATCTTTGATTTGAAGACTCCTTCCCTCTTGGTTGGTATATAAGATAAGGTCAAGTTCATCAAATTGCTACTGATATCCTTGTCTTTCTCTAGTCAATTTTTGATCATCAAGTCATCCAAGCTAGGTCAAATAGGTACTATCCATAAGTTTAGGCATTCCTGTGCATCGCCCCCCACTACATGTTTGCTGGACAGTTCACTCTCAGCTTCAGCTACCAGTGGCCAAGTCAGTATCCATGGGCTCAGTGGTTCCCAAATATCTACAAACTTCAGACCAGCCAGCTCTTTCTCCTCTCTCTCTTTCATCTCAAGGTCGACAGAAGTCCATGAAACATGGTCAAGCTCAGTCCTACCAATACATCTTGACTGCATGTTTGACAACTTCAGGCTGAAGAAGTTGATAAAATTCTTCAATTTCATCATCACTGACTTGAGTGGGTGCTGTGTAAGTTTGAAACATTGTGCTACTAACTGGTCTTCCTTGTATAGCATTGTACTTCAAGATAGATCTTGAAATGTTCTTTTTTGATGATGAATGTGACACCATTCCTCTTGAATTTGTTGTTTCTGGCATAGTAAACCATATGATTGCCTGATTCAAAATGGCCAATACCAGTCCATTCCAGCTCACTAATGCCTAGGATATCTATCTTTATGCATTTCATTTCATTTTTGACAACCTCTAATTTTCCTAGATTCATACTTTGTACATTCCATGTTTTGATTATTAATAGATGTTTACAGCTGTTTCTCATTTTAAATTTTGTCCCATCAGTAAACAAAGGTCCTGAAACCTTACTCCATTCTCGTCATCACGGTCAACTCTACTTTGTGGAGGCAACATGTTGTTGTTGTTGTCAGGTGCCATCGAGTCGGAACCGACTCATAGCGACCCCATGCACAGCAGAACGAAACAATGTCTGATCCTGGGCCAACCTCACTACTGCTGCCACACTTGAGTCCATCAATGATGCCACCTGGCTGATCCATCTCGTTGGGGGTCTTCCTCTTTTTCTCTGACCCTCCACCTTACCCAGCATGACATCCTTCTCCAACGATTGTTTCCTCTGGACAATATGTCCAAAGTAGGAGAGATGAAGCTTAGCCATCCTGGCCTCCAAGGAGCACTCTGGCTGCACTTCTTCCAAAACAGATCTATTGGTTCTTTTGGCAGTCCATGGCACTTTCAGTATTCTCCTCCAACACCACAACTCAAAGGCATCAATTCTTCTACGATCCTCTTTATTCACTGTCCAGCTTTTGCATCCATATGAGGCTATTGAAAACACCATGGCCTGGGTCAGGCGCACCCTAGTCCTCAAGCTGACATCTCTGTTCTTTAACACTTTAAAAAGTTCCTGTGCAGCAGATTTGCCCAGTGCAATACGTCGTCTGATCTCTTGACTGCTATTTCCGTGAGTGTTGATAGCTGATCCAAGAAGAATGAAGTCCTTGACAACTTCAATCTTTTCTCCATTGATAAGAATGTTGTTTATTGGTCCAGTGGTCAGGATTTTTGTTTTCTTGGCATTGAGATGTAATCCATATCGAAGGCTGTGCTCTTTAATCTTCATAAGTAAATGTTTCAAGTCCTCTTCACTTTCAGCCATCAAGGAGGCAATATGAGTGTCAGTCATATTATGAGTGACTTCCAACCTGAGAGGCTCATCTCCCAGCATTACATTGGACAATATTCTGGTGTGAGTCATTCTGTTTTCACCTTCTGTCACTATATCCATCAATGTCCCACTGCTATTCATAAGGTTTTCAGTGGCTAACCATTCAAAAGCTGTCTGCCTTTCTTTGTTTCTAGTCTTTCTTAGTCTGGAAGTTCAGTTGAAACCTGTCCACCATGAGTGACCCTGCTGGTCTTTAAAATACTGGTGCCATAGCTTCTGTCATCACAGGAACATGCAAACCACCACAGTGTGACAAACTGACAAGATGAGTGGTGGCTTATGGAAGCCAATATCATGCAAATGTAAAACGATCAAAGGGTCTGAAAGGAGCACTGCACCAATAGTATCTGTCAGAGTTATGGAGAGTCATTGACATTCTTTAATCAGCAAAGGATATGACCTGATCTCTCTGTCAGATATCTAATTGATAATGATAATAATACAGGAAACAAGATGTGGGGGGTATATGGGGATGCTATGTACTATATTCAACCTGTATGCTGAGCAAATAATCTGAGAAGCTGGGTTCTATGAAGAAAAACGTGGCATCAGTATTGGAGGAAGACTCATTAACAACCTGCGATATGCAGATGATACAACCTTGCTTGCTGAAAGTGAAGAGGACTTAAAATACTTACTGATGAAGATCGAAGACCACAGCCTTCTTTATAGATTGCATCTCAATGTAAAGAAAACAAAAATCCTCATCACTGGACCAATAGACAACATTCTTATCAATGGAGAAAAGATTGAAGTTGTCAAGGACTTCATTTTTCTTGGATCAACTATCAACACTCACGGAAGCAGCAGTCAAGAAATCAAACAACGTATTGCATTAGGCAAATCTGCTGCACTAGACCTTTTCCAAGTGTTGAAGAGCAGAGATGTCAGCTTGAAGTCTAAGGTGCGCCTAACCCAAGCCATGGAATTTTCAATAACCTCATCTGCATGCGAAAGCTGGACAGTGAATAAGGAAGACCATAGAAGAATTGATGCTTTTCAGCTATGGTATTAGAGGAGAATATTGAAAGTGCCATGGGCAGCCAAAAGAACCAATAGATCCGTTTTGGAAGAAGGGCAGCCAGAATGCTCCTTGGAGGCCAGGATGGCCAAACTTCATCTCTCATACTTCGTTTCGTTGTACATGGGGTCACTGTGAGTCGGTACCAACTCAATGGTACCTAACAACAACAACAACAACAACAACATGTACTATAGTCACATTTTTAAAAAGAAATCTAAAATGGTTCTAAAAGTTTATATAGAAACAAAATTAAATAGAAAAAAGAAGAGAACATTAAAGAATGTTAATTGAGATGTGCAAGTGTTGTGGATTGAATCATATCCCCCATAATATGTTGAGGTCCTAGCCCATGGTACCTGTGACTGTGGTCTTATTTGGAAATGGGGCCTTTGCATATGTAATTAGTTACAAGGAGGTCATTAGAGTAAACCCAAATCCAATATGACTGGTATCCTCATGGAAAGAGGAGAAGAGACAGAGGCAGGCACAAAAGCAACATGGTCATGTGAAGGCAGAGGCAGACCTAGGACTTGTGCTGCCATAAGCCAAGGATAACCTGGGGCTACAAGAAGCAAAAAGAAACCAAAAAAAGATCATTCCCTAGAGCCTTTGAAGAGACATGGCCCTGGCACCACCTTGCCATCAGACTTCTAGCCTCCAGAAAGATAATAAGTTTCTGTTGTTGTAAACCACCCACTTTGCTGTGATTTGTTACAACAGCCCCAGGAAATGAATACAGCAGGGAAAGAAGCAAAGAAAAAGTAATAAGATGGATTTAGAACTAGAAGAGACATGTAGCAGGAAGCAAGGTAGGAGATGCTGAAAGGAAAAAGTGGTCCATGGCATTTAGGGACACAGAGATGTCAGAGGAAGTTAAGGAATGAGCAGAAGTCATTACATTTGACTATTACAAAAGCATGGGGAACCTTCACAGGAGCCATGA
Organism: Chrysochloris asiatica; assembly: GCF_000296735.1. Taxonomy (NCBI): domain Eukaryota; kingdom Metazoa; phylum Chordata; class Mammalia; order Afrosoricida; family Chrysochloridae; genus Chrysochloris; species Chrysochloris asiatica. Next base: position 13,787,744 of record NW_006408580.1, on the reverse strand, counting down.
TGAAGGGAAAGCCATATTGCAATAGACTGAATAGAAGCTGAAAGAATAGAGGGGGCAGTGTATGCCAGGACCTCCAAATCTGTAATCCATGGACTAGCAACTACATCTGGGAGCTTGTTATACATGCATCTTCTTAGGCCTCACTCCAGAACTACTGAATTAAAAATTCTGAGGGTAAAGTCCAGAAACCTGCCTTACTAAATCCTCCAGGTAATTCTGATGCATGCTAAAGTTTGAAAAACATTAACGTATACATACAACTTTCAATAACTTTGACTATGAGCAGAAAAAAAAAATGTGACAGCTATCTACAGAGAAGCCAATATTCATTTAGGATGGAAAATTAGACAGCTTTACAAATCAAAGGAAATATTAAAAGAACATACAGGCTACCTATTGGTTTTACCACTAACAAATAATTGTTAAGTGCCGTCGAATGGATTTCTACTCATAGTGACCCTGTATAAGGTTTCCAAGGAGTGAATAGTGGGTTTGAACTGCTAACCTTGTGGTTATCTGACAGAACCACACCAGGACTCCTAACAAAGAATGTTGTTGTTGCTCAAAAATTATCATACTGCATGGTCAAGTCTGGCATCCACAGCAAACTGCTAAGATGAGCACCCTGTGGAAATGGGACATGCTTCTTTTGTAGTACAAAATCATATGGGTCATAATTGTCAACTGTATTCCTCACAGTATTTTATAATATGAAGTATTGTTGTTGTTTAGTTCTGGTGAGTCAGTTCCAACTCATAGTGTCCCTGAATAGGTTTCCAAGGAGTAACTGGTGAGTTTGAACTGCGAACCCTGTGGTTCAAACCGACCTTGTGGTCCAGTGCTTTTTCCCACAGTGCCACACCAGGACTCCTAAATAAGAATGTTGTTGTTGTTGTTGTTAAGTGCCGTTGAGTCGGGTCCGACCCATAGCGACCCTGTACATGGTTTCCAAGGGTGTAAATCTTTACGGAAGTAGAAAGCCTCATCTTTCTCCCGCGGAGCAGCTGGTAGTTTCGAACCACTGACCTTAAGCTTCGCAACCCGATTCGTAACCATTACGCTACCAGAGACTGATTATTGCTGTGTGTGTTGGTATAGTGCTGTGGGATAAGTTGGTATAGTGCTGTGGGATAACTGGACTGTTAACCGTAAGGTTAGTGGTTCAAATCCACTAACTGCTCCTTGGAAACCCTATACAGGGTCACTATGAATCAGAACTATCTTGAGATCACTTAAAAACAGCCCAGCATGAAACCAGCCATCAAGAAGGTCACTAGAAACAATTGAAACTCTCTCTTCAGAGGCAGATATACTGAAAAGCTAAATGAATTTGTTGTAGCAAATTTTACAATAGAGTCCAAACTTCTAATTCCTAATGTTCAACTTTACGTTAGAGTTTTTTTGTTTTGTTTAGTTTTGTTTATAATTATTACTGTGAAGCAATCCATTCCAAACCTGTGGCATGAATATAGTGGGGTCCTGGATAAGGACAGCAAGAAGAAACACTTTTGGCAGAACTTTTGAGGTCAGTGGATCTTGAGGCTAGAGAATATCTTCCAGCTGACCTGGTGGGCCCAGAGTGTACCTCCTGTGCCAGAACTGCCAGCTCAGGTGGTGTAAGTGGCACACGGCAGAGATGGTGTCAGGCAGGCCAAGAAGTAGCAGGATTGAAGCACCAAGAAGTTGAAATTGGGCAGCTCAGATACAAAGGATGATGACAAATACAACCGTCTCTGAACTTTCAACTCAGATGATGAGATCACACAACTGCTCAGGAAGCACAAACCTTCTAACTTGGGGCTGGCTAGTCCATGTAGCAGCAGCATGTGGGTTTCCCTGTGAGGACATTGGCGAGGCCATAGAAACCAGGGTAGGGGACACGGGCTGCTGCATTGGGGGGGATTCTACACAAGCATGGCATGGGGCTATGTATGTGCAAGGAAAAGTCAAAAAGTATTGCTCCTGGAATTCCATCCATTCATGCATGGTTTCATTCCTAACAAAACATGCTTAAAACATGTCTTGGCAAACAGTCGAAGACTGCAGAGAAGTTTTCTCAGTAATACACTTGTCGTAGTTTCATTAGGATGCCTTCCAAAAGCAGATCGAATCAAAACAGTGCCTTTCCAAGGGGATCTGCATGGGCCAGCTAAATTCATGGCTGAGAGGTCATTTCAGAAGGTTGTGATGATTGTTTGGGGGAATTCCAAAAGGATCGTCTTGATCGATTTTCTCAAGGAATACAGAAAGATCATGGGAGCATCTTAGGATGAAGTCTTGGGAAAATTTGAAAACTGTATTGATGAGAAATACACCAGAAAAGTTGCACCAAGGAATATATATATATATATCATGCCAGTGCACCTGCTCAGTCTTCAAAGGTTAGCAAGGGCTATGAGACTTTTGTTGGGAAGCCTTACCTCATTCACCCTACAGCTGTAATCTTGCCCCTTCGGACTTCTTTTTGTTCTTCTAACTCAAAGAACATTGAAAAGAAACACAATTTGAGTCCCTCAAGGATGCTAAACCTGCAGTTCTGACGTGGTGTAGATCAAAGAGCACAAAATTCTTTGGGGAAGGGTTACAGAGATCTAGATGGAGGATATATTGAGAAACAGTAGCTTCACAATTTGATGTTTTTTGTTTAGTCAAGGTTTCTATCATTTTTGTAGCAATACTTTTTTGATTCCTGGTGTGGCACTGTAGGATAAGCACTGGACTGCTAACCACAAGGTTGGCAATTCAAACTCTCCAGCTGTTCCTAGAAACCCTATACAGGGTTGCTATGAGTCAGAACCTATGCAACAGCACTTAACAATATTATTTTGTAGCAATACTTTTTGACTTACCCTTGCATATTTTTTTTTTTTTTTTACAGCATGAACTATGAAGATGCAACTGCTTAGGCTCAGCATACAGAAACTCAGTGGGCTCAAACCGCTGCCACTTAGCCCCCTGGGTAGGCCCAGGGGCATGGGGGGCAAGCTGCTTTCTTGGACCGAATCACTTTTTTCTTTTTGTTTTTAACCTTTTATTGTGAATTGAGTGAAAGTTCACAGACAAGATCATTAACTTTACATTCAACAAATCATACGCTTTGTTTCATCTCAATGATTGCAATCCCCTCCCTGCAACAACCGTTATCCCACTTTCTCCCTGTGCTTCCTATTTGCACTCCACCCACCTTCCCATCCCTTCTCAACTTTGTCTTTAGGTAAATGTTGCCCTTTTGATTTTAAATGATTTACCATTCCATGGTGTTGTCTCCCCTATATACCTATCTACATCTTGGCTGAAAATTGGGTCACAAAGGTAAATTGCTTCCAGACCTGAAGGGTGATCATGAATCATAGTCTCAAGTTCCTCCAGTCTCTTTCTGACCAATAAAGCCAGTTGTTTTCAATAATTTTGAGTTTTGTTGATTTACATTTTCTCCCACTCTATCCAGGGCTTTCTAATGTGGTCCTTTTCAGAGCAGTTGGCAGTTAGTGGTTGGGCACTATCTTGTTCTTCCGGTCTGAGTCACGGAGATTGATGTTCACATGTTCCATTAGTCCATTGGACTTATTGATTCCAAGTTTCTTCAATTCTCATCAAGATTCTTTCTTCCGCACATGGAGAGACCAATAGCTGCCCCTTAGATCACCACCCATGAGCTTTTAAGATCCCAGATGCTACTCACCAAAGTAGGATGTAGAACATCGTCTTTGTGGATTCTGTATACCAAGTGACCATAGTGTCCCCTGATACTATGGTCCTGAGTCCCCAGGCCCAGAAACTCATTGCATTAAGAAGTCTGATAATATCTAAGAAGTTTTCATCATTTCATCATTTCATCATTTCGTCTGCTGCATTCTCCACCATATTCATAGTTGTGTTTTCAGCAAAGGTAAGTATCCATGTACAAATATCTTTTCAAACCCTTATATATTAGTGGGTTTATTCCCACTCTTCCTCTTATACCCATTCAGCCTATGTTTCTGTCCCTATGTCTACCAGCAGAACACTGTTGTTCCAAGGTTGTGTATATAACACGATTCACCTCTATCCCCTTTAGCCCTTGCATACTTCCCTGTGTTCACCTGGCTTTATATTTTTCTGCCTACCTCCCTCTTGTATATTACCCTCCCTGTTGCCCACCTGAGTTAACATGTGTCTACCCTCTAGCCAGTGAATTACTCTTCCTTTTCTTCCACTCCTGGCAACCATCAAAGAATGTTCCTTAGCATGAAAACCTCTTCTTGACCTTTTATGATAGTGATCTCATACAATATTTGTCCTACTGTGATTGATCAGTTTCACTCAGCGTAATGTCCTTCAGGTTCATCCATGTTATAAGGTGTTTTTCAAACAGAATCACTTTGTAGAATCAATTAATTATTGAATGCTTGTACATCATGGCCATGGCTCAGGAGCTACCACTCCAGAGCTGCTCTGTGTGTTTCTTCTGTATTTTTAAAAAAATGCACTCAATTATCATCATCCTCTCCCCATGATTCTGGGGATTGGCTGTAAACTCAACTAGCTGAGTTTTCTGTGTGACGTCAGTCAGACTAGGGCTGATGATGTAGTCGTTCCAAAAGCTGCCTCACTTGCATGCTTGGCAGTGGACACTGGTATTAGCTGGGACCTCAGTGGGGGATTATTGTAAGGAACGTCTGCATGTGGTCTCTTCATAATGTCTGGGCTCCCTCATAGCATGACGAGTGGGCTTCAAGGATCATGTCTTGAGAAAGAGCCAGGTGGAAACTGTCCTCAGAAGTCACATAACATAGAGAAGTCGCTCTACTCATGGAGATAACCACAAGGCCTTCCTAGGTCCAAGGAAGAAGACATAGACTCTACCTGCGGATTATGTGGAAGAGCATGTAGAGTAGAAATGAAAGTTTATCATTGGCCAACTCATTTATGACCTGGCTTAGTCTAGCCGGTGAGCTCCAGGACATTTCTAATTACCTTCTCTGTGAACTCCTAGAGCCTTGTTTATTGTCGATGCCTTCAGTGCAATTTGGGCTTCTTCCTTCAGTACCATCGGTTCTTGATCATATGCCACTTCTTGAAATGGATGAACACCGATCATTTCTTTTTGGTACAGTGACTCTGCATTCCTTCCTTCTTCATTTGATGCTTTCTGATTCATTTAATATTTTGCCCATAGAATCCTTCAATATTGAAAATCAGGGCTGGAATTTTTTTCTTCAGTGCTTTCAGTTTGGGAAATGCTGAGCATGTTCTTCCATTTTGGTTTTCTAACTCTAGGTCTTTTCACATTTCATTATAACACTTTGCTTTTGTCTTTTGGAGTTGCCCTTCCAAATTTTCTGTTCACCTCTTTAACTCATTTCTTCCATTCATTTTAGCTTCTCTATGCTGGAGAGCAAGTTTGAGAGTCTCTTCTGACAACCATTTTGGTCTTTTTTCCCCCTGTCTTTTTATGACCTTTTGCTTTTTTTTTCCTGTATGATGTCATCCCACAACTCTTCTGGCCTTCAGTTATTAGTGTCAAATGCATCAAATCTGTTCTTGTGATCATCTCTAAATTCAGATGGTTCCAGAAGCTTATGGAAAACAAATTGAAATCTTTCAACAAACTGATGGAACACTGAACGTGTTCACTAATCCACACCAGAAAATTTGGAAGACTGATTTAAAGTGATTCACATATGTGCCCATTCCAAAGAGAGGTGACTTAATGAAATGAGGAAATCATCAAACAATATCATTAATATCACATGCAAGTAATTTTTTTTTTCTGATTGCAACAATATATCTTCAGGGAAATACCAGAAGTTTAAGCTGGATTCAGAAGAGGTAGTGGAATGAGGGGATATCATTGCTGATATCAGATGGGTCTTGCCTGAAAGCTGAGAATACCAGAAAGATGTATACTTGTGTTTCATTGACTATACAAAGGCTTTCAACGGTATGGACGATCTTGACAAATTTTGGAACTGTGAAGAATGACTATTCATACTACTTGATTGTGCTCATGAGGAACCTGTGCATAGACCAAGAGGCAGTTATTAGAATAGAACAAGAGAATACTGAATGGTTTTAAATCAAGAAAGGTGTGTACCAGGGTTGTATCTTTCTGCCATGCTTATTCAATCTGTTTGCTGAGCAAATAATCTAAGAAGCTTGATTATAAAACAGAACGTGGCATTAGGATTGGAAGTAAACTCATTAATGACCTGTGCTATGCAGATGATTCAACCTTGCTTACAAAAAGTTAAGAGGACTTGAAATACTTTACTGATGAAGATCCAAGATTACAGACTTCAGTATGGATTACATCTCAATAAAAAGAAAAGAAAAATATTCACAAATGGGCCAATAAATAAAAGACTTTATTTTGCTTGGATCCACAATCAACACTCATGGAAACAGCAATCAAGAAATCAAACGATGTATTGCATTAGGCAAATCTTCTATAAAAGACCTCTTAAAAGTATTCAAGAGCAAAGATATCAGTTTGAGGACTAAGGTGCATCTGATCCAAGCCATGGTATTTTCAGTCACCTCATATGCATGTAAAAGTTGGACAATGAATAAGAAAGATGATAGAAGAACTGATGTGTTTGAGTTATGGTATTAGAGAAGAAATATTGAAAGTATCATGGATTGCCAGAAAAAAACAAACAAATCCATGTTGGAAAAAGTATATATAGCCAGAGTGGTGCTCCTTGGAAGACAGAATGGTGAGACTTCGTCTCTCATACTTTGGACATGTTATCAGGAGGGATCAGTCCCTATAGAAGGATATCATAGTAAAGTGAAAGTTCAGCAAAAATAGAATACCCCCAGCAAGATGGATTGACACACTCTCAGCAGCAATGGACTCAAATATAACAACAATTGTGAGTATGATGCAGGGCCAGGTAGTGTTTCCTTCTCTTGTGACTAGTGTCACTATGAGTCATAACCAAGTAGATGGCACCTAGCTGCAACAACAACAACAGTGACTTCCTTTAAATGAAGGTAATGGAAAGTTGGGAGGCAAATCCTCAGATGGCCCCAGTGGCCAGAAATCTCGCCTTGGACCCAACACTGGAGGCTTTGGAAAATACCCAATGAGAGTTGCTTGCTCCTTTAGGGAGTTAAGCCCAGGAAGGGCATGATGCTGGAGGGACAAAAGAAATTGATCACCAGCCAGAATTACATCACCCTCTCACTTCATTTTTCATTACTGTTGTTGTTCTTTTTCCTGTGTTTAATTTCTCTCTTTCCTTACACTCCCTTAGGACGTCCCCCTTAGAGATGGGGTTGGGGGGTTTGATTGATTGGTGCTGAAAGCAGAGAGGTTGCAAGTAGAGAGAGATCACCTTACCCCAGGAGATAGTCTCCATGGCAACTGGGACAGGTTGGTGGGAGGGGCAGACAGATAAGGGCCCCACTTTGGGGTTCAGTGTTTGGTGGAGGTGAAAGCTGAAGTGTTTACAGTGGAGAGAGAAAAAAAAATTTAAAAAAACAACAACAACAAAACAGCCTGTTCGACTGGGTCAGTGAGTGGAAACATTATTGGAGATGGCTTTGAGGCTGGCCTCTGCTGATCTCTGGCCCTTCAGTCTTCCCTTCTTCATTACCCACGACCTTAGCAGCATGTGTATTTCTACCCTCCCCTCCACCCCCTCATCCTGACTTGGAGCACTTCTGGTCATTATTTCCTTCTGGAAAAGCTCTCTCCTCCTCCTCTTTCCTCCTCCTGTTCTCAATTCTTTAGCTCTATCTTGGCTTCTAACCTGAGAGAATCAGCAAAGCCAAGTTTCCATCCCACCAGGCCTTGGATAAGGGAGACAGGCCAGCTTCCTGTTGCAGTCTGGGTCCGTCCATGGTGTCTCCATATAGGCATTGTTCCTCGGGGTGTTTTAAATGAAGTCACAGCAAAAGAACAAGGAGACTCACCCAAGGCTATTAAGAAATTGAAACACAGATCGAACGTGCTCCCGTAGGCCCTCGCATCCCTAACACACTCTTATACTGCTGCCCTACCTGGCCCATTCAGGGCGAGGTGCTGCACAGGGATTTTCATTCTTTTGCTGTGAAGTGGCTTCTTCTAGGCAAAGATGGATGCAGAAATTGACGGCCTTCCCTCCTCCCTGTCTGAACTTGCTGGTACTGATGGCTGCACAGTCAAGAACCACAACACATTTCTGTGTTCTCTACTGACTTTTCTAACTCTCATTGATTTCCATTAGTTTAATTGAGCAATAGAAATCTCTGTGGTTGGTTCATCTTAGAGTAAATGTTTCTCCAGTTCCTTAAAGGTGCAGAGAAGGGCAAAGTAAAATGGAGACTCTCCAGTCTGCGCTGGTACCCAAAAGGTACTTACCTGGGTCTCACCCAAAAAAGGTCAGCTGTCTCAGCCCCGACTGGGAGGCCCTCCAGAGAAGGGTCCTAGTGTTGTTTCTATCTGGATTGTAAGAGGCTTCTCAGTGCCTGGTTCAAAAAGGAATTTAAAATGCATGCTCTTCCTCAACAAGTCAAACGCAGAATTACCATTTGACCCAGAAATTCCACTCCTAAAGATACACCTAAAAGAATTGCAAGCAGGGACTCAAATGAATACTTGTACAGCAAAGTTCACTTTAGCACTATTCACAGTAATCAAAAGGTAGAAACAAGCTAAATGGTGATCGACAGAAGAAGCAAAATGTGATATAGCGACCCAATCAAATATTACTCAGTCATGAAAAGGACTCCTGGTGTGGTGCTGTAGGATTAGCACTGGACTGCAAACCCCAAGGTTGGAGCTTCAAACCCATCCAGCGGCTCCTCAGAAACTCTGTGTGGGGTCTCAGAATCGACTCGATGGCACTTAACAACAACAACAAGAAGAAATGAAGTTCTGATATGTGCTATAATGCGGATGAACTTTGAAAACGTTATACTGAATGAAAAAACTCAGACACAAAAGAACAAATTTTGATATGAAATATCCAGAATCCATAGGTGAATCCATAGAGACAAAAAATAGAGTAATGGTTACTAGGAGTCCTGGTGAGGCACTGTGAACTGATGCTTCAGACTGCAAAGTCGTTTGAACTGCAAGGTCAGTGGTTCAAGCTCACCAGCTGCTCCTTGGAAACCCTATACTGGGTCGCTATGGGTCAGAATCCACTCGATGGCACTTAGCAACAACAGGTGAACGCTATGGAGTCCTGGTGTGGCACTGTGGGTTAACGCGCTGGACTGCAAAGTTGTTTGAACTGCAAGGTTGGTGGTTCAAACTCAAAAGTTGCTCCTTGGAAACCTTATGCAGGGTCACTGTGGGTCAGAACCGACTCGACTGCACTTAACAACAACTACAGTAGGTGGTCACTATGAGTCAGAAACCACTCGATGGCACTTAATAACAACAACAAGGGGCTGGGGGAAGAAGGAAATGGGGAGTGATTGGTCAGTGGGTACTGATTGTGTTTGTGTTTGGAGTGAGGCAAATGTTCTGGAGTTAAATCATGATAATGACTGCACACATTGTGAATGTATTCAATGCCGCTGAATCGTACAGTTTAAAATGACCAATTTTATGTTATATGTATTTTTACCATAGTAAAAATATGTGCCTTGTAATGACGCTGTGTACCTTAGTGGCCAGGACCCCGGAGTATTTGGGTGTGGGGGGGTGGGGGGTGGGCAACAGTACTGGTTTCCTTGAGATGCCCCTGGTTTTAGCATTGAAATCCCCTCAGTCCCAGGCAAACCAGTCTGGTTGCTTATTCTGTTTGCACTAGGACCCCGTATCCTCCTGAATGTGGAGCTTGGAACATCGCCTTTACATTCTCAGAGTCACAGTTTCCTTACCTGTGAGTGTGCTGGGCGGATGAGACAGCATAATAAATGAAAACATTAATTTGTTGTTGTTATTGTTAAGTGCCATCAAGTTGGTTCCGACTTATAGCGACCCTGTATAGGGTTTCCATGGAGTGGCTGGTGAATTTGAACTGCTGACTTTGCAATTCAAACCGACCATACTGTGCAGTGCATTATCCCGCAACGCCACACCAGGATGAATAGCAGCCAACAATTATAAAGCACTTACTATGGGCCAGGCACTGTTTCCAGCCAGTACTTCTAAAGCACACATGACGAACCCCCTAGCGATCTAGCAAAAATGTAGATTCAGATTCAGCAGGTCTACAGTAGTGCCTGGGAATCTGCATTTCCAACCAACTCCTGGATGATGCCAAGGACCACACTGAGCACCAGGATTCTCTTAGAATGGACTCATTCACATTGTGATGTTGACAAAAAATATTGCATATACCATGGAGAGTCAGAAGGATGGACAAATCAGTATTGGAGGAAATACAGCCAGAATGCTCAGGAAAGACCAATCACTAGAATAGGACATTATGCTTGGTCAGAAAAAACTAGAAAGACCTCAGTAAGATGGAATGACACAAGAGGCAGAACAATGAGCTCAAATATGCCAATGATCATTAATATGGCAAAGGGCCTGCCAAAGGTTTATTCCATGATTCATAAGGTCACAGAGACTTAGATCTGACTTAGCTCTACCAACAACAAGAAACTCTTTATAGATACTGATTCATTCAATCCCTATAGAAAAGACTAAGAACTGTGTTTTGGAGTCCTGGTGTGGCGCTGCAGTATAATACACTGGACCTCAAGGTCCGTTTGAACCATAAGGTTTGTGATTCAAATCCACCAGCGGTTCCTCGGAAACCCTATACAGGGTCGATATTTGTTGGAACCCAACTCTAGGGCACTTAACAGCAACAACAAAACAACTATTTATCTCTTTTCTTCTACAGACACAGTCAACAGCATAAGGAGGGTCAATGCCTTACCCAAGGTTACATATCAAGGAGGTGGTGGTGGTGATGTGCTATGGAGTCGGTTCCGACTCATAGTGACCCTGTACAGGGTTTCCAAGGCTGTAAATCTTTACGGGAGCAGAAAGCCTCACCTTTCTTCCTTGGAACAGCTGGTAGTTTCGAACTGCTGACCTTGCGGTTCGCAGCCTGATTGGTAACCACTACGCTACCAGAGCTCCTTAACAAGGAGGTATTAGAGCCAAAATTGGAACACAGAACAGAATGGCAGCATAAGTGGCAGTCATGAGCAGTACCCCTTTCTAATGCAAAGCTAATATGGGTAAAAGACTCAGTACTAGGCGCTATGGTTATTTGGCATTGTAGGCTAGGCATTGGGCGGCTAGCTGAAAGTTCGGCGGTACAAGCCCACTAGTTGCTCCTGAGGAGAAATATGAGACTGTCTGCTCTGGTAATGATTTACAGTCTTGGGAACCCCTACACAGGGTCACTATGAGTCCTAATAGAGTCAATGGCAGTGGTGGTGGTAGATTGTTGTTTTGAATCATGTTCGAAGCCACTCTGCCCTTGAGAAAATCATTGATCTTTTCAGATTCTTCGCTAGACCAGACATCTTCTAATATCTTTTCATAAACCAAAAATGAAACTAGTTGCCATCCCGTTGATTCTGATTCATTAGGGCCTCATGTATGCAGAACAGAACTGCACTCCATAGGGTTTCCAAAGCTGTGGCCTTTTAGAAGCAGATTGCCAGACTTTTCTTCTGAGACTCCTCTAAATGGCTTAAAACGGCTAATCTTTTGGTTAATCCTTGAGTGCTTAACTGTTTGCACTATGCAGGGACTCCATCATCCATCATCTGAGCTATAAGCATGGAACAGCCTTTCCAGTCAAGGGTTCAGAACCTGAGTCTTCTTCCTCTTGTTTTCCTTTTCAGTAATTCATTAGGACTTCCCAGGAGGTGGGCTCCAGGGACATGTTTCTCTGTAATTCTAACTCCAATGCCTAAAACAAGGACATTAAATCATCCATCCTTTCATTCAACTATGTTGGTTTCCTTGTGTCTAGTCCAGAGTCCAGTGAAAGTGCCTATTAAACCCTAAGTACACATTAGTTACCTCTGTGCCTCATAGACATCTAAATTAAAGATATTAATGTTGTTTAGGTGCCATCCACTTGATTCTGACTCATAGCGACCCTATGCCTAACTAGAATCCTATTCTTTGAGAACACACCAGAAGAACAATCCTTTCCCATGATTTTACAGACCTGAGATTGTATACCTACTATGTATATCGAAGAAGTCCTGGTGTGGCGCTGTGGGTTAATGCACCAGACTGCAAAGCCGTTTGAACTGCAAGGTCTGTGGTTCAAGCTCACCAACCGCTCCTCAGAAACCCTGTACAGGGTCGTTATGGGTCGGAACTGACTCAATGGCACTTAACAACAACAACAACAACAATGTGTATAGAATGGAGCCTTGATGGTACTGTGGGTTAGGCATTGGGCTGCTAACACCAAGGTTGGTAGTTCAAATACACCAGAAGGTCTGCGGGAGAAAGATGAGGCTGTTGTTCTCATAAAGATTTGCAGTCTCAGAAACCCCATATAGGGTCACTATGAGTCAGAACAGAGTCCACGGCAGTGGACTTTTTGGTGTGCCTAGAAATATGGTGCAGCCAGAAAGAGACGTCTGAAACTGTACCCCATCTGGCAGTTTTGTGATTGTTCTTAGCAGATGGTTGCAAGGGAACAGAGAGACTCAAGAGGCGGACACAACCAAGTGTTTTCAGGCCTTCTGGCTAGGGGGCTCTGTGAGAAAAGGGGAGGACAGTCTTAACCTGGGTCTTGATCAAAGTCCAAGAAAATATTTGGATTTACAGAATGGGGGAGGTTTCCCAAGCCAGGGTAATAACAGGAGCTGACAGCTGTCACCCCATCCTCTGTGGACCATGTTTAAAGAGTCTCCTGGACTGTTAAGGTCTGGGTGGGAGTGAAAAGTAAGAGGCTAGGCAGAGAGAGGGCAGATGGCCGAACCTCCCTGGACTGTGTCTGGTCTGAGAAGGTTTATGGGCAGAGGCTGTGGTAGAGCCCAAGCCCTAAAGTCTCCACACCTCCCCTCCCCTCCCCTCCACAGGGACAGCTTCCAGAGAGGTCTCCCCGTATCCATATGTGGGGTTTGGCTCTTCCTGCTTTTGGCTCTGCTCAGCGACAGGGGATTTGAAGGGTGGTTGTGTGATTTGTGCAGCTGTCATTAGGGTAATTGCACGATATTTTCCCAAATTTTTCCTGCAGCTTCAGGCTGGGTTTCCAAACTGCCGGTCCTACCAGGAGTTCTAGTGAGATGGTGTTGGCTCTGAGCCTGAGATTCAGCTGCTGAGTGAACCCCGGGGCTGCCCGCCGCAGTCTACCCATGGGACTAAGCACCAAGGTGCTAGGAAAGGATCAAAGGGGTCCCCTGAATTAGAAGTGGAGTGATCTCATGAATGGTACACTCTTAGTCACTGCTCATTGTACCCCCTGGCGCTCACCACTTTCAAAATGGAAACAGATACAAATTAGCTTGTGTCTCTTACAAAAGAGAGGACATCTTCTTGATACTAGGATTTCAAAGTTCGGAAAGGTTGGGAAAGACGGAGGAATTGAAAGAAGAATCACAGGAAGTGGGGTAAGTGGTATTACATGGAGGGGATTGCAATCATTGAGATGAAACGACGTAGATGATTGGTTGAATGTAAAATCTGCTCTGTAAACCTTCACTCAATTCACAATAAAAAGTTAGGAAAGAAAAACTAAGCCCAATGACAGACCAAACCCTGCAGTGAGTGAATGTCTGAAGCTGATTGAGGTCAGTGCCCAGAGCTCGTGTTGAAAGAAGGTAGGAAGATTTGGGAACCTGGCCAGGTGGAGAATCTTACTGAAAGTAAGACAAGCTAAAGAATGGAAGGATGGATGGATGCTGGAGAATTCGTTTGGATCCAACTCGGAAAGAATTACCTCCCTTTCTTCTCAAGTGGATCTGTTCACTTTCTTCCAGCACAGCCTGACAGATTCATATTTAGGGCAGGCTCCTCTAGCTTTCCCCAGATCACACATACACACACAGTTCTGCTTGTGGAGGGATGTGGGGAAGGGAGGGGTGGGGATAGAAATAAGAAAAGGACAGTCTAAGGTTTCACCTCCTTTAATAAAGTGGGGGTGGGGAAACTGGGGATAATGGGAGTGACTGGGCCACCTGTCTGGCATCCTGGGCCACCAGGGAAGATTCTCCCTAGCTAGTCCTCTGAAGCTCAGCAGCCAAGATCATGGGGCTCATGTTCCTTCTGACCCACTGGCTGGGGAGTGGGACGCACTGTGGAGAGCCTCGTCACTTAGCATCGCGTCTGCTCAGACATGATGCCTCCGAGTAATGTAATTTATATTTCATGCACAATTGAAGCAGCTAATGGTGTAATTCTCCAAGGGGGAAACAAGTTGTTATAGTGTTAATTACATTGCAGGCATGTTCCCTCTCCTTTGCCCCCCAAGTGCTCCAAGGGAAGTTACCAGGTAGCATTAGAGTGGGTGTCCAAGAGGAGCACTTGGGTGGGCTCCATGGATGTCAGGGCTGAGGAGTGGTGGCAACATCAAAGATGCTTTCTTCCCCCTTGCTGGGATGGAGGTGTTGGAGGAAAGGTGAGATGGGGCTTAAACTGCCCGGTGCTCTGGACATCTTTTGCTAGCCTGTGAGTGTAGAATCCTGCTGAACTGAATTGAAGTACCTCTTTTGTGTTTCCTAGGACATTACTGGGAAGGGGACAGTGGAGATGATATGTCAGGGAAAGGAGGTTAAACATATAGTTAAAGCAAGCCAAACCCAGCCAAGCTGTCATCAGAGGGTGGAGGTTCAGCCTGTTACCTCTGAGAGCAGACTGTTGGGATTTGAATCCCAGCTCTGCCTTTTATAAGGTGGGACACCCCAGGCAGATTTCTTCACTTTTACATGCATTCATTTCCTCAATTGTAGAATGGAACTGATACACTACCAACCTCAAAGGGTTTTTGGTGGTGGTGGCAGTGTGTGCCATCCAGTCAATTTCTACTCACAGTGACCCTATATGCCAGAGGAGAACATGCCCGTTGGATTTCCAAGACTGTAACCTGAGACCACCGCCAACCATGTGACCAGTAGCCAAGTGCTTAACCATTGTACCGTGAAGGCTCCTTAACAAAGGGTTGCAAACCAAACAACCAAGCCCAGTGCCATCGAGGTGATTCCAACTCATAGTGACCCCTATAAGGCAGAGTAGAACTGTCCCTTTGGGTTTCTGAGGCTGTAAATCTTTATGCGAGCAGACAGTCTCAACTTTCTTCCATGGAATAGCTGGTGGGTTTGAACCAAAGACCTTGAAGTGAGCAGTCTAATAATTAACCCGCAGTACCACCAGGGCACCTCAAAAAGTTAGAGTGGAGATTGAATGAGTGAATATATATGCAGTGGTGACACATAACCTATGCTCAGTCAGTGTAAATTATTATGGCAAGTGGGGAAGAAATAGGGTTAAACTGTCATAAGTTTCTCGTCTTTTCTGTGAAGTAATAGAAGTCTATATATTTTCCTACTACATTCAAGGAAGGTAAATCTACTGAAAAAGAACAATTGTCTTGCTTTACAAAAAGAGGAGACATGTAGATTTTGTGGAATTATAGAACTGTAAGGAGTCCCTGGAAGGAACCCTGGTAGTGTAGTGGATTGCAAACTGGTAGCTAACTACAAGGTCAGCAGTTCAAGTCTAGCAGTCACTCCGCAGGAGAAAGCTGAGACTTTCTGCTCCTGTAAAGATCTACAGCCTCAGAAACCCTACACAGGGTCTCTACAAGTCAGAACCAACTCAACGGCACACAACCACCACCACCACCACCTCCAAGGAGTCCTTAGGCGGTACAAATGGTTAACACCCCTGGCTGCTAACTGAAAGGTTGGAGGTTTGAGTCCAGCCAGAAGCACCTTGGAAGAGAGTTCTGGCAGTCTGCTTCTGAAAGGTTACAGCCACTGAAAACCCCATGAATCACAGTTTTACTGTGCCACATATAATAGGGTCGCCACGAGTCAAAATCAACTCATTGGCAATTGGTCATTTTCAATTTGAGAATCTTTCCAAGAGAGAAAAAAATGATTTAATTAAGAGGTAGTTTGTGAGCACCTGGCCAAAGCCATATAGCAACAGAGAAATCATTAGGGTCCACTATGGGGTCACTACACATCAGGCCACAGTTACTTCATATCTAGTTGTTGATGAATTACAGTAACTTCCCGGTTTATCAGAAATTTGTAAAATGCAAAATAATTCTTGATTTATGTAAAGCATTTTACAAAATCTCATAGCTTATTCCAGGAAAAATATGGACAAAAATTGCTAATAGAATTTACTGAATGATGACTAATTGATTAACTGTGTACATCTATCTCTAGGATTTGAACCCCCACTGCTGGTACTCATTCCTTTAACAGTCATGATAGGCTAACTGCTATAACAAACAACACCACAATCGCAGTGACTACAATGATAAAATTGTTTATTCATATCATGGTACAATATAGTCAGAAAGAAGGGCTTTGCTCTCACAGACTCATTTGGAAGCATGAGTCCTTCTACGTTATGATTCTGCCATCTTGAATTTATGGCCTCCAATGCTTCCAGAGAAAGGCTAGAGAGATAATCTTGTGTGGGTGATTTTTTTGCAAACCAGGACTTCATCTCCATCCATATTCCACTGACCTGAATTCAGTCACATGGACCTATCTACCAGCAAGGGTGCTAGGAAATGAGGTTTAACCATGTATCCAGGAAGAAAAGGAGAATGTGGATATTGGTGCATGTTGGCAGTGTCTACCACAAGTATTAATGGATATTGAATGATATCAGCCAAACTCTGTCTCTTGCTCTGCTTTGTTGTTGTCGTTAAGTATTGTGAGTCAGTTCTGACTCATAGCGTCCCTGTATAGGGTTGGCCCAGGACCGGGCAGTGTTTCATTGTGTCGAGCATAGGGTCGCTATGCGTTGGTACCAACTGGATGGCACCTAACAGCAGCATAGGGTTTCCAAGGAGTGGTTGGTGGGTTTGAACTGACAACCTTGTAGTTAGCAGTCCAGTGTTGATCCTACAGCACCGCACCAGGACTCCTTGCTCTACTTTTTGTTGTTGTTGTTATTTTTTTAAATTATTGAAGCATATGTTGTTGTTGTTGTCAGGTGCCATCGAGTCGGAACCGACTCATAGCGACTCCATGCACAGCAGAACGAAACAATGTTCGATCCTGGGCC
>NW_006408580.1:13765488-13769278 GCF_000296735.1 Chrysochloris asiatica | reverse complement strand
TTCTTTGCCACTTCTTTCAATGCATTTTGGACTTCCTCTCTGAGTATCATTGGCTCTTGTTCATATGGTATCTCTTGAAATGGTTGAACATTAAAAATTTCCTTCTGGTACAATGACTCTGTGTATTCCTTCCATATTGAAGCATATAGGATGCTTTATTTTGAGTTATGTGATAGTTTACATGGGAGAATATTAGCTTCACATTGATCCCATCGTATATTGTTTCCTTGCCATGGTTACAATCCCCTCCATGCATCATCTACCAACCACAGGGTATACCCCGTAAGCCTGTCCCCCGGTCGTCAGCACACAGACCTTCTCCCTCTCTGGGCCCACAGTCCCCAGCCGCTCCATCTCTCTGCCTCCATCTCTGGCATCACTGCTTCTCTGAGTACAGTTCCATTCTCTGCTCTTCTCCCTTGATGGTCCCAGAGACATCCACCCCTAGACTGAAAAGTTAATCCCTCCCCTCCCTTTGCTACAAAACATCTACCTTTACATTTCCAACCCTTACAATCAGTACTGATAACAATTATTCACCATTGTATCACAAGAGACCTATCCGTACCTCCTTTCCTCAGACCCGCCTAAACAGATTGGATGCTACTCAGTAGAGATTCAGCCTTGCTCCACGCCCTCTGGATCTAGGTTCCCTCTTGAAAGTATGTAAGCCAGTCACTTCTTACCTCTGTAACATCCCCATTCTGGGTAGCCAGTGTCCAAGTTGTCCATCCTTGTCCTCTCCTTGTGTGGAGGGGGTGGGAGTGATCCTCGCTGTGAAGATTTGTTCCCTCTTTTGAGCTACTGCTTCCATAGGTGTAGGTCAAGTTCATCAAATTGTATCAGATTACTCTTTTTTCCCTCTTCTTTCTTCTTCTGGTTGAGCTCTGGTCATCCAGCCATTGAAGCCAGGTCAAGTGGGTATTATCTGCAAGTGTGGGTGTACTTATGCATGTGCCCTCATTTCTTAACAGCTGGATGCTTCACTCTCCACTCTAGTCCTCTGTGGCTATGTCACTGACTCTGGGACCAAGAGTCCCCAGGTTTTGACATACTGCTGGCCAGCCAGGTCTCCAACTGAGTTCACAGGAGTCTATTGAACGTTGTAGGGCTTAGCTCACTGCTTCATAGCTGCTTTTCCCTCACGTCCCCTTATGGGTGATGAACGTGGTCACCAATCAGAGTATGTATTCCCATTGGGTCTTAGTCTTCGAAGGAGGTTTGCCCTGAGGGAACCCGACCACTTGCCTTGATATCTCCTCGGCGAGCGACTTGTTGGTTCTTATAGTAATCAGTAGATCTGACTGTATTGCTTTGTATTTTTCCTGTCGGTCTTTCTTTCAGGAAGTATCTTCTGTTCTTCTGGCCATTCCAGGATGGTCTGCTTGTCCTTTCAAGTGGAAATTTCCCCTCAGAAGATGCTGGATGCTGTTCAGGAATCCACCTATGGTCTTGTGTAATACAGAGACTCCGCAGGAAGCCTCCTTCACTAGGCACGTTGTAGCCCCATTTTAGGTATTCCAATCAGTTATAGGCAGAAGACGGACTTACAAGCTTTCTATAGTGGTATTTCTGGCTATTCCTTTCTCTCCTCTTCCAGTGTCTATTTTATAGTGGTATGCCAGAGAAACCAAGATTCAAAAGATAGCCAAGCATCTTAACATTGTTTCCCCCCTTTTCCCCATTCCAACCAGGTCTCAATCTCTGTATCCCAGAGCCCTGTTGTTCCAGGGTTGTGCATATATCATTATTTCCCTCTCTCCCACTTCAGCTTCACATTCATCCTATTGTATTACATTTCATTGCAATGATTACAATCCCCTCCACACATCATCAAATAACCAAAGGATACACCCCACAGGCCTGCCCCTACTGGCTGTCAGCAAACAGCTCCTCTCCCTCCCTGAGTCCTGTGTCCCCAGCCACTCCATCTGTCCACGGCAACATCTCTGTCTCCATACCTAGCGTCACTGACTCTCTGGGTAGGGTCACACTTTCCACTCTTCTCGCTTGATGGTCCCAAGGACCTCCACTCCTGGGCTGCAAAATTAATCAATCTCCTTCTTTTGCAAAAAACAACAACAACAACAAAAAACAACTGCCTCTTCATTTCCGACCCTCACAGTCAGTCCTGATGGCAGACTGTTGTACCACAAGAGTCTTATCCCCCATTTCCTTTCGTCAGCCCAGTCCCAACAGATTAGAAATCATTCAGTGGAGGTTCTGCCTATCCCTGCCCCGTCTGGAACTAGGCTCCCTCTTGAAAGCTTGTAAGCCAGTCACTTCTGGCCTTTACAGACCCCCCCTCCCCATTTTGGGTCTGGGCAATTTCCAGCTGCCCTCAAGGTATTCCAGTCAGTTTGAGGCTGAAGACGGGCTTACATGTTCTCTGTTGTGATGTTTCTGGCTATTAACCCCCGCCCCCACCAAGCGTCTATTTCACAATGTTAGGCAAGGGAAACCAAGATTCAAAAGACAGCCAAGCATCCTAACATTATTCACCTTTTATCCCCTTTCAGGCCATGCCTCTATCCCTGTATCCTGAAGCCTTGTTATTCCAAGATTGTGCATACCTCATCATTTACCTCTGTCCCATCTAGCTCATGCGAACCTGCCCAACTGTTCTCCCATCCACCTTGTTCTTCTTTTTCCCTCCCACTTCTTATGTATTGCCACCCCCCCACCCCCAGCACCCAGGCTTTCCTATGTCTATTCCCTACCCTGTGCTCTTTCTTCCCCTCTCTCCCTCCCCTCCTCACATCCATACATCCTGGTGTTTAGCAATTATATATACAGGTATATTTTTTTGTTGTTTGTTTTTTCCCTTTTGGGTGGGTTCTTTTTCTTAGTCTTTTACAATAATGGTTTTATGCAGTATTTCTCCTATTGTGACTGACTAATTTCACTCAGCATGATGTCCTCAAGGTTCATCCGTGTTATGTGATGGCTTGCAGCTTCCTTGATGTTCTTCAAGGTAGCATAGTATTTCATTGTGTGCATGTACCACAGTTTGTTTATCCATTCTTCCTTTGATGGGCACTTAGGCTGGCTCCATTTTTTGCTATTGTAAATAGTGTTGCTATGAACATTGGTATGCATATATCTACTCATGTTAAGGCTCGTATTTCTTGTGGGTATATACCAAGTAGAGGAATTGCTGGATCATAAGGTATTTCCATTTCCAGCCTTCTAAGGAAGCGCCATATTGCTTTCCAGAGAGGTTGGACCATTTTGCAGGCCTACCAACAACGTAGGAGGGCCCCAGTCTTTCTGCATCCTCGCCAGCATTTGTTGTCCTCTGCTTTTTTGATCTTTGCTGTTATTGCTGGTGTGAGATGATATCGCATTATTATTTTGATTTGCATCTCTCTGGTGGCTAGTGATCATAAACATTTCTTCATATGCTTGTTGGCTGCTCGGGTCTCCTCCTTGGTTCAGTGTCTGTTCATATACTGTGCCCATTTTTTAATTGGGTTATTTGTCTTATTCTTGTAGAGGTGTTGTAGTTTTCTATATATTTTAGAAATGAGTCTGATGTGTCGTGGCAAAATATTTTATCCCATTCTGTGGGTTCCCTTTTTACTCGTTTGGTGAAGGCTATTGATGCACATAAGTTTTTAATTTTTAATATGCCTCACTCATCTATTTTGTCTACTTTTGTTTGTGTACTTTTCAAAATGTTTGGTAGTCAGTATATGCCCTGAGAATATCAGAAAGATGTTTACCTGTGCTTTATTGACTACGCAAAGGCTTTCGATTGTGTGGATCATGACAAGCTATGGACAACATT
>NW_006408580.1:13763465-13765253 GCF_000296735.1 Chrysochloris asiatica | reverse complement strand
AAGAGCACAGCCTTCGATATGGATTACATCTCAATGTCAAGAAAACAAAAATCCTCACCACTGGACCAATAAACAACATTTTTATCAACGGAGAAAAGATTGACGTTGTCAAGGACTTCATTCTTCTTGGATCAACTATCAACACTCAGGGAAGCAGCAGTCAAGAAATCAAACTCCGTATTGCATTAGGCAAATCTGCTGCACAAGAACTTTTTAAAGTGTTGAAGAGCAAAGATGTCAGCTTGAGGACTGTGTGCCATGGTATTTTCAATAACCTCATATGGATGCGAAAGCTGGACAGTGAATAAGGAAGATCATAGAATTGATGCCTTTGGATTATGGTATTAGAGGAGAATACTAAAAGTGCCATGGGCTGTCAAAAGAACCAATAGATCTGTTTTGGAAGAAGTGCAGCCAGAGTACTCCTTAGAGGCCAAGATAAGCAAACTTTGTCTCTCATACTTTGGACATATTGTCAGGAGGGAACAGTCACTGGAGAAGGATACCATGCTTGGTAAGATGGAGGATCGAAGACAAAGAGGAAGACCCCCAACGAGATGGATTGGCCAGGTGGCAGCATCGATGGACTCAAGTGTGGCAACAGTAGTGAGGTTGGCCCAGGATTGGACATTATTTGGTTCTGCTGTGCATAAGGTCGCTATGAGTCGGTGCTGACTCGATGGCACCTAACAACAACAACATATGCCCTGAATTAGCGCCCTCACATTTGTCCCTATTTTTTCATTGATGACCATCATAATTTTGGGATTCACATTTAGATCTTTAATCCATACAGAGTTCGTTTTTGTATGGAGCGTGAGGTAAAGGTCTTGTTTCAGTCTTTGCATATTGCTTTCCAGTTCTGCCAGCACCATTTGTTAAAGAGACTATCTCCTCCCCCATGCAATGTGCCTAGTCACTTTGTCGAAAATCATTTGGCTGTATGTGAATGGGTTAATATCTGGATTCTTGATTCTGTTCCATTGATCAATGTATCTTTCATTGTACCAGTACCAGGCTGTTTTGACCACTGTAGCCATTTAGTAAATTTTGAAATCAGAGAGTGAGAGACCTCCAACCTTATTCTTCTTCTTAAGCAGTGCTTTGCTTATCCTGGGTCTCTTTCCTTTCCATATGAATTCAGTTATTGTCTTTTCCATCTCTTTGAAGAATGTTGTTGGAATCTGGATTGGGATTGTATTGTATGTGTAAATTGCTTTGGGTAGTAGTGACATTTTCACTATGTTGAGTCCTCCTACCCAGGAACATGGAATGTTCTTCCACTTCTGTAGTCTCTTTTGGATTCTGTAGCATTTTGTAATTTTCTTTGTATAAGTCCTTTGTTTTTCTGGTTATGTTTATTCCTAAATATTTCATCTTTTGGGTGGTTATTGTAAATAGTATTGCTTGCCTAATGTCCTTTTCAGCGCTTTCGTTGTTGCTATAGAGAAATCCAACTGATTTTTGTATGTTGATCAATTCCTACTTTGTTGAGTGTTTTTATCAGGAATGGATGTTGGATCTTGTCAAATGCCTTTTCTGCATCAATCTATATGATCATGTGATCCTTTTCCTTTTTCTTATTTATGTGGTGGATTGCATTAATCGTTTTTCTACTGTTGAACCATCCTTGCATTCCTTTTGTGAAACCCACTTGGTCATGATGTATTATTTTTTTGATGTGCTGTTGGATTCTGTTGGCTAGGATTTTGTTGAGAATTTTTGCGTCTATGTTCATGAGGGATATTGGTCTATAGTTTTCTTTTTTAGTGATGTCCTTCCCTGGTT
>NW_006408580.1:13724395-13762910 GCF_000296735.1 Chrysochloris asiatica | reverse complement strand
AATTGTTGGAGATGCTGCATTAATGTGTTAACTTTGGTTCTTTCCTCTTTTTGGATGTGTGCATTTATCACAATAAATTGTCCTCTCAGCACTTCTTTTGCTGTGTCCCAAAGATTTTGGGATGTTGTGTTTTCATTCTCGTTTGTTTCTAGGAATTTTGTGAATTCACGTTTAATTTCTTCTTTTACCCAGTCGCTTTTCAGCAGGGTGTTGTTCAGTTTCCATGTGTTCAACTTTATTTCTTTGGTCTTATTGTTTGTTGATTTCTAGTTTTATAGCATTGTGTCTGAGAAGATGCTCTGTAGAATTTTGATGTTTGTAAATTTATGGAGGCTTGCTTTGTGACCCAACACATGATCAATTCTGGAAAATGATCCATGCACACTAGAGAAGAATGTATATTGTGCTCTTGTTGAATTAAATGCTCTGTATACATCTATGAGGTCAAGTTGGTTGATTGTGTTTTTTAGTTCCTCTGTAATTTTGTCAAGTTTCTTTTTGGTTGTTCTGTCCCTTTTCGAAATGTTGATTTATCTATTTCTTTCTTCAATTCTAGTAAGGTTTGCTTCATGTATCTTGGTGCTCTTTCATTGGGAGCATAGATATTTATTTTGATTATCTTGTCTTGCTCAACTGACACTTTGATCATGAGATAATGTCCTTCTTTGTCTCTTATGCTCGTTTTTATCTTGAAATTCACTTTGTCGGAGATTAGTATTGCCACTCCTACTTGTTTATTGTTGCAGTTAGCTTGGTATATTTTTTCCATCCTTTAATTTTAGTCTATTTTTGTCTTTGTGTGTAAGGGTGTGTCTCTTGCAGGCAGCCTATTGAAAGGTCTTGTTTTCTTATCCATTTTGCCACTCTCTGCCTCTTCACTGGTGCATTCAACCCATCAACATTCAATGTAATTATCAATAGGTATGAGTTAATTGCTGCCATTATGTTACTTTTTTGATAGTGCTATTCGTTCTTTTGTTCTGCATGCCTTCTTGTGTTGGGTTTGTGTTTTTTGTGTTATTTCTTGTTGGTTTGTTCTTAGTTTTTATGTTCTGCTTGGAAGTTTATTATCATGGTAAATTGTGAAGTATTTACATTCTTTGGGGTTACCTTATAGTCTACGAACTGTTCTCTCCCCTAAAGAAAATCCATTGTATCCTGTAATTTACCTGGCATCCTCACCACCTAGGTCTTGCTGCTACGTTTGTCCCTTCTTTGACATTGATATAATTTTGATTTTTGGTTTACCTCCCAGGTCCCTTGAGTTCATTGTTGTAGTTTTGTTCTGTTTTGGACTCTGCTATCTATTGACTGAGTTCCAGGTGGTGTTGCCATGCCTGTCAGTCTCTGGTTGTTGTCTGTTCTTGTTCGTTTTCAGTCCACAGAACTCCCTTTAGGATGTTTTGAAGAGCTGGGTTGGTTTTAATAAAATCTCTCGGATTCTGTTTATCATGAAATGTCTTGATCATCCCATCATATTTGATTGATAATTTTGCTGGATAGATGATTCTTGGTTGGCAGTTTTTTTTTTTGTTTTTTTTTTCTTGTAGGATCTTGTATATGTCTCCCACAAAGACCCACAGCCCCGGAAACCCCACACAGGGTCACCTGGAGTCAGAACCGACTCCAAGGCATGCAGCCACCAAGGGTCTAGTTCAAATCAATCTTAGGGCTGTGTCTCCATGGCTGACGTCATTAGCAGCTGCCAAGCTCTCTCTCTCTGTACCATGGGGGAACTGAGGGGTCAGGGCTGATTTATGGGGGTGCACATCTACCCACCTGATGGCTTCCTGGCTGAGCGAAAAAGGCACTCCAGGAAAGATGTGGGAGAAATGTGTAGAGTCTCCTGCGCCTCTTTATGCAAGTGACTCTGCGCCACTTTTAGAGCAGATTCACTGAGCCAGAATGGCTATAGCCTCACCCTTTAAACTCTGCCAGGGCAAGGTAGCCACAGAGAGAGTCCCATCTCCCAATTCCTAACTTGCAGTATTTTCCTTAATATCTTGATGTTTTTTCACTTGCCAGTGTGAGGAAACTGATGTCCTGGACCTTATGGCACATCTGGAGCTCTGGAGTTGTTCTATGAGTGTTTCTTGCATGCGATCTCAGTCCCTCTCTAGCACGGAGATTTCCCAACTTGACTTTCTCCACTGCTGCCGACTCCTTGCTCTACTTTAAGCAACATTATTGTTTTCAATTGCTTGGATGAAGACATAGAATATGCCTTACTATCCATTTTGAGTGTAACTCATTCAAACTATGTTATGTAATGGCAGTTTATTTGGAGTCTCTAACCAAAGAAAGTTGTGTAACTGGATCTCACACAAATTGGATTCATTCAGAAATAGAAGAGCCCAACACATCCACTGGATTATCACACAGGCCATCTTTACTCCCACAAGCAGCAGGAAATCACTTATCTGCACTGAGATCCTGTCTTAAATGTGAATCAGCTGTTCTCCTGAACTCCATTTCTCCCTGCATGTCCTTCTGCATCCTGTCTTTCAACCAGTGAGCAATTCTCTATCTTGTTTCTCCACTTAAGTTCTTGAGTGGCAGAGAACACACCTGATTTGTGTACGGAATGGTTGTGACCCCTGTTTAGGCAAAGCATGAGTTTTGTAGGAATTTGGGCAGTGTAGAGCTTGACAGTCTAGGAGAGGAAAGAAGGTTTGTTGATCAACTTCCCAAGTAAAACAAAACTCAAAGTAAATGCTATTATTCTGGATGAAAAACTAACTTTGGAAAAGATTTCAGTGTATTGGGTGATGAACTGAAGTCAAGAGCATGAAATTATATCTGTTACAGGCCCAACAGAAAACAAATCACACACTCAGAAGGTTTAATTGAAGAGAGTTATTTACAGGGATAGAGACAAGGTTAAGAAAACCAACAAAGATGGTGAAGCACTCAGGGGCTAGCAAGAGCAGGAAGCTATACACACTCCTAGGTCCGGAAGGATAAAAGGCAGAAATGGTATTGCCACAATTCACCAAGTTGCTAGCTGTGGAAACTGATCCACTAGACAGGACTTGTGAGTCTGGGTAAAGTAATAATGCCACTTTCAAGATTGTATGCTGGAAGAGACACAATGGGGACAGAGATAAGTCTCCCTCAAGTCAGTCTCCTGCAGGTGCCTCCCATTGGATATGCCCAACAGGAAACTAGAGGACCAGGGAAGCCAGTGAGGCTCGCTGCAAAGGTCAGCCTATTGGGATACAAACCAGTCAAAGAACAGAGAATAGCTCTGGAAGGGCAAAGGGAGGATGACTGGCACAAAGGTCAACTGAAAGAAATGTAAAATGTTGCATCCAGTTTAAAATATCGATGGAAAAAATGAAACGGGACACATTTCAATGTGAAATCAGGTACATTTCACATGACAAAGTTACAGAGATATGAGCCAGGTCTAGATTCTCATGAGGCAACTGTGGCTGCATTAACAGGAGTAAGAGGTCTCGTTCAAGTGAGATTATTTGTGATTCACATGTCCACTGTTTTCTGCCTTGATCAGAGTGCATCTGCCTTGATCAGAGCTAGGCTGGGACTCTTGCTTTCAGAGGGACATTCACAAACTAATGCATTCAGAAGGGACAGCTGATATGTTGAAGAGTCTGGAAAGGAAGTCTAACGAGGAAAGGCTGAATGGGGATGTGGAACAAAATTCTTGATATGGGGAGAAGATGCCTTTAAGGGAAAGACTGTAACTTTTTCCACATATTTAAAGGGCAGAGAGGAGGACTGTCTGTTTTGACACCCTCTCCAGCCTCCTAGGAGTCATGGTAGAAAAGTGGGTTACTCTTTGACTTGCTAACCACAAGGTTAGCAGTTCGAATCTACCAGCCTGTCTATGGAAAAAAGATGAGGCTTTCTGCTCCTGTAAAGATTTATAGCCTTGGAAACCCTATACAGGATCACTATGAGTCAGAACCAACTCCATGATGCACACCTACCACTACCACCACCACTAGCAATAACTCACCAACAACAACCATCCATCACCACCACCAATCACCCACCATCAACAACCACCCACCACCATCACCACCACCAACCTCCTAGGAGCCCTTGGTAACTTAGTGGATTATAGGATGGGTCACTAACCACAAGGTCAGCAGTTCGAATCTACCAGTCAATCCATGGGGGAAAGATGAGGCTTTCTGCTCCCATAAAGATTTACAGCCTTGGAAACCCTATACAGGGTTGCCATGAGTTGGAACTGACTCAATGACGCACAACCACCACCAGCATCCCTCTAGGAATCCTGGTGTGGCCTGGCAGGATAAGCATTGGACAGCAAGGTAAGCGATTCAAACGGATCAGCCACTCCTTGGAAACCCTGTTGTTGTTGTTGTGTGCCATCGAGTCGGTTCCGACCCATAGCGACCCTGTAGAGGGTTTCCGAGGGTGTAAATCCTTACGGGAGTAGAAAGCCTCATCTTTCTCCCGCGGAGCGGCTGGTAGTTTCGAACCGCTGACCTTAAGGTTCGCAGCCCGATTCGTAACCACTACGCTACCAGAGCTACAGGGTCATTATAAGGTACAATGACTCACCGGCACTCAACAACAACCAGCCCCCTAATGGCCCCAGACAGTATGACACCACTTCTACCAACTCTCCGTGGCTCACTCATTTTTCACAGACTTTGCCAGCCTGCTGCAACAAGGTGTTGCTTTTTTTTTTTTAATCTTTCTGTCTTTCCTAGTAATTGAATTATATTTTATACATTTACTTTTTGGTGAAAATATACACAGCAAAACATACACCAACTTAACTCTGTCTATAAGTGCCATTCAATCTCATTGAGGGCATTCTTTCAGTTGTGCAGGCTTTCTCCTCCTCCTTTTCCAGATGATTCTACCACCATTAAGATCAACTCACTGTCCCCTAAACTTCTCATTTAAACTTTCAAGTTGATATAGTCGATTTGATCCCTTATAGATAATTCTTTTAAAGTATACAATGCTCCAAGTAGACATTCTTTCCTAATTAAACTAAACTATTGTTTGGCTTAAAGATGACTTCAGGGGATAGTTTCCATTTAAGGTTGAAAAAGAGAGCAGATACTGTTTCACCACTGTGCCCCAATACCTCCTGCTTGGCTGCTGGGAGGTGCTCACAGCGTCTTTGTTCAATGAATGAAATGTTCTGAGAGGAGCCGATGGTCCCTGCAGGAATGGGATGAAGGAGGTATGTGCACTGTGGGAGAGAGTGGTGAGTGTCCCTTCTAGGTTAAAAGTCTACAATTGTAGATGTAAGTCTAGGCAAAGTCAATGGCTTTCTCCGTGTTTCTGTTACCTCACTGCTTCTCAGGGTACTTTGAGGACTCAGTGGGCTAGCTGATCTGTAAAGAGCGCAGATTGAGGCAAATGTTCAGAAAATGCCCACTGTGGTCATTGCTACTGTTGGTGAAATTGCCTTAGGTCGTATACCTTAGAAACAGGCACTGACATGAGGGTTCATGTCAAAGTGACTTTACTAGTAAATGTTCTCAGAAAAACCCAATAGGAGAGTATGGAAGTGTGACTGGGGAGAGGTGGAAGCTAAGTAAGGTGTGACATCTGTCCCTCAGAGGGACAGAGGAGGTCACTTCTCATGTTATCCCCCATCAGGAGCAAGGAAATCAGAGTATTTGCACACACTCCCAAACTTATGCAAACACTGTCAGCTATTGGTCAAGGGGAACATAAATTCCCAGGCACTTTTGCCATCTTTGTCCCCAGGGGAAGC
Source organism: Chrysochloris asiatica (assembly GCF_000296735.1). Classification (NCBI taxonomy): domain Eukaryota; kingdom Metazoa; phylum Chordata; class Mammalia; order Afrosoricida; family Chrysochloridae; genus Chrysochloris; species Chrysochloris asiatica. The sequence continues at coordinate 13,757,179 of NW_006408580.1, read as the reverse complement.
AGGCTGCAGTACCCTGAGCGTGGTGTCTACAAAAGACGCAGGTGCTGATTGTTGGGAGTGAATGTACAGACAAACCTAGTGTGCACGGAAATGGGAAAAGAATGGTCTGTTACACTAACACAGAAAGAGGTGGCTGGAGGCCAGGGTTGCCAGGGAAACCCCATTCACCTCCTTCCCAGCAGAGGCCTTTACCTATTTCTAGTCAAATCCTCAGACTGGAGATCCCAGGCAGGAGAACTCAGGAGCATCCAAGAGGTAGAGGATCTGGACCAAAGCAGACAGCTGGTCCTCCTCTCCCACACTCACCCTACACATTTTGGGGTGTGTTTTATGCTTCAAAACTATCCCAGACTGTTCTCATTCAGGACTTGCCCACCAAGTCTCTCTCTAAGAGCCCCAGGGTTCTGGGGAAGCTGCTAAGGTCAGATTCTGCAACTATGGAGCAGTACTCCTGAAGCTGATTTTTCTGCACCCGTTTCTTTTGTTCATCCTTGAAGTTTGGGAGGAGATGATACCTGTGGATCCAGTACCTCTCTCCTTGCCCTGTCTCTGTGTGGCAGTATTTAGGGTTTTGGAAGCAATCAAGAGTAACATTAGGACACCAATTCTCCTCTTCAGGTCTTGGCTAAGATGCTTTGGAATGGTGTCTGGCTTTAGGAAGTTTGACAATGCTGGTTCTGGAACCGCCTATGCTTCAGAGGTGGGAATGGCAGAAATGTCACACAACGCCCAGAATCCAAATGCTTTATATGCCCAGAGATCATTTATCTTGGCCCCACAATACCCTGGCACAGTCTCAGGGACCTGAAGAAGGATGACAAGTGGGAAGCATGCCTTGTGCTTTCAGGAGCTTGTGATTTTCAAGATGCCATGTTCTGAGGTCATTTGATAACCTCATAGGTTACCTCTCACTGCACCTCAACTTTATCTACCCCCTCCTCTCCACAGCATGTCTGAGTTGAAATCCTCAACACCTGCTTCAGACCTTATAATGCACGTTCCCTTGTATTTAACACCTGCAAAGTGCTTAGAACAGCACCTGGCCCACAGTGAGTGCTCAGTGTCGATGTTCGTATTGGTGATGATGTTGAGGGAGGTAATGTTCTCCTCATCACAGTGTTTCCTAAGAGACCAGGAGGCAAGGTGGACACCCCATGTACTAGATAAGGAGGCTAAGACTTGGTGGGAGGGGCTGTTCAGTAATGTCAGTGTTGATTCAACCTTCATTCATTTATTCATTTAATAGTGTGTCATGTGTGTGCTGGGCAGTGTACAAAGTTCTGGGGATCCCTGCTTGAAGCAAAACTCATATGATCCCTAACTTCAGGAAGAAGGACAGTAACCAAATAATCCTGCAACCAATCACTCTGCAGAAAAGGCCTTCAGCTCTCCAAGGATCCAGGGCTACACTTACAATGGAAGCTGTCAATGGGTCATCCCTGAGAACAGAAAAGATGGTGTTGGAGCTGAGATCTCAAAATAAGGGGGGGTTGAGTAGGCCTACATTTCTAAACCAACCAGAGGGCGTATAGCAACATCAGAGTGCAGAGTCAGAATCACCTGGAGGACTTGTTAGCGCTCCAGTCGCTGTGTTCCACCCCAGGGTTTTGGATTCAGGAGGTCTGAGATGTCACCCATACATTTGCATGTCGAACAAGCTCTGCTGTTTCTGCTCCCAGGACCACACTTGGAGAACCACTGAACTAGGTCCAAAAGGATTGGAGACAAGCGTTTTAAACTGAGAGAACAGCATGTCTAAGAACCCTGGGACCAGCTAGAAACTATGAGGTTCTGTGAGAAGGCTAGCCTGGCTGGAGCCCAACGGGCCAGGAAAGTGCTAGAGGTGGAGCATGAGTTTGAATATGTGAGCAGAAGCCAGATGGTGCATACCAGGCACCCAGTGTGAATTGTAGCTCAAGAGTAATGGGAAGCCACTGGAGGTTTAAAGCAGGTTGGTGTTACTACCATATTTGCATGACTGGCTGTTTTACAGAAAATAAGGTATACCAGGAGGCCCTTTAGATGACCCTGGGTTTCCAATTGCCTCATTTATTTTATGGGAGGTAGCTGGCACCAAGCCAATTGACTATGTCCCACACTCCTCACCGTTGCCTGCCCAAGCAGAAGTTTTCTTGCTGTTGTTGGCTATAAGATGAGGGCTTTTCTCAGGAACTGGGCTTATAGAGAAGGCAAGACCTCTCCTTCTGGGATCGTTTTTGAATGCTGCACAATTTGGCATTGGTCCCCAAAAGTCCTAAAACTGAGTCCAGAAACCATGAAACATGGTTTGGTTTTGTTATTTGTTTTTTAAACATCGGAGCCACTTAAGGGTTAGTACAAGTTGATAGTTGTGAGTTAATTTCTGAGAATGGAGTGTTTGGGAAGAGATAAATGTCAGTGTTTCGAATGCTGAGGTTGGGAACACTTCTGCAGGTTCTGGACCACATGTTGGAGGAGGTACAGCAATGTGGTGTCTAAAGCCAGTTTCCCTAGGTTCATATCCTGACTCTGCCACTTACTCATAGTGTCTCCTGGAAAGACTTACTTAACCTCTCCATGCTTCAATTTTGTTCATTTGCAAAATGGGAATAATAATAGTAAGTACTTGCTAGGGTTGTTGTGAAGATTAAAGAGTTAATATGCACAAAGCACTTAGATTCATACCTAGTACATATGTGTTCAATATATGCACCATCATCAACATTCAGAATTACCCTCCAAAGAACAAACCAATCAACCTTCTTGTTGTTGGGCGCTGTCAAGTCAATTTCAATTCCTAGCAACCCTATAGGCTAGAGTAGAAGTGCCTGATAGCTGTACTCTACAGGAGCTGATCACTGGGTCTTTTCTTCCACAGAGCTCTTACTGGGTTTGACTTGATGGCAACTAACAATGATAGGAATCTGGGGAGGATGGTCGGTCCTACCGTGGGAGAAGAGGATGGATGTCTGTACATGTCATATCTGATTTTGCTTTGCTTTTGCTCATTTGTTTTTTAAGAACAGTTGGAGTGAAACAGGAGCCTTTAGGGGAAAGCTTGAACAGAATGTAAGAAGGTGAAGATGCTGAATGAAGAAGCTGTCTTGCCCAGCAAATAAGGCAAGATGGCTCCCTGCCCAGAACCTCTGGGCTCCCTTTTTACTGTGTCTCTGGACCCATGTTGGTCTACACCTGCAACTTATCTTACAAAGAGTACTCTTAGGTGACCGGAGCCTCTTTGCCTATAAGTATGGAGAGTGGATATGTCCTCCCAGCCCCCCACCCCCACCCCACAGCTATTAACCAAGGGTAGTGTAGTGAATTATTTATTATGTTTCTTCCAGCCTTAGTGATTGTAACTCCCACTAAAAGACATTTTTTCCTGCTGGGTCTGGTTAAGAGAAGGTTGGAGAAGATGCTGATAGGATGACAGGATTCAGCTGTGGATGGTAGCGTTCATTTTAATTGGAAAAGCGTGACACTCTAGCCTGGATATAAAATGAACCACCTCAAAAGTAGGGATGGTGGATTTCAGCATCATCAAAGAAGAGCCAGGAGTAGAGTGCATCTTTTGGACACTAAGATCCCTGAGCATTGATCCTCCTTCACCCAGGGACAGAAAGCTGTGGCCCCAGAGGAGTGGCAGAGGAATAGTATCAGCAGAACCAAGAGTCAGAGCACAAGACAGAGCAGTGGGCTTCTTAGCCCACAAAGCAAGTAAAGCTGAGTGACTTTGGGCAGGAGGCTTGCTTGCAGAGTGGGGTGCCTCCAGGCAATTAATTGGGGGAGCTAGGTTTGCTGACACACGAAGCTAAAGCTGAGTGGCTTTAGACTGAGGTTTATGGTGGAGAGGTGTGCCTTTGTGAGCATTTATCAGCAGCCCTGAAAGAGCTTTGTAACATTGTCCAGGCAGAGAAAGGCACAGTTGAGGGGAGGTTGTCCTGACTAGATGTACTGTACCCTAAGCATTTTCTGATCCTGCACTGTCACTTGTTAGCTTCTCTAATAAATCCCGTAACTGTGAGTATGGTGTCTGAGTTCTGTGTGGTCATTGCAAATGAATTAAAACCAGTTGAGTAATGAATGCTGGAGGATGGACGGTTGGTGTCTTCTTCCTTTTTTTTTTTTTTTTTTGCACAAGTATCTTCCCACAATCCCTCCTTGGGACAGGACAACGCTGAGGTGTAACTTACCAGGTAGAGATCCCCTGCATTGCCTGAGACCACATCTTGCTTGCCTTTTTCCTTTTCCCTGGCCTGTTTCTCCCACTCTCTTCCTAGTCTCCCAGGAGCACATCCTTCATAAATCCTTCACACAAGATCCTCACCTCAAGGTCTGCTTTTTGTGGATACACACCCCACACCATTAGTTTTTTGAAGGGGGAGCTAACACCAGATTTGACCCAGAACAGGAGTGTCATATTTGCATGATGCGAGTAGACACTGGGTCATTATGTATCAAAAGGAGGCAGGAGGGAAGATACAGTCCTTGGTGTATAGAGCTGGTCAAGACAGCACTCCAAGGCCACTTCAGGGGGTGCTCCCATGTGAGCAACTCCAACCTGCTTTGAGAGCTAAAATCCCAAGCCAGCAGCCCCAGAGCAAAATGTGGTAAAAATAGACCTTGTGGGCCTGGTCCGGACTCTAGCCCATCCCCTCTGCCCCCACTATCCAGGAAGCTACTCAGCAAGGAAAAGAAAGTGAATTTAAAAGACAATCCTGGATTCACTGGCTCCTGAATGCTTCCTCGGGTCCAGGAAAAAGATAGAGAAACCGAGACAGAGAAACTGCAAGAGACCAGGAGACAGAGATACAGAGACTCTGTAGGCAAAGATAGAGAGAGAGATAGCCAGAGAGATACAGAGACAGAAGCTAACAGAGGTGGGGGTGGGGGCGGGGCAGGCAGAGAGACTCACACAAAGAGAAAGATTGAGCCATAGGGAGAGAGCAGGAGACAGAAAAAGTTGGAAAGAAAGACAACAAGAGAGCAGCAAGAGAAAAAGAAGTAGAGACAAAAGAAAGGATGGGAGGGAGACAACGAAGAGGACTGCAGAGGAGAGACCCAGAATGCCATAACAAAATGCCAGGACAGGCTCCGTGGGCTCAGGTGGGAGTGGGCAGCCCCCAGAATTGGGTGGTGACTGTTTCCTCCAACCCCTCTAACCAGAGGACAAGGGGCAAGGCAGTATCATTGTGATTCACCCCAAATTATAGGGTCCCAACATCTGAGAAAATCCCCAGGACCCTGAGCCCTGTCCCCCTGTTGAGCTGACATCAAACTGAGAAGGACCCAGGATCTGCCCTGGTCCACTGCCCTCCCCACCCCATCCCCCAACCACCTCCAGCTTCCATTGCTTACACTCTGAGTAAAGCCTCCCTAAGCACACAGTCCCCTGATCAGAGAACCCCTCTTTAGCAGCAGGGGTTAGTTACCCTCAGAGAGGGGCCAGCAAGATATGCGTGTTGTCAAGGGGCTTGTTTTCCCAGGAGCTGTCGCTGTTCAAATGTGCCATGAGCAATTGCCACACTGCTCGCCTTCCCCTGGCAAATTATTCTGCTGGAGTTTCTTCCAGCGTTCGGAGCAGCACTGCTGTAAATGCCAGAAATCATGTACATTAAGCCTGGAGTGACGGCGGGCTTATGGATGGATTTACCTTCAAACAGAGGCCGCTGATGCGCCCAGCGTGGGGGGCGGCACTTTATGGATGCCACTCAGTGCTGGCCGAGGCCTTAAGCGCCCGCCTTGGCCATGTAATCAATTTCTCTCCTGTCAGCCTGGCTGCGGGCCACATGCTCCCACCAGTCAGCCCCTCTTGTACTTCCCTCAACCACCTCCCACCCCAAGTCTTTGCTGCCTCTACCCAGAGAGGGATGTGTTCCCATCTGATGGCAGGGGGAAGGGCAGGGAGCCACAGCACCACTCCTGCCTCCCCCAGAGCGCTATCCTCACCTCCATCCTCAAAGCTGACTCACGATTTTGGACCCACCCCCTTAGCCCCCTTCCCTTCCTCACAGCTGAATCTGTGGGTCTCCACAGGGCAGCTTGAGCTCAACTTTTCTTGCCCCAAGCTTTTGTTCGCCCCACTTCCCCCATTCACTGTTCTGTGTCTCTGATCTGGGAGGTCTGGGCCACTGGCTTTGCTCTCAGTGGCCTTCCCCTTAGATCCTCCTGCCCCTTGGGGACTCACCCTTCACTACCTTTATCTCCTGGGAGCACAGTGACTCTGTACAATAAGCACAAGACTGCACACCACAAGGTTGGCAGTTTGAGACCATCAGCTGCTTCATGGGAAAAAGATGAGACTTTCTGCTCCCACACAGATTTACTGCCTTGGGGACCCTATACAAGGTTGCTATGAGTTGGAACCAACTCAATGGCGCTTAGCAACAGCATCTCCCTCAGGCCACTGGGTACCCTTGTAAAGCACTCACTTCTAGAGCCCCTCCCTATGTCCCACCTGTGGCAGACAGTCTTTTCAAAAATGGCTTTAATAATCCCTTCTAGCCCACATGCTCTTCTTACAAGATAACTTTGACACCCTTTCCAGGATGAAGTGAGATCTACCTTCCCTTCTCTTAAATTGAGGCAGGCAGGCTTTTATATGTTTAAATTTGGGTGGGGGGATGTACAACAAAACACTCAGGAATATATAATCACTTAAATAACTAAAGAACACATTCTGCAAGTCTGCCTCCAGTCCCTCTCTTTCCATGAGTCTAGAGTCCTCAGCTGCTCTATCTCTCCATGTCCTCATCTTTGCCTCCATCTCTGGTGTCTCTGCTTCTCTGGATAGGGTTCCACATTCCACTCATGTTCTTCTCCCTTGATGGTCCTAGGGTCCTCTGTTCCTGGAATGTAAGATTAACTAATCCCCCTTTATGTTACAAAACTTCTACCTTTACAGTTGTGACAATCTCAATTAGTCACGATACCAACTACTCACTATTGAATCATAAGACTCTTATCCCTGTCTCCTTTCACCAGGCCTGTCTAGACAAGATGAAAACCATTCAGTAGGGGATTCTACCTTCCCACACACACTCTGAATCTAAGCTCCCTCTTGGACACTTGTAAGCCAGTCACTTCATGCCTTTATAGCCCTCCCATTTTAGGTAGCCAATGTCTAAGTTTCCCATTTCTATCACCCCTGCATACAGAGGGGGTATGATGAAGACTTCTTCCCTCTCAGTTGGTATTTTGAGCTACTGCATCCATAAGTATAGGTCAAGTTCATCAAATTGTAGCAATGTACACTTGTTTCCTTTATCAAAATTTTTTATCTTCTTTTAGTGGAGTTGTGATCTTTAAGCCATCAAAGCTAGGTCAAATGGGTACTATCTGCAAGTTTGGGCGTTCTTGTGCGGCTCTGCTCACTTCATATCAGCTGGTCACTCCACTCTCAGCTCTAGCTCCCCATGATTATGTCCTTGTCCATGGGCTCAGGAGACCCCAGGTCTCACCATACTTCAGACCAACCAGACCTTCCTCTTCTCTCTCTCATCTCCAGGTCAATGGGTGTCTATGGAACATGGTCAAGCTCAGCCCATATCTTCATTGTTGCCTTTCCTCCACTTCCACTCATCAGTAGACTAGATGGTTGCCAGCAAGCTTGCATGGCTGCTTATGTGTTCCCTTTGAGTTTCAGTCTCAGAGGAGAGAGTTGTCCTGAAGGGACTTGATTGCTTGCCTTGATGACCCTCCAGCGAACAACTTGCTTGTCCTTGTAGTAGCCATTCAGGCTGCCATTTTTGTTTTTGATTTTTCCTGCTGGTCTTTCTTTCAAGAAGTATTAAAGCAGGCTTTTAACTGATGTGATGTGACTTCTGAGGTCACGTCATAACTACCTGCCTCTGTGGAACACTCAGGCTTGGAGCTCTGGTCAACCACGTCCAAAGTCCCCCAGAGGCAGTCGTGCTATGAGAAAGCCTAAAATTAGTCCATGCAAAAAGACCACTCAGAGAGGCCATAGACTACAAGGAAAGAAGAAGATGCTTGATCAATTCTCTTCCTGCCACCCCACATTCCAGTTCCCACCACATTCTGATTGCAGTCACATGAGAGACCCTGAGCCAGAACCACTCATCTGAGCCTTTCCCGAATTCCTCACCTAAAGAAACCATGTTGTTAAGTGTCATCAAGTCGGTTCTGACTCACAGCAACCATGTAAAGGGTCTCTGAGGAGCAGCTGGTGAGCTTGAAGCACCAACCTTGCAGTTCAAACTGACTTTGCAGTCCAGCACATTAACCCACAGTGGCACACCTAGAGAAGACAATTTTTCAGATGACTTTTTGTGTTAGACCAGTAAGATGTGGGATGTGAGATAATGTGTTACATAACTGGAGCCAGAACACGATCCAGGTCCACAAATCAGTTTTGAAAAATCAATGTCTCCAACAAAGAATAAAGTGACAATAAGTCAGTGCTGTGGAGCCACTTCTGGTTCACAGTGACCCTTTCGGACCGAGTAGATGGAGTAGAACTGCTCCCTAGGGTTCCGGAGGCTGTACATCTTTATGGAAGCAGACTGCCTCATCTGACTCATCTTACTTGAGGTGGCTAGTGGGTTCCAACAGCTGAACTTGTGGTTATCAGTGCAACACTTAACCTGTTATATCACCAGGGCTCAGTATGTTGTTAAGTGCCATCAAGTCAGTTCTGACTCATAACAACCCTATATATAATTTCCAAGGAAAACTGGTATAGTAAATACTAGAGCAAATATTGATAGTATTGATTATCAGAAGGCATTTGGGAACAGAGACATGACAAAGTGCCAGGGTATCAGAGAGGTGACTCAACCTGAAACACACAGGTGACCAAAATTGTTTGGCTTCATAATTCCTAGGAAGTAAAGAACAAGCAAATGACATAAAAATGGAAATCGCTCCCAGAACAATTCTTATGGTCCATACATATGTAGCCCAATATTTCTAGACGTTTTCTGTGGCATCAAGAATCGTGTTCTCTACTAATCAGGAGGTTTTGGTAACTGATCATCTGAACTATGAAGGGTCCATTTCTTCCATGTCCCCCATGAGATAAGGATTCCCTGGGTTCTCCTGTAGTGCACTAAGATGGGAGGTTTACAGAATCCACTCCTTCTCAAGAAATTTCTTTTCTTGTCCTTCCATGCAGGCCAAAGGACATTCGCTGAAGGACAGAGAGATAATTGGAGACAGCAGTGGAGTGTATCAGTACTGCCACTTCTGGCAGATATGACCTTAGGCAAGTTACTTACCCTCTCCATGCGTCAGTTTGCCCATCTGTAAAATGAGGGTTCTTCATTAGGTGTTGTCAGAGTTAAATGAAGCAGTCTATACAATGAGCTTAGCCCAGTGTCTGGCACATAGTGTGATACACAAGTGCTACTCTTGGCTCTGTGGGATAAAGCACTGGGCCACAAAGTCTGTTTGAACTGCGTTGTTAGTGGTTTAAACTCACCAGCTGCTCCTCGGAAACCCTATATAGAATCATTATGAGTCAGAATTGACTCGATGGCACTTAACAACAGCAACATTATTATTACAGAACCCCTGATGAAACACTCATAGTGTGCTATGAGTAGGAATTGACTCAAAGGCAGTGGGTTTGGTTTGGTTTGGGGGTTTAGTTATGTACTGAGCTACTAAATGAACATAACGATGACAGCCTTGCAAACCCTATGGGGTATTTCTACTTTGTCATATATGGGCTCTGTGAGTTGGACTCGACTTGGCATGAGACAACAAGAGCAGCATTGTTATGATCGCAGTTGTTGTTTTGGGGTTCTAAGTTCCTGACACTAGTAGATCCTGTTCAACTTCTCAATGACACAGCTGTCAGGTGAGAAACTTGGCTTTCCTTGTATTACCCTCTCTTCAGCATCAACTCCCCTCCCTAACACGTGCGCGCGCGCACACACACTCAATAATCAGTCCTTGCTTGCCACAGGCCACACCACGGTAATGTATTAGTGTAGGAGGAACAAGCCGCTTTATCTTCCTCTCCAGGCAGAAGCACGTGTGTAGAAGATGGATGCACAGCATCTGCTTGCATTGTTAGAGGAAAACGTGGCTGCGATGGCTCCGCAGCCCCAAGAGAAGCAGAGCAGGAGCTGGCCCTGGGGGCCTGACCCCAGGAGTCTTAAGTCACCATGGAGTCTCCGTCCCTCCCCTCCTAACAGCAAGCACAGTCTCCTGGTTCTTGCCCAGTTCTAAAGTCCTCTCCCTCATTGGAGTGCTGTATCTGCCGCGGACTTTCTGCTGTGAACACAGTCTCCAGAGGGATGAATGTGCCGCATGTCAGATCAAGAGTCATGAACTGGAGTGAGCCTCGGTAATGACAGATACATACAGCCTTTCCTTCCAGAAGCAAGGGAGTTATTGTACACAATTCCTGTCTTATGGTAAATGTGACCCAAAGGTGGCTCTCTTGGACCAAGGTTTTCCCTGTGTGGGTCCCTTGAGGACTGAGCCGCCCCCAGCCCCTGACCCCCGCACCCTGCTGCACATTCCCAGCAGGCTATATCAGGCCCTCCTAGGCAATTTATCCTAAAGATCAATGAATTTCTCAAAAGTGGGAAATTTCACAAATGAAGGACACCATCTCCTTTTGGGGATATGTTTAGCAAGAGGAAAACATGTCTCAGAGAAGGATCTGCTTTCTAGTTTTTCAGGCATTTAACAAGCATTTTTTGGATAGTACTTACTGAGTGCCAAGTATAGGTGAGACATTGCAATTGGCGTGGGACCCTATCCCCACAGAGCTCAAGATCTTTCCCCTTCTGGTAAGCAACTTATGGAAAAATTAGGGTACTGGAAGCTGTGGGAGCCATGCCAAACCTCCAGCTACAGAGATCATCAATGACCATGGGCCCCATTTGCTGAGTCTGAAAGTCGCATGTGCATTTCTGTCAATGCCATGCCTCCCTCAGGCCATGCCTTCTGGTCGCGCTGATCACTGGCTGCCAGTGGTTTAGCATGGTGGAGCATTAAGGCAGGGATTTCCTGGAAGACACAGGACAGTCTTGACAGCTGACTTTGGTTTGAGGACAACCACATGGACTTGATGAACCTTCCTTGGATTGCACAGTCCTTCTAGGCACTCCCAACCAACTTCCCATCCGTCTCTCCTTCTCTCTGGGTCAGACTGACAAGGCAGTCTGACAGCTCACCCAAGTTTAGCCAGCTTCCTCCCCAGTTTCTCTCTCAGGCATTTTCTCTAATAAAAAATTTTTGCAATTTAATTGTGCCCTACCATCTGCTTCTTAGAGGACCCAAACTAAGGCAGTAGTGTTAGAACTTAGTGGATTCTAAATTCTGTAAGATCTAACAACAGAAGTCTACTCACTTTGATGGTTTTCAGTAGGTGCTGCGAACCCATGACAGGAATGTTCTTGTGATCAAACTCTCACATTATATTTAAAGATGTTTCCATTATTTAGTCATATAATTAACAATAGGTATTGGAGCTCTGGTAGCGTAGTGGTTATGAGTCGGGCTGCGAACCTTAAGGTCAGCGGTTCGAAAATACCAGCCGCTCCGCGGGAGAAAGATGAGGCTTTCTACTCCTGTAAGGATTTATACCCTCGGAAACCCTGTACAGGGTCGCTATGGGTCGGAACCAACTCGACGGCACTTAACAACAACATTGCACATTACCTATTGGAGTCCTGGTGTGGTGCTGTGGAATAATGCACTAGAACGCAAGCTTGATTTGAACTGCAAGGTCGGCGGTTCAAACTCACCAACCACTCCTTGTAAACCCTATACAGGGTCACTATGGGTTGGAACTGACTCAATGGCACTAACAACAACAACATTGCATGTTACAGGCAGTGGTGGTTCAGTGCTAGAGTTTTCACTCTCTGTGCAGGAGCCTTGGGTTCGATTCCTAGCCAGTGAACCTCCTGTACAGCCACCACCCATTTGTCAGTGGGAGCTTGCATGTTGCTGTGATGCTCAACAGGTTTCAACAGGGTTTCCACACTAAGGTAGACTAGTAAGCAAACCCATATGACAAGGCTAAGGTTTTCATAAGGTACAGAGGACACCAGCCATGAATGGTCTTTTCAATTGTCTCACATGCATGTGAAAGTTGAACAATAAATAAGGAGGACCAGAGAAGAAGCGATGCATTTGAGTTATGGTGCTGGAGAAGAACATGCCAGAAGAACAAGCAAATCACTCTTGAAAGAAGCGCAGACAGAATACTCCTTAGGACCCAGGACAGAAAGACTTCGTCTCTCATACTTTGGACATATTGTCAGGAGGAACCAGTTCCTGGAAAAGGACATCGTGTGAGGTAAAGTGGAGGGTCAGCAACAAAGAGGAAGACCCCAATGAGATGAATTGCCGCATGGCAGCCACAATGGGCTCCGAACTAACAATTGGGAAGACGGAGCAGGACTGGGTAATGTTATGTTCTGTTGTGCATAGAATTGTTATGAGTCAAAACTGACGCAATGACACCTAACAAGTTTTCATAACGGTTATCCATTTAACAACAATGACAAAAAGGACAGGAAAGAAAGAAGAACCTAACCTGTAAAAGGGCATCTCGAGAAGTCAAAGTATTGTGATGAAAGGTGCAGAGACCTGGAGTTAGAAAACCAGAAGGGATTGTTCAACATTTATCAAGCTGAAAGAACTGAAGGAAAATTCAAACCGTGAGTTGCAGTAGTAAATGATTCAATGTGCATGATGTGAGTTGCGCTGCTAACCACAAGGTTTTTTCTCTTTTTTTAATGCCACCAAGTCAGTTCCAACTCATAGCGACCCTGTATAGAGTTTACAAGGAACCTCTGATGGGTTTGAACTGCCAACCTTGCAATAAAGAGTCCAGAGCTTAGCCTCTAAAGCCACACAGTCTTAATCCCAGCAGCCACTCCTCGAGAGAAAGATGAAGCTGTTTGCTCCTCTATAGATTTACATTTTCAGAAACCCTATATAGGGTCACTATGAGTCATAATCAACTTGGTGACAGTGCATTTAAGAGCAAAATATTGAAGGATGCAGGAGGCATAAAAAGAAGATTGAAGGAATGCAAAAAAATATTATTGTACCAAAAAGACCTGGTCGGCATTCAACCATTTCAGGAAGTTGCACATAATCAAGACCCAACAGTATTGCAGGAAGTCATCCAAGATGCAATGAATGTATTGGCAAAAAACACACACACACAAACAACCAAGGTTTCAGGAATTGTTCAAATACCAATTCAGATGTATCAAAAAACAAATGCAACCCTGGAAGTGCCCATTTCTCTACACCAAGAAATTTGGAAGACAGTTGCTTGACCAACCAACTGAAAGAGATCCATATTTGTGCCCATTTAAAAAGAAGGTATTCCAGCAGAAGGTGGAAATTATCCAATAATATCATGTCTCATGCAAGTAAGATTTTGCTGAAGATGACTTTAAAATGGTTGCAGCAATGCATCGACAGGGAACTGCCAGTTCAAGCTGGATTCAGAAGAGACCATAGAATAAGAGGTCTAATTGCTGATGTCAGGTGGATCTTGGCAGAAAGCAAAGAATATCAAAAGCACATTTACTTGTATTTTATTGACTATGCAATGGCATTCAACTATGTGAATCATAACAAACTATGGATAATATTACAAAGAATCAGAGTTCCAGAACACTTCATCGTGCTCATACAAGACCAAGAGGTAGTGCCTCAAACAGAAGACAGGTGTAAAATCAGGAACGGTGTGTGTCAGGGTTGTATATTCTCATCATGCTTATTTGACCTGTGTATTGAACAAATGATCCAAGAAATTAGACTATATGAAGAACAACTCAGCATTGTTGTTGTTGTTAAGTGCCATCGAGTCGGTTCTGACCCATAATGAACCTGGATAGGGTTTCCGAGGAGCAGCTGGTGAGCTTGAACTGCCAACCTTGCAGTTCAGACGGTTTTGCAGTCTGGCGCATTAATCCACAGCGCCACACCAGGATCCAAGAAATTGAACTATATGAAGAACAACTCAGCATTAGGAATGGAGAAAGACTCATTAACAACCTGCCATATGCTTGCTAAAAGCATTAACAACTTTTCTTGCTAAAATCAAAGAAAACTTGAAGCACGCACTGAGGAAGATCAAGGACTACAGCCTTCAGTATGCATTACACATGATAAGCAGAGAAAAGACTGAAGTTGTCAAGGATTTCATTTTACTTGAATCCACAACCAATGTTCATGGAAGCAGCAATCAAGAAATCAAATTATATAGTGCACTGGGCATATCTGCAAAAGATCTCTTTAAAATTATAAAAAGCAAATGTTCACTTTGAGGACTAAGGCAGACCTAATCCAAGCTATGGTATTTCAGTTACTTCATATGCATATGAAAGCTGGACAATGAATAAGGAAGATCAAAGAAGAATCAATGCCTTTGAATTATGGTGTCGACAGAGAATATTGACTTCAGGCATTGAAGGATCAGCACAGGACTGCGAACCACAAGGTTGGCAGTTCAAACCCACCAGCTGCTCCTCAGAAACCCTATACAGGGTTGCTATAAGGCAGAACTGACTCGAAGGCACTTACCAACAACATCAGAAGACAGAAAAATCTGTCTTGGAAGAAGTATAGCCAGAATGTTCCTTGGAAGTAAGGATGGTGAGACTTTGTCTAACATACTTTGGACATGTTGTCAGAAGGGACCAGTCCCTGGAGAAGGACATCTGCTTAATAAAGTAGGGGGAGAGTGACAAAGAAGACATCCCTCAGTGAGATGGATTGGCGCAGCAATGGGCTAAAACACAACAACAGTTGTGAGGATGGTATCAGACTGGGCAGTGTTTTGTTGTACACAGGGTTGCTATGAGTCAGAACCAACATGAGAGCATTTAACAACATCCATTTGTGTCCAATGTAATCGCAAGAGTCCTTAAAAGTGAAAATGGGAGGCAAGAGCGTCAAAGTCAAAGTGAGGCAGTGTGAGGATTATAGCAGTCATTACTGGCTTTGAAGATGGAGGAAGAAGCCACAAGGCAAGGAATGTGTCTTGTATATAATAGGTGCTCAGTAATACTGTTATTTTGGAGAAGGACATCATGCTTGGTAAAGTAGAGGGTCAGCAAAAAGGACCTTCAGCGAGATGGATTGACACAGGGCTGCAACAAAGGGCTCAAACATAGCAATACTTGTGAGGATAATGCAGGATCAGGTAGTGTTTTGTTCTGTTATTCATAGGGTTGCTATGAGTGGAAACTGACTTGAAAGCATCTAATAACAACATCCCATTTATTGCCTAATCTCTGGGCTCATACCCCACCACCATAATAAATGCTCTGCCTACCACCTGCCCAGGGGATGCCCTTCTTCCAATGACATCTCTATTGCTTGCTCTCACTCAGCAGCCCCTTCTCCTTTGTGAATCAAAATCAAGACATTTGCAGGCAGAACACAAAGATCTGATCTAATAAATTGCATTTTCCAAGAGAAAACCGATACTCGGGTTGAGAAATTCCAGGCACTTGGTTTAGTAACAAAGTCCAGCTTGATCCAGGCTAACAGATGATATCTTCAACTCTTCTTTTTAATCCCGTTCTGTTTTATGCCCCTCATGGTATTTCTTTCCTTTCTGTGTCTCAGCTTCTTGGTCCTTGAGAAGCAAAGCCTCCGGGTTCCCATCCAGGACCCATCCCAGGCACCATCTGACCCTCAGAACTTGTCCCATGTTCCCAGGCAACTGCATGCATGAGTGCTCTCCAGTACACTTAAGGACACAGCTCGACATACAAAGCAGAAAACCACAGGCTGACCAGCCGTGGAACTTCACGCAAGCTACTTGGCATCTGTGCACCTCAATCTCCTCTCTATAAAACAGGGTCATTGTGAGGTTAAAGGGGAGAATCAGTTTGGGAAAAAAAAGTTTAAGTCCTTTCTATTCAGTGTGATCCTGGGACAAACAGCAGCATCATTACCTGGTTACTCCTTGGGAATGCAGCTTCTCAAGTCACGCCCAGTCCTCCTCCCTCCTCTGGGGCTCACCGGCAGCGTTCTGTCCCAGGAGATTTGTGCGCACATTAGTTTGACAAACCCTGCTGTCTGACTCAGATTGCAATCATTATTCCCTCATCCTGGGATATAGTCCAGGGTAGTATTTTGGAACCAATCCCTCCACCCTTGTAGAAGTTTCCCTCAATTGTCCCACCTTGGAGTCCCCGCACTTCACTCTCTTGACCTTTTTACCTCTCCCTCCCAGTCATACCTTGTCTTTTCTAGTTTCTTCCCTCTCTTCTTTTCTCTAGCCCCTTTGTTCTTAAGTGCTTCAGAGTTGATTTTCAACTCATAGCTACTCTACAAGACAGACTAGAACTATCCATTGGGTTTTCAAAGCTGTGATCTTTATTAGAGCAGATCTTTCTCCCACAGAGCTGCCAGATAAGTTCAAGTTAGCAGTCAAGTGCTTACCTGTTGAGCCACCAGGGCTCCTTCCAATCCCCTTATCCCTGAGCTATTCTCCCTACCAGATTCATTACTTCCTCTCCTTAGACAAGCACGCAGTTCCACCATTGCCACAAAGTCCATCCCAACTCATAAGGACCTTATTGGAACTAACAGCCTGATAGGATTTCCAAGGCTATAACATTTACTGTTGAAAATACCTGGCTTGGGTCAGATGCACTTTAGTCCTCAAACTGACATGTTTGCTCTTGAACACTTTAAGGAGGTCTTGTGCAACAGATGTGTCTAATGTAATACGTCATTTGATTTCTTGACTGCTGCTTCCATGAGTGTTGGTGGTGGATCCAAACAAAATGAAGTCTTTGTTCATTTCAATCTTTTCTCCATTTATCTTGATGTTATTGATTACTCCAGTGGTGAGGATTTTTGTTTTCTTTACATTGTGGTACAACCCTTAGTGAAGGCTGTTGGTCTTTGATCTTCACCAGTATTTTAAGTCCTGTTTGCTTTCAAAAAGCAATGTTGTATCATCTGCATACTGCAGGTTGTTAATGAGTCTTCCTCCAATCCTGATGCCACGTTCTTCTTCATCTACTCCAGCTTCTCGTGGATTGGCACAGTGGCAGCAGCAATTGGCACAAGCAGCTATTGTGATGATGGTGTAGGACGAGGAGGTGTTTTGTTCTGTTGTGCAAAGGATCTCTATGGGTCAGAACCAACTCGATGACACCTAACAATAATAAGCAGACTGCTACATCTTTCTCCTATGAAGAGGCTGATAGGGTCGAACTGCTGACCTTTTTTGGTTAACAGCCAAGCACTTAATCACTGTGCAAGCAGAGCTCCTTGTCACAGTCAGCATTGCCCAAACCCACAGTTTCTACTGCCTTAGAGGAAAGGAGAGTTCAGGGGGCATACTTGACAATATCTGTGCACTTGAAGACTGCTACTCACCACAACTTCATGGCCAAGGGCCACTGCACCCCTCCTCTAGGGTGTAAAGGGGCCCAGCCAATGTGTCTTTCAACTGTGATTCCAGGTCTCACTGGGTGCTGAGTTGCCCCCATTACATATGCCTGATGTGTGATACATTTCCTGCAATTATGGTGATACCTTCTGTGTATATGTTAAATGACATAGCAGTTAATTATTTGTGGGTAAACAAGGGATGCCTCTTTGCCCCAGGAGAGACTGAAAAGCGCCTGGGTGAAAGAATCACAGGATCAACAAGAACAGGAGGGGCGAGTCAGAGGAAAAGTCATTCCTCCCCAGGTTGCTTCTCAGGGAGGGTGGGAGGATGGATGAGCTGAGACAAAAGCAAAGGCAAAAAAACCCTTGGAGCAAGAGCTGACTGTGCTTAAGAGTCCAAACCAAGGTGTGGAGACAATGGATGGTCTCCAAAGACTGGCAGCAATGCCCCTCCCACCCCAAACACCAGCTAGTCCACTCATAGCCTCTGCCTTCCTTGGGAGTCTTTGGGGTAACACATACCCAGAGCCTACTAATTGTCTCAAATATCTGTCCCCCTATGTGTGGCGCTATGGATAAATGCGCCAGACTGCAAATCCGTTTGAACTGCAAGGTCGGTGGTTCAAGCTCACCAGCTGCTACTCCGAAACCCTATATAGGGTTGCTATGGGTCGGAAGCGACTCGATGGCACTTAACAACAACAACAACATTTTCTCTTAGACATAAACCCAAAAAAGCAAGCCAGTTGCTATTGAATGAATTCCAACTTGTGGCAACCCCATGTATTACAGAGTATCACTGTTCCTCTAAGGAGCTCTGGTAGAGTAGTGGTTACGAATCTGGCTGCCAACCTCAGGGTCAGGCAGTTCGAAACTACCAGCTGCTCTGTGGAGAAAGATGAGCCTTTCTGCTCCCGTAAATATTTACAACCTCAGAAACCCTGTACAGGGTCACTATGAATTGGAACTGACTCCACGGCATGTAACAACAACAACAACAACAACAACTGTTCCTCTGGGTTTCTTGCTGTGATCTTTATGGATGCAGATCATCATCTTCCATGGAACCACTGGATGGGTTCAAACCACCAACCTTTAGGTTATAATCAAGCGTACCCAGTATTTAGCTAGATGCCAGTGAAGACTACATTTCCCAGTCTCAGCTTGCAGCTAGTTCTAGCCATATAACCAATAAGATGTAAGCAGAAGCTTCTTCTGGAATGTGTTTTGGAAGTAAGTGGTTACATCCCTCTTTGTTCGTTCCTCCTCCTTACGAGCTAAACTGAGGATGTAATGGTGAGTTTGAGCAGCCATCTCGGACCCTAAGGCAACCTTGGGAATGGAGGCCATGTTGCACAGAGCAACAAGATATAAAGAGCCTGAATCCCTTACACTATGGATCCATCTTGCCAGCCCTGGACATCTAACTTCTGGACTTTGATGTGAAAAATAAATATCTAGCTAACTTTGGAGTTTTTGTTACTCAGAGTAAAACCAAAACCTAATTGTTATAAATATAAAGCATGGTGTCTTCATTCCCCAGGGATGAGAATTTGCATGGAGGAGAGTTACTAGGATGTGGTGTCAAGATCAACACTTGAGATGAAGGGGGTGGGGGGGACAGTGGAAATAAGGTAGCAGCTGAACTACAGTGCAGTTGAAACAAGGCCCCCAGTGGATCCCACAGGGAGTTCCAGTACATGCCACCCATCAAAGTTCTTCTAAATTGAATCACGCAGGGTGGGGGGAGACTTTGGACTTCTCAGGGCTTTTGGTTTTCTCATCTATAAAATGAGTTTTCTACTACTCTCGCTCTTACAGTAAGGATAAGAGATAATGTGCATGCAGAGCCCAGGAGATAAGCAACTAAAAGAACCAGCCTGGGGAAGACTCCAAAACGTTGTCTTCTCCTCCATGTCCTCTGAGGGACCATGTCTATGTCTCAACTAATCAGCCTATCTATAAATCATACAAGACAAGCAGGAGACCATCACTTCTCTATAATCTACTCTAACATAGACACCTTCTCCAACTGAGAGAATTCACAATCTCCTCCTTAGATGTTCCCTCAATACTCTATTCTTAACAACAACATAGTACATTGAAACCTTGGCTGTTTTTCTGTCATCGTTTCCTCGGGCTCTGAGCTCTGGAACCACTCCTGTAACCTCATTTCCCAGCACAATGCCTGTTGTTGTTGTTGTTGTTGTTGTTAAGTGCCATCGAGTCGATTACAACCCATAGCAACCCTGTATAGGGTTTCCAAAAAGCAGTTGGTGAGCTTGAACCACTGACCTTGTAGTTCAAACGACTTTGCAGTCGGACACATTAGCCCACAGCACATAGAAAATCCCCAATGTGCGATTATTAAGTAAATGAATTTCATTAAAAGGGTGAAATCCCCATGATTCTAAGAGAACAAAGACATGGCTTAGAGGCCCACTTTGACCATCTCTTATTTATGTTGTTGTTGTTAAGTGCCGTCAAGTCAGTTCTGATCTATAGCAACCCTGTATAGGGTTTCTAAGAAGTGACTAGGGGGTTTGAACTGCTGACCTGTGATTAGCAGTCCAGTTGTTATCCTACAGCACCACAAAAGGACTCTTTATCCTACAGTCCAGTGCTTAGTCTATAGTGCCATAGCAGAACTGTCTTATTCAGAGCCTTGGTTATAAGCCTCCTGGTAACACAATTTTCTCATCCATATAAGAGGAATAATAATGATGACAAACAGGGCTGTTGTGATGATGAAATAGTATATTAATCTTAAAACTGTAAGGCATGACATAACCCCATTGCCAGCAAGTTGATTCAGACTCACCAAGACCTTATAGAACCCAAGGCCGTTCTAAGGCTATAGGATAAACTGACCGCCATATCTTTCTCCCACACAGTGACTGATGGACTTTCTGATGAGCAGTTGAGCACCTTAACCACTGCACCACTATGCCTTAAACATGTTCCCCTATGCTTCATGGGGCTTAAAAAAAAGTTTGTGAAATTTTCCCATTATCTTTTTTTTGCAGTTAGGAAACACTTCCAATTTTTATTCATAATATTGGTAATCAAAATTGCAAAGGAAGATTTACAGAGCCACATATCAATAACAGAATAAGATGGAAACAGAATATTGCAAAGTCATCTGGAAGAGTTTCCAAGGAGCACACACTGGGCTAGACATCTAGGGCTAAACTGTGGTTCCACAACCGGTTATAGTCATTCTTGCATTTTCTCAATAAGTTCTTCCTTATATTTGCCTTTCTCTTTTCCAACTTGTCGAGATTTGGCTTTGTGTTCAAGAATTTTTACCCGATCTTTGTCCAGTTTGAGTCTGATAATAATCACCTTGCTCGGGTGAATGCCCACATGGACAGTTGTCCCATTAGCCTTCTCACGCTGCTCCCTCATGTAATTGACATACTTCTTTCTGTACACCTGGACTACCTTGCCAATCTGCTGACCTTTGCAGTGTCCTCGAACCACCTGGACCCCGTCGTCCTTGAGGATGGGCATGCAGCGCACGTTATACTTCTGCCGCAGCTCCTTGGACAGCGGGGACGACATGATCTTCCTGCGTACGTGCGAGGGAGCATTGTAGTGGCGTTTGTGGTTCTTGCTGCGGTCCGAGATCACAAAAGGGTTGAACTTCATGGTGACAGTCGGGCGTCAGGCAGCCTCGGAAGCTCGGCGCACAAAGTTCCATTATCTTTTAATTCTATTTTTCCACAAACTTTTTGAAGCCTCCTCATATCATTGGAAACGTGAACTGTAAGTCTGTGACTCTGAGCGTTTTTATAAGCATGTGACACTCTAGTGCTACAAAATTACACATCCACCAAAGTGTAAGGCCAGGGATAAATTGCCACATGCCCAGGGTAGCCCTAATGCCAGCTTCTCTTGCCTAGTGCCACACAAGTCACTATGTAAAAGCTCTCTGGTGGCCTCCAATCCTAGAAAGACAGATGTTAAGGGACAGCTAAGACAAAGCTGTTAAATGTGGAAACCTAGTCATTTCATGCCATGCATGCAATAGTGAGCCCCCTCCTCACTCCCCTTCCTCCACGCATATCTAAGCAAGGACTCTTTTAGAAGAGGGTCGTAAGTGACAGTCAATCGCCTGGGGTTAGCTACGGATACCATAGT
The DNA here is from genome assembly GCF_000296735.1 of Chrysochloris asiatica. NCBI lineage: Eukaryota > Metazoa > Chordata > Mammalia > Afrosoricida > Chrysochloridae > Chrysochloris > Chrysochloris asiatica. The sequence goes on along the minus strand of NW_006408580.1, from coordinate 13,735,690 downwards.
ATGCTCAGGTGAGGAACCCCAACATAAATCTTGAGACTAGCCATGATACCCCGATACCAGTCTGACCTTCTGGAGGAGAAATTCAGATCCCGAGTTGAAGCTCTGGGGACATAGAAAATTTCCACATCTGCAACATGGGGACAGTCATGACTCCCATCTGCAGGGTTGTGGTAAAGGCTGAGTTAGCATAGATGAATGACTTGGCACAATGCCTGGCACCTAGCAGTGGGATGGAGGGCTGCAGCGAGAGTTGTGAGGGTCACTTATAATTCCACCAGGGTGCTGGTGCACAGAGAGGTGGGAGACAAGGGTTCCATGCAAGAGAAACTTGGTCCAATTGGAGGTGTGGGTCTCCATGTGAAGATCAAAATCACATTGGAAAGCTGAATGTGATCAGAGCCAAATGAGAACTACAGAAAGAACCCAGGACTCCAAACAGAGGGAGGTCACCCCAGGCTGAACCCTCTTCATTGTAAGGCAGAGAAACCTAACTTCAAATGGCTCAACTGGCTCAATAAAAACAGTGGAATGCTTTGGCTCCAGAAACCAGCAAGTTAAGAGAGAGTTGACTTCAGGCATTGGCTGAATCCAGACACTTATTGCACATGGTGATAAGATGGCCACCAGCGGTTTCAGACTTAACATCTAATTAGCAGAGCAACCATGATAAAAAGAGCTCTCTTTCCAACCATTTGAGAAAAATCACCAGGGCTGCCACTCCCTGGCTAGTAGAGGCCTACCCCAGTCCATTGGGGGCATCACTGACTCCATTTAAACCACACACTGAGAGTGAGAGGAGTTCCCCAAAGGAGAATTGGGTAAATGAGCAAATATCCCCTTTAGAAGGCCTTACTATAGAGGTCAGATTTGAGCCTACCCTATACCCAACTGTTGTTGTTAGGTGCCATTGAGTTGATTCTAACCCATAGCGATATTCCATGTGACAGAGTAGAACTGCCTCATAGGGTTTTCTAGGCTATAATCTTTATGGAAGTCAACTGCCAGATCTTTCTCCCATGGATCCCTTGGGTGTGTGCGAACTCCAACCTTTTGATTAGCAGCCAAGAGCTTAACCATTGTACCACCAAGACTCCTTCACTCCTCCTACTCTTGTTTAAATAGTAATCAGCATTTCTGCAAAGCCACAAACTGACACCATTGAATCTCTTAGGCACAGGAAACTGTCCACGTCAAAGCTCAGGGGTGAGGTGGGCACATGGCAGAGGAAGATTAATCCAGCAGCTGTGTTTGCTCTTGCTATTGTTAAGTGGTGTTGAGTTGGTTCCAACTCGTAGAGATCCTATATAGGGTTTCCAAGGAGCAGTTGGTGGGTTTGAACCTCCAAGCCTCCGTGCCGCACCAGGACTTCACAACTGTGTTTGTTGTTGTTGTTGTTATGTGCCTTGGAGTCGATTCCGACTCATAGCGACCCTGTACAGGGTTTCCGAGGCTGTAAATCCTTATGGGAGAAGAAAGTCTCATCTTTCTCCCGCAGAACAGCTGGTAGTTTCGAACTGCTGACCTTGCGGCCCGCAGCCTGATTCATAACCATTACACTACCAGAGCTCCTTGCAGCTGTGTTTAGGAGGGAGTAAAGGTTAAAAGTCTGTCAAGGTGGGAGTTGGGGAAGGACATCATGCTTTCTAGCCCAAGGGGAAGGGGACCCAGTCCTATGTATTTCCAGTGTATCGGAAAAGCCCTGGGGTGATGGTACGGCAAGAGGGACAGGGAAGGGTGGGCATAGGAGTCACATGCTGATTTGCTGGAAATTGAAAGTGGGTGTTGAAGGAGGATGAGGGAAGGTGATGCCGACATGATTCTAAAGTAGTAGCTAAGGGAATTGTGAAGTATCCAAGGACTATAGGGAGCTCTGTTAGGGGAAACAAGGTAAATGCGGCTGTAGTCATCGGAATTGGAAGTGTCACAAGAGCATCCAGGTGAAAGTGAATACAGCCTAAGGCCAGAGCTGTCAGTGACAGGGTCCTAAATTACTGCTGAGCCCCTGGAAGGGGCTTGCCTGGACTCCTAGGGGTGTACTTTGAACCGAGATGTAGAAAGGCTGAGAATTGGGTCTTAGGAGATATCTGTCCCCAAGGAATGTGGCTGCAAGGAAGGTAGTGAAAACACACCAGGGGTGATGAGGGGCAGACAGAAACAGGGGTGTCACCACGTGCTGAGTGAGGGCAGGGACAGTGGTGAGGGAAGGCTGTTGGGGTAGAGTTAGCATTTTCTGAGCCCAATGGTACTGGGTCCTTGGAATAAAGCGGGCTTCCTGCACTAACAAGGGTGGGAGATCATGGTTCCTTTAACTCTGATTAGCACATTTGGGGCCAATAGAATTCGTACTCCATCAAGGGAAGGGGGCAGATGGGTATTTAATCAGTGCATTTATGGTAATGATTAAAAAGAACTAGAAGAACAAGAAGAGGGGATAATGAAGATAAGAAATAGGAGGGAAGTAGCTTTGTGCCCCCACCCCCAACACACACACATACACACAGACTTGAGAAGGGAAGAGAAATTGTTTCTGTTCTCAGAGAATTCCTTGGAGAATCCTCCCCAGACGCCATCTTATCTAGAAACATAAGGTTCTCACACACAGGCACGCACACACACACACACACACACACACACGCACACCATCACACAGAGGCGCACGTGTCACCACAGGGATGGGGCTGTTTGGCTCACACTCTGCTGGTTGTAGAATAACACAGCAGAGGTGGGAAGCAGCCAGCCGCAGAGGAGACCACAGTGATTTCATGTATGCCCACCCTTTGCGAGGGACGGAGCCGTCCGTCTGAGCGTGAATGGATGGGCGCCTCAGTCCTCCCTGCTGGCAAGCTTGGGCAGGCGCCGTCCCCAGATGTCAGCGCTAATGCCTTGATAAACAGGGAGCTTGCTGGAATGTGGCTGTTAATTGGGGCTAGAGCCGCAGCCTTTAGCTCTGGGAGCAATGGTTAATGACGGGCCCCCTGGGGGAAGCCACAGACGGTTGCCACTGTTCGAGTTCTGTCCTCTCTGCTTCTTAAACAGCAGTTTATCTAAAAATTGAAAACACTTTCCTGGGAATAATTATTTCTTGGGAGCTACGAGACTGCTATCAGATTTCACAGCCTGTTGCCGGGTCAACCTTCTATAGGCCAATGTGTTGGTGGCCTTGAAGAGGAGGGGGACAACTTCAGTCCTCCCCTTGACTTTTCTGTCTCTTTCCTGGGTCCCCACTGTACAGCCACGGTGGAATGTTTCAAGGGGCTTCTCGAGTAATCTAGGGCTGAGCAAGAAGTTCGTTGACTGAAGTTGGGCCAGAGAAGAAAAAATAAGGAGGGGGAGGGCAAGAAAGACTCTTTGCATTCCAGTAGGGAAGATGCATCTTGTGTCGCCAAAACCCACCTAGCCACCCCGGGGGGCCTGTTATAGCTTCTGGCTTAGACTGAACTTCAGACCTATTGGTAGGAAAATGTCTGTCAACAGGGGCTGGGGTGGCCCAAAGGCCTTCTGTGGGCCCCATTTCTTGCTCAGGCACTGTGCCCAGAACAGTGAGTTTGGGGTGGTAGGGTAAGGACAGAGGGAGAAGGAACAGGAACTCAGTGTTGCCAGCTGTCCAGAACAGGTCTTTTCCTTCTGCAGTTCAGCTCAGGCACAGCGGCCGTGTAATGAAGGGGAGGGGCAGGGGACCCATGCCAAAAGCTGACCCCAAGGTTGTCCCAGGATCAGTAGGGCCAGACCACAACAGGACACTCAGTCTAGAATCATGGCCTTGGGCAGCCTCCTCCTTGGATGTGGAGGGCAGTGACACAGGCACTTAAACTCAATGTGTTGGCCAGAGGCCAGCCTTCCGGCTTGGCAATTACACACTGTCTACCTCCGCCTCTCTCTGCTGCCCCGTCACCTCCCTGTCAGGCAGCTTTAATGCTGCTCGCCTCTTCCTGTCAGCAAATGTTTGTGTGTGGTGTTGCTGGGCGACAGTTAAACAGGGCCTGCATTTTCCTGGCACTTGGGCCTCTGACGGTGCCGTCCCTCTGAAGGCTTTGCCTGCCTTCTGTGTCAACGCTGCGTGAGCCACATCATGGGGAGGTGCAGGCTTGTGTCTGGCTCCTGGAAAAAGGGTGGCTCTAGCCAACTCTGCTCAGGATAACTGGAAGGTGGAGCAAGACCTTTCTCATGCTCCCAGCTCCCCAGGGAACTATTTTGTTAGTCCCCATCACAGACACATCTGGGGACACTCTAACTCATTTTGCCCAATGCTGATAAAGACAGGAACCACAACTCCACCCCCAAGTGAGGTCACATGTGGCACCCTGCCCATGGGAAACTGGACAGCAGGTCGGACCGCCAGGCATTTTGTAAACACCATGTATTTAAGGAGACAATCCAAAGTTTAGAGGCAATCCACGACTCTAAGTCAGACTCTGCTGACTTCTAACTATATGGCCTCTGCTTTCTTATCTGTAACATGGGGTACTAATAACAACGTTAAGAGGGCTTGTTTCTTGCATACTCCAAGGAGCCATGCTAGAGATGTCTGATCTGAGACAGGAATCTCTATCCAAATGGGAATAACACAGAGGGTTAAGTACGTCACGGTTCCAGGAAGGAACCAACAGGGAAACCAAATGTTGTTATTGAGGAAGAGGGAGGCAGTGAGAGAAAGTAACATCTAATTGGGAGAAGATGCAGAGGATGGGATAAGAGACCAGGCCTCGGGTAAGAATGCAGCAAAAACATGGGGCTTCCCATTCTGATCAAAAGGGGGAAAACTGGAGAACAAAATTTCAATTCTCATGGAATCCAGATTTCCTGGAGTCATTTAAGCTGAATGGACTGCCCTGAAGTAATCTTTAACCGTGAAGTCATAAAGCAAAAAATATCCCCTGAAGCCTGCTTTAAACCTAACCATATTCTAGCTTAACTAAAAAAGAATGTCTGCCTTAGGCACTGTACTTTTAAAGAATTTACTATATGAGAACAAATTGTTAATACCAACTCAAAAGGTTAGATAGAAGTTTAGGGACAGGTGAGTGTATGTTTCTGTCAATAGGGGAGGAAGTTTGAAAGTGGCTGCCCAATTCAAAGAGCATAATCAACGTGTGTAATCAATGTTACTATTCTGTACATGTAGACATTGCTGAAATCACGTATGCTTTGCTCAGGACTTCAGACCAGTTTGAACTAGTTCAGTCATGGCTAAGGAAGTTAAATTGAAACTGGTCTGAATTTTTAAAATTTGGGTAAAGCAGAATGATAACTGGAATGGGAAAAATTACAGGTTGAAGCCCTGGAATGGAAGACTCAGAAAAGATGTAGTGGGTTCTTTCAGAAGCCTAATGAAGGAGTTTATTGCGAGGCCTGTGGAGAGCAACATACATTCAAAGTGGCACACTAGGCTGCCATCTTTGAGCAGGGCATTGTTGTCAAGAGTCAAGAGATTTGGTTGCTATGGAATGCACATGTTGCCCTTGTTTTCTAAGAGGGAGATTAACTTTCAAGTAAGGCATCTAGCCATAATTTTTCCTGCTCTAGTTATCTTTCCGGTTCATGGACTTTTTAAAAAGTTGAGTCCATTCTGGTTTCACTGTCAGCCATGACTGAACCAGAAAGAACTGGTTCAAAGCCCTGGGTATGTTGTGTGTATTTTCAACAACACTTTTTTTTTTTTTTAAATGGGGCTTCAAGTCATACAGACCTGTGTCCAAGTTCTTCCTCTTTCATGTCCCAATTGTGTGACCTTAAGTAAATTGCTTAAACTCTTAGAAGCTCGTCTATCAAATGCGCTTAGAATGTAGAGGGCTCACTTCATAGGGTTGTGAGGAGAGTTCTAGGTGGCACACAGTGAACGAGGCCCTCAGTCTATCGTTCCCATGCAGGACATACAGGTACTCCCGCCAAGGTAGAGCCAGTCAGCACCAAAGAAAAGGCACAGGAAGCACGTGTACAAGGATTCAAGCAGGGAATGAGTGCTCAGGGCCACGCCGGGCAGGGGAGGGGTATCACTTAGGATTCTAGCAGTTCCAAGTGATAAAAACAGACCTGGACATAGAATATGTGACAGAGAAAATTTACTGTTTGAGGAGGACCCCAAAACCAGTTCTTTTGGGACCAACTCTGACTGATGGTGACCCTATGTGTGCCAGAGTAGAATTGTGCTCCACAGGGCGTCAGTGGATTTTTTTCTTTCTTGAACTACGGAGCATAGTTCTACTCTGACATGCATGGGGTTGTCGTGAGACACCTCAGGGTGGCCATGAACACTCAGCCTTTTGGTTAGCTGCTGAGCATGTTAACTGGAGTCCTAAAGCAGATGAATTAATATTCCACTTATATCCTGTGTGGCGCTGTGGATTAATGCACTGGACTGCAAAGTCAGTTTGAACTGCTTACCAGCCGCTCCTCAGAAACCCCATACAGGCACGTAACAACAACAACATGTCCTGTTGGCACTCCCTGGACACCAAAGGTGGCTTGTGAACACCAGGGCTTGTCTTCTGGCCATAGCAGTCCCCTTGGCCTGTGTGCACAACCAGCCAGGAGTATTGGAGAGTTTAATGCCCCCCAGAAGCAGCCACCAACCAGTGCCTGTCAGAAGTTGAGGGATAAATCCACCAGCTCCCTCACTCTTAACGGCTTGTTTATCCCCAGCTCCCAGAGTTCCCCAGCTGTATGTATTGAGCTTTAACGTAGTTACCCCACAATGATATTTGGCTTGATAACTCAACCAGGTAAGGAAGGGGTATTACTTAGGCGCCATTGAATCAGTTCCAACTCCTAGCGACTTTATACAGAATAAAATGAAACACTGCCCACTTCCGTGCCAACCTCACAATCGTTGTTACGCTTAAGCCCATTGCTGCTGCCACTGTGCCAGCCTTTGTTGACTTCTTTCAGTTCCCTCCCTCACATCCTCATTCCCCAGGTGTGTTTCCTGGGATTCTTTCACAAACTGTTTGCAATGAAATGCTGGCTTCAGGACCAGCTTCTGGGGAGCCCAACCCAAGACAAATACTGAGGCGTCAGACCTAGCTACTATTTCCAGGTGCTTAACAGACAACCTCAGGTATCTCTCAACAACGTTCTCTCTTTCTCTTACTCCCATCCTAGATGAGAACACAATATAGTCCAACTATTGTGGAAAGCTACATTAAAATTGTATTTCAGCCCAGGGGTAGAAACTGGACCTTTTCTACCCCTGGGCTGAGGACAGGGAAAACAGACAACCTGTGAGGAAGACAGCAATGAGTAGGTTAGGCAGAGGGACAGAATGCATGAAGCCTCCCCTTCACACCTGGCCTGGTAACACGCACCAGGCCACAGGAAAGGCAGCAGGGAGGGGGCAGGAATGTTTGTGCTTTGAAGTAAATAGTTATAAGAGGGAAATGCAGTCGCAGCCTAGGGCACGCTTGTGAAAACGCAGGTGTATGTGTTTAAGTAGGGATGGAGCTGGCTCATGGAAGCCAAAGGTGCCCTGAGTTGGGAAGGGAGACCACAAGGCAGCCTACATGCATAGAAATGTGTGCTGAGCAGCCTGGGAGAACTACTATCAGGAGCTCTTGACAACTGAGGGCAGAGTGGGAGAAGCTGAGAGTCAGGTGTTCAAGTTTTATGGAATGAATTGTGCCTCAAGAACAGATACATTGAATTTGTAATCTCTGTACCTGTGAATAGGACCTTGTTTGAAAATAGGATATTTAAAGATGGTCTCAGTTAATGTGAGGTCAGACTAGGTATGATGGGTCCTAATCCTCTATGAATGCTGCCCTTATAAAAGAGGAGAAGAGACACAGGGACAGGGAGACAGAGGGAGGATGTAGATGCAAGTCGAGGAAACCCTGGAGCGAGCGAGCAGTAAGTAGGAGAGAGACATGGAACAGATTCTTCTTCAAAACCTCCAAAAGAATCAACAAAGCTGACACCTAATTTGGTGTCACCTAACTGGGAGAAAATACACTTCTGGCCTTTGAAGTAACCCAGTTTGTATTATTTTGTTATGGCAACCTGAGGAAACTGATACACCAATCATCTCCATTTGCCTCGGACTATCCGGCTTGTAGCATCCCTGGGTGGCACAAACGGCTGCTAACAGAAAGGTTGGAAGAAAGGCCTGGTGATTGGAGGCCTATGTACAGAAAATAGTGCCTACAGTAAGCACTGAAACTGTACCCCTATCCAAATATCTGACACCCATCTTTTAAATAACTTCAGATAGCTTTAACCATAACATCAGCTCAAAAATACAATTCAATCTTGTTAACCTCTTACTGAATACGTTATGAAATGACATCAAATTTACCACTGCACCTGCCTTGCTTTCACTGATGAATATCAGTCTACGATGTGCTCAAAGTCAAAGTTGTTTTCAGTTTCTTCTCTTTCTACATTCAGCAGATCATGGAGTCTACCTTGCCCCACTGTTATTGTTATTGAGTAGGTACCGACTCATAGTGACAATAGAACGAAACACTGTCCGATCTTGGGCCAACCTCACAACTGTTGCCACGCTCAAGCCCATTGATGTTGCCACTTGGCCAATCCATCTCACTGGAGGTCTTCCTCTTTTTCTCTGACCCTCCACCTCACCAAACATGATGATATCCTTCTCCAGCAACTGGTCTATCCTGACAATATGTCTGAAGTATGAGAGTCGAAGTTTGGCCATCCTGGCCTCCAAGGAACACTTTGGCTGCACTTCTTCCAACACAGATCTGTTGGTTCTATGGGCATTCCATGGCATTTTCAATATTCTCCTCCAACACCATAACTCAAAAGCATCAATTTTTCTACAGTCTTCCTTATTCACTGTCCAGCTTTCTCATGCATATGAGGTTATTGAAAATACCATGGATTGATTGGATCAGGTGCACCTTAGTCCTCAAGGTGACATCTTTGCTCTTCAACACTTTAAAAAAGTCTTGTGCAGCAGATTTGCCTAATGCAATATATCGTTTGATTTCTTGGCTGCTGCTTCTGTGAGTGTTGATAGTTGATCCAAGAAGAATGAAGTCCTTGACAACTTCAATCTTTTCTCCGTTGATAAGAGTGTTGTTGATTGGTCCAGTGGTGAGGATTTTTGTTTTCGTTACAGTGAGATGTAATCCATATGGAATGCTGTGCTCTTTGATCTTCATCAGTAAACATTTTAAGTCCTCTTCACTTTCAGCAAGCAAGGTTGTTAACCTGCATATCGCAGGTTGTTAATGAGTCTTCCTCCAATCCTGATGTCACGTTTTTCTTCATAGACCCCAGCATCTCGTATTATTTTCTCAGCATACAGGTTGAATAAGTACGGTGAAAGAATAAAACCTTGTCGCACACCTTTCTTAAATTTAAACAATTCAGTGTTCCCATGTTCTGTTCGAACAACTGCCTCTTGGTCCAGGTATAGATTCCTCATGAGCAGGAATATTCATACTTCGCAATGTTGTCCATAGCTTGTCATGATCCACACAATTGAAAGCCTTTGTGTAGTCAATAAAGCACAGGTATACATCTTTCTGATATTCTCTGCTTTCAGCCAAGATCCATTGGACATCAGCAATGATATCCCTCATACCACAGCCTCTTCTGAATCCGGCTTGAACCTCTGGAAGTTCTCTGTCAATGTATGCTTGTAGCCATTTCTGTATTTCCTTTAGTAAAACTTTACTCGCATGGGATATCAAAGAAATTGTCTGATGATTTCCATACTGTGGCATTATTCCACATTTAATAAAGAGAAAAAGGTACGTCTAGGTTATCATAGGTTGGGTTTACACAGAAACAGACTCTGAGAAGAGTATTAGAGTGCAAGTTATTTATTTGGGAGGTAAAGGAAATACCAGAGCCGTGTGGGTGAGAGCTAGAGGGGATATATGACAGGGAAAGGAGGAAGGCCAATGAAAGTTACCACTGTGAGCAACTGGAGCTGAACCATGTCAAGGATCTCCAGGAAATGCCTCCAGTTCTCCCACCTGAGAGGTGAGGAAGTTGGTGTAGTTCTTCACTCACTCACTAGACTCTTTGACTGAGGGTTAAGTCCCTAGCCCTTTTGATTTTCCTTGCATTTTGGTACAGCATTGCAACTATAGCAAAATAATGCGTACCTTGGCAATTAGAAGGGAGTGGCAAACACTGAGGTGATAAGACTCAAGGGATACAGGTTGGACTTCAGCAACACTTGCCAAACAGAATTATTGTCCTGGAAGGGAAGGCTGGGTAGAAGTTGTGGGAAACATGCATACATTGTTAAGATGACTGAAAACATCGCAAGGCAAGATGCAAAGTGTGATGATTATAATTTGATTATAAAAATGTGTATGTGCACATGTGGGTTTTAGGGAGCCTATACAAATACGTAGGTCGGTCCTAGAATTCCATGCAAGAGCCCCATGTTCGATTCTTGGCCAATGTACCTCATGTGCATGTGAGGCATGTGTGTTGCTGCGATACTGAACACGTTCAGTGGAGTGTCCAGATGAAGAAAGACTGGAAAGAAAGTCTGGTAATCTACTTCTGAAAGCCCTATGGATCACAGTGGTCCGATCTGCAGCCAGTCATAGGGACAGTGCAGGACCAGGCAGCATGCCGTTCTGTTGTGCATGGGGTCACCAGGAGTTGGGGCCAACTGACTGCAGCTAACAATTGCTACAACATGCACATGAGTAAAAGGAAAGAAAAAGAAAAGGACACACAGCAAGCCTCTGTTTCCATAGTTGACATTTTTTCAAACAAGTATTACCTTGGTAGTTAATAACAATAATAAAAATAACTTAAAGTGAGGGGAGATATTCAAGAAATGCAATGCAACATCTATGAGGGTGAAAGGATTTAAAGATCTGCAATTCTTTATCCTAAACCCTTAACAACACAGAGGTCCCTGGGTGTTACAGTTTGTATTCAACTACTAACCTAAAAGTTGACAGTTCAAACCCATGCAGTAGCAGAAAAAAAAAAACCCTGGATATCTGAAGATGACAGCCAAGAAAAGCCTATGAAGCAGTTTTACGCTGTAAGGTATGAGGCAGCCATAAATTGGATTTGACTTGATGGTAATGGATTTGATTTGAATTTTGCAGGGATGGATAGGGTTCTGAATTTAGATGTTTGTGTATGTTAGAAAAGTAAGATTTATACAAACCATGTATTATGAAATTCCAACAGCAGAGAATGAGATATTAATATTTCTGTGCAGAAACATATGAATAATCACACAAAATTGGGATCAGTATGACTATACACAAGCCTCACATGAGACAGAGAGGAAGACATGGAGGGAGGAAGCAGCTGAGGACTCTTGACTCATGGAAAGAGAGGGACTGGGTG
>NW_006408580.1:13720252-13724160 GCF_000296735.1 Chrysochloris asiatica | reverse complement strand
CGATGTTCTCCCATGTAAACTGTCATTCAGTTCACAATAAAAACTTACCCCCAAAAAAAGGCTCACATCAGTTCAAGTCAGGTTCTGCTGCCAAATGCGTTTATGCCAAATGTGTATAAAAACTTTGGGGTTTGATTCTGGAAAAGTGACTGTAAAGTGGAAGTCAGAGATTGGAAGTTTTGGAAACCAGGGCCAGGGAACCACAGAGTAAGAAGGCACCATGACCAAACCTTCACAGATAAGTGCAGTTCTGTCCATGGGCCCCTCATCACAGGTCTTACCCAGGGCATGGGGAATAGAAGGAGTCACCCAAATTCGGGTGCTTCCTGTGGCTTCTGCTTCCTCATAAAGTACCCAGGCTACCTCAGAACAGCTCTCCAAATCCCAACCTAAAATTTATGTATAGACAAATCCCAGGGGTACTGTTGAAAAGCAAATTCTGGTTCAGTGGGTCTCAGATGAGGTCTGAGAATTTTTGTTTCCAACGGGCTTCCAGGGGAGACCAATGCTGCTGATCTGGGCACTGTGGTTAAGTTGTGAGTTGGTGTTGTTAAGAGTCAGTTCCAACTCATGGTGACCCTGTATAGGGTTTCTGAGGAGCAGCTGGTGGGTTTGAACCACTTGCACAGCATAGTCCACTAAGGTCAACTTACACAACATAGTCCACAAAGACAATGTTCTATATCCTACTTTGGTGAGTAGCGTCTTGTGGTTCATTCACAGTCCAGTGCTGATCCTACAGCACCACTAAAGTGATTTCTACTTAAACCTAATGGATCCCCTTATAACTTTCCCCCATAAGTTGTAGTGGCTAGAGCAAGCTTGTCAAAATGTCCTATAAATCATCAAGTACCTTTGATTGGCTACCACCAGGGAGAATCTGATTGGGCAGGGCTGTGGTGAGCAGAGAGGAATCTCAACAGGAAAGACCATAGTTTTGGAAAAGCCTAAAGAAGCCCCAAGAGCTAGTGAGCAAATGAAGTCTACTTGGGAGGAGGAGGAAGGGCAGCTATCCACGCTAGTGCTGAGCTGTACTGTGGTGGCTTGATGTTCGTCTGATGCTGGAAGCTACACTACTAGTATTTCTCAAAACAAGCAAGCTTACCCACCATGGACAGGTTTCAGTGGAGCTTCCAGACTAAGACTGATTAGAAAGTCCTGAAGATCTGCTTTCAAAACTTAGCCAGTGAAAACCCCATGGATACCAACAGAACATTACCTGATGTAGTACTGGAAGATGAGCCCTCTGGAAACAAACACACAAAACAAAACAAAACAACCCACTGCCATGCAGCTGATTTCAGCCTACAGCAACTCTGTAAAACAGAGTATAACTGCTTCTTAGAGTTTCTGACACTGTCGATATTTATGGGACAGCCTTAGGAGACACCATGGTCAACTTACACAACATAGTCAACAAAGACAATGTTCTATATCCTACTTTGGTGAGTAGGATCTTAAAAGCTCATGAGCGGCCGTCTAAGGTACAGCTATTGGTCTCTCCGTGTGTGGAAGAAAGAAGCATGATGAGAATTGAAGAGACTTGGAATCAACTTGTCCAATGTCCAACTGTCTCTAGGGCCCTGAGACCAGAATAGATGGTGCCCACTTACCACTACAAACTGCCCTGAACGGGATCACATTAGAAAGTTCTAGATAAAGCGGCATAATGTGTGAAACAAAACTCAAAATTATTTTTAAAAAAGCACACACACAAAAAAAAACCCAGGCTTAGTGGTCAGAAAGAAATTGGAGGAACCTCAGCCTATGGCCTTTACCACCCTTCAGATCTGGAAAGGAACTCACCCTCTTTCAGTCAAGCAGTAGATAGGTAGGTAGGAGACATGCTCACTATGAATGAGAGCACTCTCAATCATTCAAACTCAAAGGGGCAACATGTGCCTAAGGAAAAGGTGAGAAGGAATGGAAAGGTATGGGTGAAAGGGAACCAGGAACCACAGGGAAGAAGCGGGATAATTGTTATTCCACAGAGGGGATTGCAATCATTGAGGTGAAACAAAGTGTATGATTTGTTGAATGTAAAACTGATGACGATCTTGTCTATAAACCTTCACTCAATTCACAATTAAGAGCAAAACAAAACAAAAAATCTCTATGGGAGCAGATAGCCTAAGCTTTCTCCTGGAGAGCAACTGATGGGTTTGAATTGCTGACATTGCAGTTAGTAGCATGATGCTTAACCTGCTGCACCACCAAGGCTCCTTTGTGTTATCCAGACCAAACCAAACCCACTACCATTAAGTTAATTGTGAAGCATAGAGATCCTGTATAGTTTTCTGAGACTGTACAGTTTTATGGGAGTAGACATCCTTGTCTGCTGGTGGCTTTGAACCACTAAACCACTGAGGTTCCTTCTGATTGAAAGGTACCCAAAATATATAGTGACTGCAACAATGGCCTCAAACATACCCACAATAGTGAAGATAGTATGAAATTGGGCAACATTTCATTCTGTTGTACCTGAGTCACTATGAGTCAGAGTGGACTGGATGACAACAGTGATAAAACTCAGCAGCAAGAGTTTATATCCTGTCACCCTACCACCCTGCTCCAGATGCAGCCACCTTGCTTCCTAATTGTCTTCCTACTACCTGGATGCAGTAGACAGAATAGGAGATGAACTGCCATCCAAGACACCAGGCAGAGAGTGAGGACAAACAAGGGCTCCCCTGGGAACAATCTAGGCAACAGCAGCCTGGGGAGAACCTATGGCCCCAAAGTTGATAGAATTGGAGTCACATCTGAGGGTGCATATTTATGGGAAACCTTCTGAAGGTCCAGAAATGTTGTTGTTGTTAAGTGCTGTCGAGTTGGTTCTGACTCGTAGCGACCCTGTTATGTAGGGTTTCCAAGGAGCAGCTGGTGAGTTTGAACCACCGATGTTGCACTTACCAAGTTAGTGCTTATCCTACAGTGCCATACCAGGACTCCTCTGAGTGGTGGTTAAATCAAACCAAACGAAACCAGTTGCCTTTGATTTGCTTTCCAATTCATGGAGATTTCCGGTGTTTGAGAGTAGAATTGCTCCACAGAGTTTTCAAGGCTGTGAGCTTCCAGAAGTAGATTTCCAGGCTTTTTTTCTAAAGCATCTCTCAATGGATTAGAACTGCCAATCTTTCAGTTAGTAGCCCAGTACTTAATTATTTGAGTGATCCAGGGATTCCAAGTGCTGGTTACAAGGATACATACAGTTGTAAAAATCCATCCAGCTGTCCACTTAAGACTCATGAACTTTACTACTGTATGTTTATCATATTTCAATTAAAACTGGGAAAAATTCGAAAGAACTTCAGCCTTGGTGTGAAACAGGTAAGTCTGTCCTGGACCCTTTCAGAGCATGGCCCAAGAGGCCCCTGAGCCACAGGGGAACAATACCTTGCCTAGGGGAGCAGTAAAAAACAATGCAATTTACCTGAATGATACTAACTATGAATCCCCCCCCCCAAGTATGATGATTGAGCAAGCAAGACTTTCTGCAAAGATGTCAATTTCACAGTACATACAAAGAGAGTCCTCGTTTAGCAAAGACTCCAACATCCTTTCTTATTCCTCCTCCTTGATGCATCAATGTGCCCAGCTTTTGATGAACCTTTCTTGCAGAGAGGTATGCCTTTCACTCAGGAGTAATTTCTGGCCAATGAGATGTAAGCAGATGTGATGTAGTGACTGGAAGGTCTCTCTTTTTTTTTTTTTCATTCCAGGCCTCAGATTGGGATTTGTTTTTTTTTAATGTTTTATTGTGAATTATATCACAGTTTACATGAGAGAACTTTAGTTTTACATTCATTCTATCATATATCGTTTCATTGCTATGGTTCCAATCCCCTCCATGCATCATCAACCAACCAAAGGGTATACCCTACAAACCCGCCCCCTACACTTCCCCT
>NW_006408580.1:13718269-13718871 GCF_000296735.1 Chrysochloris asiatica | reverse complement strand
ATAATGCAAGGAAAACCAAGATTCAAAAAACAGCCAAGCATCTTAACACCAGCCCTCCCCCACCCCATTCAAACCATGACTCAATCCCTGTATCCCAGAGCCCTGCACTTCCAAGGTTGTGCATATATCATCCTTTATCTCTGTCCCACTTAGCCCATTCAAACATACCCAATTGTTCTCCCATCTGCCCCATTCCTCCACTTCCCTCCCCCTCCCTGTATATTGCACCCCTCCCCAGCACCAAAGCTCTCCTGTGTCAAATCCCCGCCCTGTGCTCCCCCCTCCCCCTCCACCCATCACCAACTTCCCAGCAACCAACAAAGACTTCCTACCCCCCTTTAATATGGTTTCTTTTTCTTAGTCTTTTACAGTAGTGGTCCCATGCAGTATTTCTCTTTTTATGACTGACTAATTTCACAAAGCATACTGTCCTCAAGGTTCATCCATGTTATGCGGTGGCTTGCTGCTTCCTTGTTATTCTTCAAGGTAGCATAATACTCCATTGTGTGTATGTACCACACAGTTTGTTTATCCATTCTTCAGTTGATGGGCATTTTGGCTGTCTCCATCTTTTTGCTATTGTAAACAGTGCTGCTGTAAAC
>NW_006408580.1:13673036-13712203 GCF_000296735.1 Chrysochloris asiatica | reverse complement strand
GTCTCCCCCTTGCCTTCTCACTTGCATGGTTCCTGCTGAGAGATCTGAGCTTAGTCTGACTTGCTTGCCTTTGTATGTGACCCTTCTGTTTTCTCTTGCTGCTTTCAGAAGTGTCTCCTTATCTTTGAGTTTGGAGAGCTTGACTATGCTATGTCTTGGTGATTTTCTTTTGGGTTCTACCCTTCTTGGAGTTCATTGACCTTCTTGTATGTTTATCTTTTCGCTTTTCAGGATGTTAGAGAAATTTTCTTCCAGTAGTTCTTCAACTATTTCCTCTGTGGACTTCTGTGATTCTTCTTGTTCTGGAATGCCAGTAATTCTTAGGTTATTCCTCGTCATGTTATCCAACGTGAATCTTAGATCTTCCTCCGAATTTTTTATCCTTTTTTGTGTTTGTTCTTCTATCTTAGTGGTATTGAGAGACTTGTCTTCCAGCTCACTGATTCTTCCTTCCATTTCATCTGTTCTACTCCTCTGCCTTTCATGGTGGTTTCTATTTCTGTTATTTTGTTATTGATCATTTGGGTCCTCTTTCTGTAGGTTTTGGATTGTTATCTATCTTGTTTGATTGCTCATGTAGCGCTTTCCTGACTTCTACCTTATTTTTCTCAACTCCATTGTAAAGTGTTTTGAAACATTTTATGTTGCAGACTGTGTAAAGCTGGTCAGAAGTTCGAGGCCCACTGGGCCCGAGTGTTGCACACAATGCAGGCCACAGGCTCCGAGGAACAGATTCTGGCCACCGGGCAGTCATAGCAAATTGTTTTTCATCTTAGTGTTCAGTTATGTTTTTTATTTAATTCCAAATATGAGCGCTTAATATCCACAGATAAATGTAATATTTTCCTAAAGCTGAGACTGTAAAGGTTTCAAGGTTAAACCTTTCTCCAAAGGATTAACTAAAAATAGCTTAGCTACTTCCTGGTTCTTTGTTCTATAGACAAAAGGACTTCCTCCCTAAACCTGACCCAGGTGCAGGCTATTCAGCCAGGTTCCTGAAAACCTGGCTCAGGAAGCCAAAACAGCGGGACTCCTCCCAAGCCTTTTGATCTTCCCTCTCACCTTTCCCCAACTGAGCTCAGGGGCTATAGATATGTTCATTGAACCTGAGCAACCAAGTTGCGGGACTGGGATTCAAACCAGCAAAGTACGATGTAAAGTTGCCTGAATGTCTGGAGAATTACGTATGCTAGCTGTACCTTGTCTTGGTCCCTCCCAGCTTCGTGTGAAGCTCCTCCCCTAAATAAAACAGAGGCGCAGGCCAGCCCAAGTGTGCATTACAGGTTGTAGGGCATGCAGTACAGTTTGTAGGGCAGTGCATTGCTGCCTGCAGAGGCCACGATGCCTGTGGTCCAAAGTCTGCCCACCGGTAATGTATCCACCCTGGTTTCAGGGTGTCTCTTTGTCTCCCTCTTTTTGTCTTTCTGTGTATTCTTTTGCTATCCCTATCACCACCAGATATCCCCTCCTCGTGAATCAAACACTCGTGAACAACACAACTATGTCGAGCCCAGTCCCCGACAATTTTATAATCATTTTTCTGAATTCTTTCTCAGACATTTCCAAGGCCTCCCCTCCTTCCAGCATGGAGTCCAGGTCTACTTCTAGGTCATTTGTCTCAGATATTTTATCTTTTTTCTGGACATGTGCTGATATGGTCATCTACTTTTGCTTCTTGGGCATGTTTAATGTTTATCTGTGGCCCTAATACTTAATTGAGTATGTATTTTGGTATTTTTTTATGTTTTCTGATTGCTTCCAAGAAGATGTGATCAGGATTTGGTCTTCCCTTTTCACTCTTCTTATTGCTTAACTCGGAGTAACTTTCACAGGTGTTGCCTTTTTCCCTGGTATATGGCAGCTGGTATTGATTCTTGCCTGGGTTTTGGTGTTTTATAAAGTATTATTGCAGCTTGGCTATTTGGCAGCAGTTGCTGACTCTTTTCGTGTAATGTAGGGAGACAAACAGTCCTCCAAAAGCAGAAGAGAGGCTATCTAACAACCAAACAACACCAGTTGGGTAGAAAACAAAACCAAAATCAAAATAAAAAATAAAAACAATAATGAGAGAAAGAGGAAAAAGAGAAGAAAAAACAAAACAAAACAAAAACCAACAACAAAAACTGACGACAAAAGCAAAATAATAATAATAATAATAATAAATGCAGTACCAGCAAAAACAAGATTGAATACGGCAGTCTGTGCTGCCTGGTCAGGGAAGCGCCAGAAGTGGAAGGTCTCTTTTAAGAGACGGGTATGCCCTTCATCCTTCCTTCCTCCTACTACTTGCTACATGTGATGGCTGGGACTCTAGCAACTCTCTTAGACCAGGAGGATAAGATAAGTTGTCTAGTGGTGGTAATTCTGTGAGTGAGCTGGAAGAAGTGTTAGTCCTTGAAGATTGCATCAAGCATCTGAAATTGCCTTTTTGGCCAGAGAAGGTAAAACTTTCTATCTTGTTAAAACCACTGCTAATTGGGATTTTGTGCGCCAGACTACGAAGCCATTTGAACTGCAAGGTTGGTGGTGCAAGTTCACTAGCTGCTCCTTGGGTCGGAACAGACTCAACGACACTTAACAACAACAACATATAAGTCTAACAGAGAGGTTCCCTTTGCCCTAAATCCTTGAGGTTAGCAGTCCGACTCATAACCACTATGCTACCAGAGCTCCTTAATGTAGTACACATTGGCCCTATATTGGCTGTGTTCCCTGGACCATGAGGCAAAGAGGGAGAACTCTAGGGAGACTATATGACAGGAAGAAGTGGAATGGAAAGGCGGGGAGTCAGGAATTGTGAAATGCAAAAATGACTACAAAGTATTCTTTCCCTATGCCTTCACCCTTATGATGTGGTTTCATCTCTTCACACACCAAGAAATGAAGTCTATTTCTCAATCTGTTGAATATGTGTTAGTCATAGGACTTTGGTTGGTCAATGAAATAGGAATAAAAATAACTCAAGCAGAGGTCTGAGATGTGCTTGAGCATTGGATCTTGTTCTCTTGGGACCCTAAAACGTCATGTGAACAAGCTCAGGTCAACCTCTTGAGGGATGAGAGGCCACAGGAAAGAAGCCCCAGGCAAGCAAGCCAACCCACCGTGACTATGGACAGATGCATGAGCGAGCCTAGTGGAGATGTGTCAAGCTGGCCCAGACCAGAACCACCTGTCTAAGCCACAGGCTAGTGGTAAATAATAATAAATCATTGTTATTTAAAACCACTAAAACTTGGGGTAATTTGTTACACAGCAAAAGCAGACTGATAGAGAGTTCATGGTTCCTTGTCTTAGTTACCTTATGTTACTACTTATACAAATACCAGAAATTGATTTTCTCACAGTTCTAAAAGCTAACAATCCAAATCACTACCTTCCTTGTCGGTAGTGTTAAGTGTTCCTGGGTTCCTTGGCACTCCTTGGCTTGTAGATGATCCTCACATGATATCCGTCTTCCCCCGTGTATCTGTGTCTCTGTGTCTAGATTGCCCTTTTGGTAACTCAGAAATGATTAGGTTTAGGATCCACTCTACACTGATATAACCTCATTAGCATAACAGAACCCCTGTTTCCAAACAAGATTGCATACGCAGGTATAAAGGCCAGGGATTCAGTACATATTGGAGGGGGTGCAATTCAATCCATAATGCTCCTGAAAAGTCAACTTCCTGTCCCCCTTACTCAGGGGTAACAACAGTGAAGAAGGAACTGAAATTGATCCAGAAAAGCACAATGCATCCCAGCCCTAGATCATCACCAGGATTCTTATTTTGCTCCTGACTCTATCCCTAGCCTGGCCCATCTCTTCACTAGGTACATCCCTCCTCCAGGGAGCACTATGAGGAGTCCCAACCAAGCTCTTTATTTCTTGGCAGTGGACGCTAAGTGGGAGCAGCAGGCGGCCACAGGAGGACAGCCATATCAGCATCGCTTGCCTAGGGCACAAGAAAGCTCAACTGCAGGAGACAAAGCAAAAGAGCAGGAGTGGAGGAAGGTGCAGCTCTTGGGGCTAGTTTATGCCTTTAAAGCATGCAGACGTACAGAGAGACAGAATGAGGATGTGCTTAGCATATTTATGTAATAGTTTCCACACATATACTGAATCGAGTTACTGCATTAGGAAAAGAGATTGTCTTTGTTGCCTTTGACACACTTTGATCTGGCTGCAGCCATGGTGTAGGTGGTCAACAGGCATAAAAAGAACCCTGGTGTCCTGTCAGGGGAGATCTGGGCTGAGCAGCTGGCCTACAGACCATGCCTGACTTTCAGCATCCCTTTTCTGGATGGTAGTACATTGCCTCATGAAAGTCTTAAGTGAGAGAGTATCCTACAAGGAGCTGCCCCAGCAAGATAAGGGTGCTATGCTTGGAATTATATAAGATGTAGATTCAATAGGCAGAAAGGCTGCCCTTTCTGTGGCCTTGGCCCTCCTCCTCCCTTTTCCTCCTGGCTCATTTTCCTCTTCACCCACTTTCTTTCCCTCCCTCTCCTTCCCACTCTTCTCCCTTAACTTTTTCTATCTTAATTGGCCATAACATGGAACTGAAATTCTTTTTATTATCTACTATATTTATGGAATACAGTTTTATGTCCCTTGCTCTTAATTTTTAAAGTGGATGAGCTGAACACTTTATGGTTTTCTTTCAAACAATTTTATATCCTAGTGGTCGTCATTAGGGCTGTTCACAAATATATACCAGTTCTCCCTTTGGGTAGAGGATGGGATGGTCCATCCCCTCTTGTTTGGGAGTTACTCGGGGCCATGTAATTTCTTCTGGCCAATGAAGTGCAAGTACTTCTGGGTGAAGGTTTCACCAGCCAGTAAGCTCTGTTGCCATTTTCCCTCCTATTACTGTGGCGAAGGTGAAAACTTACACTGAGGAGAAAACTCCCTCAGTCTAATAGTCTGAGTAACTACTGGAAGGATATTTTCCCAAGCTGGCCCCCATCAGGCCTGAAGCATGAATGAGGAATCAGGTTTTTTATATCAACCCACAGTTTGTTACTGTCACATAGTCTGACTTATCCTGACAAGCATTGTACGATGTTGTGCAACGATTGTCAGAAATGTTGTACAATCGTTGTACTATGTCTCATCGAAGTTCAAAGTCACCCGGGTTGCAAGTGGTTTACAAACAGATGCTAAGGTAAAGTCTGATGGTTCAAACCCATACAGTCATATGGCAGAAGAAACGGTCTGGTGATCTGCTTCCATAACTGAGACAGACGGCCTAGAAAATCCTAGAGGGCAGCTCTGCTCTATCACACACAGGGTTGCTATGAGTCAGGGGTCAACTGGATAGCAGCTAGCTCCAAGTTTGAGGGTCTTCTCTAACAATAGCGTTTACTGTGATGCTAACTTTATTATCTGAACCAGTGTTTCTTAAGCTTTTAGAGGTCATGGTCCTTTTCAGAACCCCTCTCTAAAAAATGGTCATGTGAACTTTTGCATATAATTGCAGGTGTTCACTCCCTCCAGAGTAAGAACTCCTTCTCTAATGTCTAAACTAATGCTTAATATTGCTGGAACTTTTCAACCCAAGATCCTGGATGGGAAGAAGTCTTCTTTCCTCTTCCTTCTCACCTCTACCCTGAGTCCTGAAACCCTCCCAGGCGCAGAGCCTTTACCATTCTAGCCATCTCCTAATGACAAGAAGCCAGGCATCATTTTAATCGCTGGAGTCTAGGCAATCATTACTATGGCTAATTAGGTCTCCATTGAAGCTCCCGATGGTAGGAATTAACATCTCCGGAGCTGTCCCTTGCAGCAGACAGGGATTTAGGCACTTCTGGGGCCACAGCTGAGAAACCCCCATGGCAGGGTAGAAATGAAAATGAGAGGTAGGTTATGAATAGAATTAGGCTCTTCCCATCCCACCCCTAGCACCTGTGGCCATGACAGTGTCTTGAAAGGTGTTCTCAGTTAGCATGAGGTCAGCAGGAATTACGGTGGGCCTTAATTATCTCTTGGTGGCGTCCTTTTAAAAGAGAAGAGACAAAGAGATAGAGGAAGGACAGCCCTGTGAAGAGATATCTGTACACCAAGATCACCTGGGGTTACTAGAAGCTGGGAGAGACAAGAAAGGACCCTCCCCTAGGAACTTCAGAGGGAACATGGTCCAGTGACACGTTGATTTATACTTCTAGCCTCCAGAACTATGAGACCATAAATTTCTGTTCTTATAAGCCACCCAGTTTGTTGTATTTTGTTACATTAGCCCTCAGAGAGTAAGACAGGATGGCAGGGAATGGGGAGAATAGTCAGAATCCAGTGACAAAGCAGTTGACCATGACTCCAGAAACTAACCCTCATGGATATCTTTGTCCTGAGAATACTTCCCTAATCCGTAGCACCAATCTGGTTGCCATGGAGTCCATTTTGACTCAGAGCAACCCCACGTGATTCAGAGTAGACTGCGCTCCATAGAGTTTTTCATGGCTGATAGGAGCTCTGGTAGCATAGTGGTTACGAGTCAGGCTGCTAACCTCAAGGTCAGCAGTTCAAAACTACCATAGGTTTCACAAGAGAAAAATGATGCTTTCTGTTCCTGTAAAGATATACAGCCTTGGAAACCCTATACAGGATCACTATGAGTTGGAACCAAGTCCATGGCACATAACCACTACCAACCTTAAGGAATGAGTCCCAGAGGAGTACAAAAGGTTAAATGCTTGACCACCAGCCCAAAGATTGGTGGTTGGAGCCCACCCAGAGACAACTCGGAAGACAAGTCTGGTCATCTGCTTGTAAAAGGTCACAGTCTTAAAAACCCAGTGAAGCAGTACTACTGTGCATACACGAGGTTGCCATGAGTCACAATCTACTCAATGACAACTAACAAAAACAGTCACAATTTAATGAAAGTTGATTGCCAGGTCTTTTTCTGTAGCGCCACTGACTGGATTCAAACAGTCGTGTTGGTTAGTGGCTGAGTGCACACCGTTTGCACCACTCAGGGACCTGCCTGTAACACCTGTATCTGAAAGAATGAATTATGTTTTCATTATCATGGATGTGAGACCTTTGTCTCTCTGAATGGTAATTTCATCATTTGTGCAGCCTAAATTGTTGTTGTTATTGTTAAGTGCTGTGAAGTCATTCCTGACTCATAGCATTCCTGTATAGGGGTCCCAAGGTGGGTTTGAACCACTACACATATGGTTAGCAGTCTAGTGCTTATTCTACAGTGCCACACCAGGACTATGCAGCCTAAATTACCAATTTAAAAAATATTCACTTGCAAGTTGGTAGCTTCAGAACTGGGAAGAAATGTCTCCCATTAAAACTGCATGGAGAGTGGTGGTCAGTCTCTTAGGCCAAACCCCCAGAATCTATTGAATGCAGTTGAACACTAGAAACTGTTAGATGCCAAATGTGATAACACTAGAAACCATTAGATGCCAAATGTGATAAGTAGCCCTGGGCCGCTAACAGAAAGGTCAGGAGTTCTAATCTACCAGCTGCTCCAAAGGAGAGAGATGAGGCTTCCTGCTCCTGTAAAGGTTTACAGCCTCGGGAACCCTATACAGGGTCACTATATGAGTCAGAACTGACTCCACGGTACACTACCACACAATGCGACGAGAGAGAGGAAATTTGTCTTTGAGGCTTTCTCATATCTGTTTTTCATCTCTCATCTTTTGGCCACTGTCCCTTCATTCAGGTCTCTGTAAATAACTACCCATCCTCAAGGCTCATTAATGTTAAAATCAACCCTCCTTCCCATTATTCCAAATCTCAATGTCTCAAATGTAGCTGAGCCCAAAGCTATGTTCACAGGAAAGCAATTTGATTAAACTAAGTCTCACTAAAATGTGAGTGGCTGGGTACTTCTCTCGGAAGTACCATATTTTTAAAAGATGTTGTTATTGTTAACTACCATTAAGTCAGTTCAGACCCATAACTCATAGCTACCCTGTATAAAGTCTCTGAGGCTGTAAATCTTTGTGGGAACAGAAAGCTTCATCTTTCTCCCATGAAGTGGCTGGTAGGCTTGAACTGCCAACCTTGTGGTTCCCAGTCTAGCATTTATTTTACAAAGTCACTGTGCTCCTATTTCAAAAGATAATTCTCATAAATCCTAATTGTTAAGCCACATATCACAATGAAAGAAAAACTCTCAAAAGCAATGAAGGAATATTGTGTGTGTGTGTGTGTGTGTGTGTGTGGCGGAGGGGAACTTCAAGCAAGAAAACAACAGCAGCTGTCAGCAACCATGGGTCATTGATAAGTCCAGTGTCTATTAAGCCAGAGGACAGCCTGGAACAGGAGTAATGACGCCTTCTCCATGCCAACTTCAAACAGAATCTCCTGCAACAAGTGAATGGCATTGTCGCCAAAGCAATCTGGCGTCTTTGGAAAGGGAAACCCTTATTTGAGGGAGTGGGCGGTTGAGGGTGGGAAGGATAGATTTTTCATTCCTCAAAAATCGCTCACAGAATATAAAATTAGTCACAGCCCCTTGATACTGGGACTAGAAATCGAATTCACATGGTGTCTGCATTTGCCAAAGAAACAACACAGCTCTCCATGCCACGGTACTGTGTCTAGAAGTCTGACAGATGAGACGTTCGCCCTCCCCTTCCATCAGGGTGGGAATGTGCCTCCTGAAAACGGATCGGCACCAAAGAGGACCTTAGCTTCTCTTCCTACCTTTGGCAGCTTTGTCTGTAAAACGGGGGAAAGGCTAGTTAGGCTATTTCGAAGGATCAAATCATCAGTTCTCTTGGAATCTCGTTTTAGGTTTTCATTCTGTGACTTGGAGCCAAACTATAGGAGCAGAAATTTTATCTGGGGCTGAAGGGATTGAATTTCGGCACACTAAAAAAAGGCCCTGCTTCGGAGGCATTTTTCCGTGCATGAATCTAATTATTCCAGCTGGGTTTTACCAACACGTAGGCAATCAAAATCTACTTAAACTTGCTATTTTATTCTTTATTTACTAGTGCTATAAATACTAGGATGGGTGCGCTTTTATAGTGGGGGCAGGGGAGGGGGTGCAAGCAAGAAGAGCAGCAGCTGTTTGCATCCATGGGTCACGTGCAGGTCTAGGGTCTACAAGGGAGAAAGTTCTGCCATCATTGCCTCGCCGATGGGGAGCACATCTCCCCCTTGCTCCAACCTTTGGGCTTAGCAGTCTTCCTTCTACCCTTTGGCCACAAGCCTTCCATTTGTCATATCTGCATAAAGTACATGTGCCACCTGCCTATTCTTCCTGGACTGAGAAGACCAAGCTGAGTTTTCAGAAAAGGCACCCAAGGCCTGGCAAAAAAAAAAAAAAAAAACCCAAATACAGGAAATCTGTGGTCAAGTACATGGGTTTATTGAGAACAAAATCCTTTTTATTAAAAAAAAAAAAAAAAAAAACCCAAATACACTATTATTTAAATCCAGGTGAGAGGCAGACAAATTTAAAATCAGACAATTGTGGCCCAGGCTGGTGTGTCTGAAAGTGGCATCGGGTGCAGGAGAGGGAACTTAAGATGAGGGGTTGGCCTCCGTGGCCTCCAGCTCTGATGGCTGATGATTTGATGAATTAGACTTGTGCTCTGGGCCCCAGAGGATAAACCGGGATTAAGGGGTGAAGTGCCAGGGAGGCAGATTCTGACTCGGCATCACAATGAATTTGATAAAGATTAGAGTTGTCTAAAACTGAATGGACTATCTTGGGGGCAGCAAGCACCCTGTCTCTGCAGGGTTGTTGTTGTTGTTTTTCCATGTAGGGAGGATTCACAGCTCTAAGAAAGGTTAGATTTGGTGACTGTCAATGTCTTCTCCTGAGTCCTGGTATGGCACTGTAGGATAAGCACTGGGCTGCTAACCACAAGATCAGTGGTTCAAACCCACCAGCTGTTGCTCAGAAACCCCATACAGGGTCGCTATGAGTCAGTACCGACTCAACAGCACTTTTCAACAGCAGCAATGTCTTCTCAAGAGCCCCTGGATGATGCCAAGGGTTAATGTTTCGCTACTAACCAAAAGGCTAGAAATTTGAGTCCACCCAGAAGCACCTCAAAAGAAAGCTCTGGAGATCTACTTCCGGAAAATCAGCCATTGAAAACCTTATGGAGTACAGTTCTATTCTGACACATCATGATTTAGCATTGATTCGACAGCAACTTGTTTAAATGGCTTCTCCAATTCAGAATGCCATAATCTTTGCTTTAGGCTACTTTGAACTTTCAAAGGAAGTACGTGGACTCTGGAGCTCTTGGCCACTTTTCCTAAAAGAACACAGTTCAGCTCCTCATGGGGGCCCAAGAGCCTCCCAGCATGGACAGCACAAAAACAGATGAGCAAAGTTGCTATTGTGGTGACCTGCTATCAAGTCGGTTCCTACTCCTAGAGACACTGTATAGCGTTGCCAGTGAGCTGCTGGTGGGTTTGAACCACTGAGCTTTCAGTTAGCAGTCCAGTGTTTATGCTGTTAGGGAAAATGAATATAAGTGTGAGGCAGTAAAGGAGTCCCATGATGGATGAAAAGAGTCCCTAAGTGGTGAAAACAGTGAATGCTGCTCCCAAAAAAACTGGAGGTAGCTCTTCATGCAGAGCCACCTCAGAAGAAAGGCCTGGTAAGCTACTTCTATTGAAATCTCTGTAGAGCCCAGCTTTATTCTGACACAACTGGGATTGCCGTGAGTTGGAGTTAACTCCATGGCAACTGGTTCTGGAAGGATGGGAAAGCAGAAGGCCCGGATATATGAAGGGGCTTCAAAACATTTGTGGACCAATTCCATTATCTTTTCATTCCAGTTTGCCAGGATCTTTTTGAAATCCCTTCAGGTAAACAAATCAAAGCTGTTGGGGAAGGAAGGGGTAGCCAAGGGACAGGAGCTCTCAGCGTCTAGGGAGTTGCCTAGGAACAACCAGAACTCCTCACACAGGTCAGCTCTCAAGCTGCTGGAGTTCTGTAGAAGCCCTTGCCATGTGGCAGCTGCTTTTGCCTTGTCAGAATAGAACCCCAAAGCCAGCAGTGGTCTGCAGGTCAGATCCAGGGTTCATGAGCTGCAGGGTCAGGTGACTGCATGTCCTGCACAAAGCTGGGGGAGGGTGTGCCCACTGCCTCCACTTTCAGCCTCCTGGACTTTCCCTCCACCCCGGCCTTCTGCCGGGTCCCAGAAGGCCCTGGGCTTCCATACACCACACACATGTGTCTGTGACATGGAGCTGAGCCTCAGCAGCCTGAATGCTCACCTGATAGATGAGTCAGAAATTCAACTTGGCCAGCCTATGGGGTTCCTGCCCCGTCAGAACCACAGAATGGGACTTTACTTGGAAATCGAATCTTTGAAGATGTAATCAAGTTAAGATAAGGTCATATAGATTAAGAATGGGGCTTAATTCAACGACTGGTGTACTGATAAGGAGAGGGAAATTTGGAGACATACACACAGGCACACACACACAGAGTAGAGCGCTATGTAAGACCAGAGGTAGAAAAGGGAGTGGTTGTTCTAAAAGCCAAGGATTGTCGGCAACCACTAGAAGCTGGAAGACACAAGGAAGAATCTTTCCCTACAGCCTTCAGAGTGAGCGTGGCCCAGTTGACACCTTAGTCTGGGATTTGTAGCCACCAGAACTGTGACAGAATACATTTCTGTTGTTTTAAGTCACCCAGGTTGTGACACGTGGTTATAGTAGATGTAGGAAATGAATCCAACCAGCCTGGCTGTACACACACAGTTCCAGTGGGTTCTGGCCAAGGATTCTGGGTCTCCATCTGCCCTCCCCCCTCCCCCACTCCATGGACTCTTAATTGGTCTGGATTTCAATGTTTTAGACATTATTGTGAAGGGAGTAGTCCCGGGGAAAATGACTGTCACAAACCACACAGCCAGAAGGTCTCTTCTCCCTTTAGTTCTCAAACATTTTGACCCTGTGCCCCCATGGAATTGGTCCACAAACCTTTGGCCCCATCTGGACCATACCTGTCACTCTTGGGAAAAGTTGACAGTGAAGATCTCAGGGGGAAGGTTCAAATTAGGGGTCCAGACTCCCTGTCTGATCTCTACAGCATTGTAAAGAACATGTGACTTAGTAGCCAATGTTTACAAATGGAAACATTTTATATTCAAACATTTATTTTGTTCCAATTTTTTTTTTTGATATTTTTGTTCAGATTCTTTTGAAAAATTAGAAAAAATCTGATTCATCAACTAAAACAAAGGGGATATCTATTCAGTTTTCCACCATCCCCAGCCCACCCTATTACATCATAATAGAGCTATACTGTATGTTGTTGCTATGTGTTGTATAGGGTTTCCAAGGAGCAGCTAGTGGGTTTGAACTGCAGACCTTGAGGTTAGCAGTTCAGTGTTTATCCTACAGTGCCACACCAGGACTCCATAAAGAGTATACTGTTCATATATTGTTATTGTTGTTGTTAAGTGCTGTCAAGTCAGACCCTATAAAGGTGGGTTTGAACCACCACTTTGCAGCTTAAACCAACCTTACAGTCCAGAGTTCATCCTACAGTGCCACACTAGGATGTATATTAGATGCAATATGTATCATACAACATTGAGGCCAGGGATCAGTTATCATAAATCATTTTTTTATCATTGTATGAGGGGGCTTCAAACCACAAACTTCAAAAAGTTCATGGAAAAAGCCCACTATCTTTCTCATTCTATTTTTCCATGAAATTTTTTAGCCCCCCCCCCATCCTCCATTCCTTATTTTGTGGGTTTGTTATGGTACTATTTATGAGAAAAGTTAAGTATTTATCATACCCATGTCTCTATCAAAAAGGAGGAAAAGAAAGGAAGGTCTGCATTTTAAAGGAAAACGTGAATGGGCATACATGTTTACAGAAGTGGAGACTCTTCTCGTGATTACAATGTAAAGCATTTCTGAGCCTAAGAAGATATAACCTAAGACATCATTATCAAAACTTGGAGATTTTGAATGTTTTTTGAAGCTACCCAGGCCGTTTCATTTCCTTACATCATTTGCCTTGTCCCTGTCAAAAGTTAAATTAGCAAGCCACACTGAAAAGACAAAAATTGGTCTTCCTCTGCTTCCTAGTACACTGTCCTAACCAGGATATTGCCTCTAGTCTTTCTCCAAGCTCATCTGTCTTCCATGGGATGTTCCATCAAAACTTGATAATCAAGTTTGAAAAGTGCCACTTACCTTTTCAAGTAACCCACTACCTGGAAGCTGCCACTGGCTTAGCCACCTGGTTCCTCCCTCCCATATAGCCTCATTATCAAGCCCCTCCCACCAACCCAGCCCTGCCCAGTCCACCTCTGTCTTCCAGTTCTGGTAGTGTAGTGGTTACAAATCAGGCTGCGAACCTTAAGGTCCGCAGTTCAAAACTACCAGCTGCTCCGCAGGAGAGAGATGAGGCTTTCTGCTCCCATAAAGATTTACAGCCTCGGAAACCCTGTACAGGGTCGCTATGAGTTGGAACCGATTCCACGGCACACATCATGACCACCACCATGGCAACCTTGACTCTTGATGACAAAGTAGAACTGTGTTCCACAGGGTTTTCAATGGCTGGTTTTTCCCAGGTGCCTCTCAAACTTCCAAACGTTTGCTTAGCAGCTGAGCATCCAGGGACTCCTCCACCCTTGTCTAACTGGCTGTGTTTTGCAAACACCATCAAATGCTTACCTCTTCGTGCCTTGGAGCATGCTTGTCCTACTACCTCAAATGCCCTTTGCGCAGCTGGGGTCTTACTGGCCTTATCAGCTCACCAGCTCAAGAGTTAAGAGATGCCACAGCAGACTCTCAGAAGTCTAATTTTCATGAGGGCTTCTAGGTCCCTTGAAAGATGGGTTCAAAGGCCATGGAGTGCTTAATCATGCTGCCCTGGGGGACTTACTGCGTTCCTCTGAAAACAGAATGTGCCAACTTTCAGCTTGACTTTTAGGAGCAGAGCAAGGACTCCCGGGGGCAGCGGTCTACCCCACACCCACACATGGGAGGGGAGTGGAAGAACAAGAGTCCAGGCAGACCATATGTTTGAGCCCAGCACTGGGGTCGTTGACTCTGGGGCCCAGCTCTCAGAAAAGTCAGTCTAAGTTACGCTGCTGGGGTGTCGCCCAGTTTTGTAATCACTCAGAGATCAAACCACATAATTTCAAGGGTAATTACTTGAGGGGGAAAAAAAACCTCCTTGAGCCTCAGAGGTGATGAAACATCTGCCTCTGAGAAGCCGCTGGGAAACACAGAGACAGCTGTGGGCAGCAGGGCAGCCTGGAACACCAGGCAGAGTGCCGAGTTGCGGGGAAGGAGTGGAATGAGGGAAATATATAAGAACGCTGGCAGAAACTTTATGGAAAAGGAAGGAGTCTGTGTATCCCTGGAGTGTTACTCAAGTTCCTGAGACTCCCCTTCCCACCATCTACCCTCCATCTGATAATAAACTCACCACCAGCTATACCCCAGTTGGAATGCCCAGTCCTCTGGGAAAGCTGCAAGGATCATCCTTGTCACATCCTTCAATGTGATAACTCTCCTAGTGCCTTCCTGCTCCCAGTTTAGCACAACAGGCCTTCCCTCAAAGCCCTTTGTTTCCACAAATCACCATCGATTCCAAGTCCCCAACAGCTCACTTGTGTCTTTTGCTTCCTGTGCTAACCCTTTATTAAGAGGCAAGCTCCCCATCTCTGTTGTCTAGGTACCCTGGCCTTTTCTGAAACCAACTTTTCACTATCCAGGCACAGACTCAATTCTTCTTTGCTCTATGCCCTGCAGCTGTGGGCCAGATCCACTGCTCCCACACACAGACTTGGTTCCAAGAGCTGCTGTCTGGGCCCAGCTCCAAGAACCTTGGTTGCACCGAACAGGAGGTAGAATGTCAATCCCACCTCCATGTTCCTGTTACTCATTTGTCCTACATCTCATGTATAGTGCCATCTCACATCTTTGTCTGTCTGTCTCTTTTATCAATCTGCGTCTCAGAGGCAGACCCAGTTTTATCCATCAGGGTCTCTCCAGAATGTCATGAGGGGCCTGACAGCAAACAAGTTGTGATTAAAAAAAAAAAAAAAGCTATTTACTATTGAGTCAACTCCAATTCATAGTGACCCATGTATGTCAGAGTAGAACGGCACTTCATAGGGTCTGCAATGACTGATTTTTTTTTAAGTAGATCATCAAGCTTATCTTCAGAGGTACCCCTAGTTTATGGTGATTTGTGCCAATCTTTGGGTTAATAGTTGAGTGAACTGTCTGCACCACCCAAACATGTGGATAATATAATTGCCCATCATTCTTTCTTGCTTTTACAATAAAACATTCACCATTTATATGTATAGGAGTCCTGGTGTGGCTCTGTGGGTTAATGCACTGGACTGCAAAGTTGGTTTGAACTGCAAGGTCAGCGGTTCAAGCTCACCAGCCACTCCTTGGAAAAACCCTACACAGGGTCGTATGGTTCGGAACTGAATTGACAGCACTTAACAACAATGACAACAATTTATATGTATAATGCAGCCACACCAAGCACACGCCCCATGACGAGCAATCATCACCTCTATCCATTTCCCAATCTTAGACCTCTTTCTTCATTCTTTTGTTCGCTTCTTTTCTTCCCTTTTATTAAAAAAAAAAAAAAGCGGGGGAAAGTTCTCAACAGTTTATCCTAATGAGAAATTAAATACACATTATTCCCCTTTCAGTACATGAAAAAAAAAGCCAAAAAAATTTAGAGGAAAGCAATTTCCTTTTTTCTTTCTCCTTTTTCCTTCCTTTTCTTTTTAACTGCCTTCCCCATCACCCAAATTAGCACGTGGCTATACTCTACCCAGTGACTAATTCTCCTACCACTGGTAACCATCATAGAATGAAAACCCTTTCTTGACTTTTTACAGTAATGTTCTCAAAGAATATCTGTCCCTTTGTGACTGATTAATTTCATTCAGTATAGTGACCTTCTGGTTCCTCCATGTTATGCGGTATTTTACAGATTCATTGCTATTCTTCATTGTTACATAATATTCCACTGTGCGTATGTACCAAAGTTGGTTCGGTCATTCCTCGCTGATGGGCATCTAGGCTGTCACCATCTTTTTGCTTTTATGAATAATGCTACAATGAACATGGATGTGCATGTTTCTATTCATGTCATGGCTCTTACTTCTTGAAGATATACACCAAAGAGAGAGATTGCTGGATCATACGGTATTTCTATTTCCAACCTGGGAGATAGTGCCATACCATTTTCCACAGCAGTTGCACAATTTTATAGTCCCACTAGTACTGTAGGGGGGGTCTCATACTCTCCACATCCTCTCCAGCATTTGTTGCTTTGGCGTTTTTTGAACTTTGCTATTAATTCTGGGGTCAGATGATACCTCATTGTTGTTTGGATTTGCATCTCTCTAATGGCTAGCGTAGTAGTTACGAATCAGGCTGCGAACCTCAGGGTCAGCAGTTCGAAACTACCAGCTGTTCCGCAGGAGAAAGATGAGGCGTTCTGCTCCCATAAAGATTTACAGCCTCGGAAACCCTGTACAGGGTCACTATGAGTCAGAACCGACTCCACGGCACATAACAACACAACAACAATGGCTAGTGATCGTGAGCATTTCCTCATGTTTGTTAGCCCTTTCACTCTTCACTACTGATCTCTAACACTGCACTCTTTACTGTGGACAGAGTATATCTCTCCAACTTTAGGTCTAGTCGTGGAAATTCCTTCTGTCAAAGTGACAGTGTGCCAGTTCAGAGTGAAGTTTCAAGTTTCTGCCAGCCTTCTTGAAGCTTCTGTCCTTCTTTATGAGAAGAGCATGTCCCAGGTCACCACACTTCTCCTTCAGTCCAGATCTCAGAATAGAACCCAAACTGAAACTTGGGTTCCAACCGAATCCAGCTGAACAGTAGCCAACCTCCAGATCGGGGAGTATGCAATAAATGCTTGCAGTTGGCAGTCTCTGAGATTTGGAGGTTGGTTGTTACACAGCATGAACACAGGAAGCAAAACAAAACCCCAAAACAACGTAACTAATACACAGTCCCTATGTACAATTTTCAGGGATGAACCAATGGAGGAGTACTACGGTGCACACATGGGGTTTCCATGAGTCAGAATCTACTCCATGGCAACTAACAACAATAAAAGACAATTCATAGTAACTCAGTGATTTGCAAAGTGTGATCTTCAGGTCAGCAGCAGCAGCAGCAGCAGCACCTGGGAACTCTTTGTTATTGTTGTTGTTGGGTAACATAGAGTCGGTTCTGACGCATAGCAACATAGCACAACAGAACAAAACACCGCTGGTCCTATGCCATCCTCAGAATTGTTATGTATGAACTCATTATTGTTGCCATCATATCATCTATCTTGTTAAAGGACTTCTTTTTTGCTGATGATCCACTTTTCCAAGCATCATGTTCTTCTCCAGGAACTGGTCCCCACTAACAACACGTCCAAAGTCTCACCATCCTCACTTCAAAGGAGCATTCTGGCTTTACTTCTTCCAAGACAGATTGGTTGTTCTGCAGGCCGTCCATGGTACGTTAAATATTCTTCTCAAAGACCATAATTTAAGTGCATCAATTCTTTTATGTTTTTTTCTGATTCATTGTCCAACTTTCACATGCATATGGTGAGACTGAAAGTACCATCGTGACTTTAGTCAGGCACACCTTAGTCCTTAAACTGACATCTTTGCTCATTCACATTTTAAAGAGGTCTTCCACAGATTTGCTTATTACAATAAGTCCTTTAATTTCTTGACTGCTGCTTCCATGAGTGTTGATGGTGGATCCAAGCAAAATAAAATCTTTGACAACTTCAATCTTCTCTCCATTTATCATAATGCTATGTATTGATCCAGTTGTGAGAATTTTTGTTTTCTTTAAATTGAGGTGTAATCCGTACTGAAGACTATAGTCTTTGACCTTCTTCAGTAAATATTCCACGTTCTCTTAGCTTCCATGAAACAAGGTTGTATCATCTGCGTATTGTTGCTGTTGCTAGGTGCTATTAAGTTGGCATCAGCTCAGAGCAACCCTATGCACAACAGAATGAAACACTGTTCGGTTCCGCACCAACCTCACAATCATTACTAAGCCTGAGCCCATTGCTACCATTACTGTGCA
This sequence comes from Chrysochloris asiatica, assembly GCF_000296735.1. Taxonomy (NCBI): domain Eukaryota; kingdom Metazoa; phylum Chordata; class Mammalia; order Afrosoricida; family Chrysochloridae; genus Chrysochloris; species Chrysochloris asiatica. Next base: position 13,694,145 of record NW_006408580.1, on the reverse strand, counting down.
ACTTCATCTCATTGGGGGTCTTCCTCTTTTTCTCGGACCCTCCAATTTACCAAGTATGATATCCTTCTCCAGGGACTGGTCCATCCTGATATGTCCAAAGCATAAGAGACAAAGTCTGGCCATTCTGGTTACCAAGGAGCATTCTGGCTGTACTTTATCCAACCCAGACTGGTTTGTTCTTTTGGCAATCCATGGTACTTTTAATATTCTCATCCAACACCAGAACTCAAATGCATCCATTCTTCTATGGTCTTCTTTATTCAAAGACCAACTTTTATATGCATATGAGGTTACTGAAAATACCATGTCTTGGGTCAGGCCCACCTTAGTCCTCAAACTGGCATCTTTGCTCTTCAACACTTTAAAGAGATCTTATGCAGCAGATTTGCCTAATGCGATCCATTGTTTAATTCATTGAATGCTGCTTCCATGAGTGTTGATGGTTGATCAGATTAAAATGGAGTCTTTGACAATTTAAATATTTTCCCTATTTATATGGAAGTCGTTTATTGGTCCAGTGGTGAGGAGTTTTGAGATACAACCCATCAGTAAGTATTTTAAGTCCTCATCACTTTCAACAAGCAAAGCTGTATCATCTACATATCGAATGTTGTTAATAAGTCTTCCTCCGATCCTGATGCCACATTTTTCTTCATGTAAACCAGCATCTCGAATTATGTGCTCAGCATATAGATTGGATAAGTATGGTGAAAGAATACAACCTTGTCGCACACCTTTTTTAGTTTTAAACTATTCAGTGCTCCCATATTCTGTTTGAACAACTGCTTTTTGGTCCAGGTATAGGTTCCTCATGAGCACAATTAAGTGTTCTGGAGTACTCATTCTTCGCAATGTTACCCATACCTTGTCATGATCCACACAATCCAAAGCCTTTGTGTAGTCAATAAAGCACAGGTAGACATCTTTCTGGCATTCTCTGCTTTCAGCCAAGATCCATCGGACATCAGCAATGATATCCCTCGTTCCATGGCCTCTTTTGAATCCAGCTTGAACCTCTGGCAGTTCTTCTGTCAGTGTATGGTTGCAGCCATTTTTGGCTTATCTTTAGCAAGATTTTACTTACATGTGATATTAATGACATTGTCTGAATATTTCTGTATTCTGTTGGGTCACCTCACTTTGGAATGGCCACAAATGTGGATCTCTTCCAGGCAGTTGGCCAGGTAGTTGTCTTTCAAATTTCTTGGCATAGATGACTGAGTGCCTCCAGTGCCTCAACAGTTTGTTGAAACATTTTTATTTGTATTTCATTAATTACCAATACCTTGTTCTTTGTCAATGCTTTCAATGTACCTTGCACTTCTTCTTTAAGTATCATTGGCTCTTGATTGTATGCTATCTCTTGAAATTGTTGAACATTGACTATAGTATAGTGCCTATATATTCCTTGCATCGTCTTTTGATGTTTTCTGCATCATTCAATATTTTGTCAATATAATCCTTCAATATTGCAAGTCAAGGCTTGATTTTTCTCTTCAGTTCCCTCAGCTTGAGACATACTGAGTGTGTTCTTCCCTTTTGGTTTTCTAACTCCATATCTTTGCACATTTCGTTATAATATTTGACGTTGTCTTCCTTTTTTGAAATTTTTCTATCCAGTTCTTTTACCTCCTTATATCTTCCATTTGCTTTAGCATCTCAATGCTAAAGAGCAAGTTTCAGAGTCTTTTCTGACATCCATTTTGGTCTTTTCCTTCTTTCTTGTCTTCTTAATGAACTCTTGTTTTCTTCCTGTATGATCTTCTTGATGTCATCCCACAACTCTTCTGGTCTTCTGTCATTAATGTCTAATGCATCAAATCTGATATTGAGATCATCTCTAAATTCAGGTAGGGTATGTTCAAGGTCATATTTTGGCTCTCGTAGACTTTTTTTAAAATTTTCTTCAGCTTCAGCCTGAATTTGCATATGAACAATTGGTGATCTATGCCACAGTCTCCCCCTGGTATTGGTTTGGCTAATGATATGGAGATTTTTCACCATCTCTTTCCACAGATGTAGTTAATTTTATTTCTGTGTATTCCATCTGGTAACATCCATGTGTATAGTTGTTTTTTATGTTGTTTTAAAAAAAATATTTGCAATGAAGAAGTCATTGGTCCTGCAAAATTCTATCATGCGATCTCCAACATAATTTCTATCACCAAGGCCATTATTTTCCAATTACTGAGCCTTCCTCTTTGTTTCCAACATTTGCGTTCCTCGCCAGTAATTATCAATGCATCTTGATTGCATGTTCGATCAATTTCAGATGGAAAAAGTTGGTAGAATTCTTCAGTATCATTATCATTGACTTTAGTAGTTGGTGCGTATCAATTGGTCATTCTCAAAGACATATGGATATTATCCTATCACAGACAGCATTGTACTTCAAGACCGATCTTGATATTTCCTTTTTGATGATGAATTCCTTTTCAATTTGTCATTCCCAGCATAGGAAACTATGTGGTTGTCAGATTCAAAATGGCCATTTTAGCTCACTAATTATTGCCTAGGATATCTGTGTTTATACATTCCATTTCATTTTTGACGATTTCCAATTTTCCTACATTCATGTTTTGTACATTCCATGTTCTGATTATTAATAGGTGTTTACAGCTGTTTCTCTTCATTTCGAGAGAAAGCTTTACTCGATTTGCATCCATCATAGTCAACTCTACTTTGAGGCGGCAGCTCTTCCCCGGGTGTAGTTTGAGTGTCTTCCAACCTGAGGTGTTCATCTTCTGGCACTATATCTAACAATATTCTGGTTCTATTCTTCATGTTTCAATATTCAATATTCTGAGGCTGACAGTGTTCTATTGATATTCATAAGGTTTTCAGTGAGTAAATATTCAGAAGCAGTCTAGCTCCCCTTCTTCCTAGTCTGTTTTTGTCTGGAAGCTCAAATAAAACATGTCCACCATGGGTGACTCTGCTGGCATTTATAATACATGTGACACAGCTTCCAGAATCACAGCAGCACACGAGCCACCATAGTATGACAGACTGACAGATGAGTGGTAGACAGGTTCCTCATGAGCACAATGAAGTGTTCCAGAAAACCCATTCTTCACAATGTTATCCATAGTTTGCTAGAATCCACACAGTCAAATGCCTTTGCATAATCAATAAAGCACAAGTAAACACCTTCTTGGTATTCTTTGTTTGTAGCCAAGATCCATCTGACGTCAGCAATGATATCCCCTATTCTACTTCCTTTTCCGAATATAGCTTGAATTGCTCAGAGTTCCCTGTGGATGTACTGCCACAATAATTTTAAAATTATTTTCAGCAAAATTTTTCTTGCATGTGATATTAATGAAGTTGTTCAATGATTTCTGTATTCTGTTGGGTCACCTCTCTTTGGAATGGATACAAATATGGATCTCTTCCAATTGGTTGGCCAGGTAGCTATTTTCCAAATTTCTCAGCATAAGTGAGTTATTACCCCCAATGTAACATTAGTTTGTTGATACATTTCAATTGGTATTGCATCAACTCTTGGAACCTTGTTTTTTGTCAATGTCTTCAATGCAACTTGGACCTCTTGCCTCGATATCAAAGGTTCTTGATCATATGATACCTCTTGAAATGGTTGGACTAATTCTTTTTAGTACCGTGACTCTGTGTATTCCTTCCATCTTCTTTTGATGCTTCCTGTGTCGTTCATATTTTGCCCATAAAATCCTTCAATATTACAACCAGAGTCTTGAATTTTTTTCTTTAGGTCTATCAGTTTGAGAAATGCTGAGTGTGTTCTAACTCTGCATATTTCATTATAATACTTTACTTTGTCTTTTCAAGCTGCCATTTGAAACTTTCTGTTCAGCTCTTTCACGTCATCATTTCCCCTGATTGCTTTAACTTCTGTATGTGCAAGAGGAAATTTCAGAGTCTCTTGTGACATCCACTTTGGTCTTTTCCAAAGACCAAACTCTATAGAAATGCTACTTTTTGGTCCTCTTCCAGAAGCCACTGAGTTAGAAACTTGAGACAGGAACCAACAACCTACCTTTTCACAAGCTCTCCATTAATTCTAATACATACTTAAATCTGAGGTCCACTGAAGGAGTCCTAGTGTGGATAAGCACTGTACTGCTAACCTCAAGGTCGGTGATTCAAACCCATCAGTTGCTCCTCAGAAACCCTATACAGTCTCACTATGTGTTGAAACAGACTCAACAACACTTAACAAAAACAGCAGTAACAGCTGAAATGAAACAGCTTCTTTCAACATGTTGTAGTTGTCAGCCCCTGACTCACGATAACCGCATTGCACAATGGAACAAAAAGTTGCCAGGTCTGGAACCATCCTCATGACCCTTGATTTTCACTGGATGCATTTCAGAAGTCAATCTCCCGGCCTTTCTTTCTGGTCCATCCACTGAAAGCTATTCGGCCCATAACAGTACACAAGCCTGCACTGAGATGGCTTCACATGAGGTTCCTTGGCCTGGTTCTCCCACATGGAAGGTGAGGATTCTACCATTAAACAGCCAGTGAACCATTTTCTTTAACATAAAGCCAAACCAAACCAAATCCACTGACACCAAGTCAATTCTGTCTTATAGCAACACTATATATGGTTTTCAAGTCTGTAAGTCTTTATGGGAGCAGAAAGCCTCCTCTTTCTCCCACAGACTGCCTTGTAGATTTGAACTGCTGACCTTGTGGTTAGTAGGCCAACACGTAATTTATCTCCTTAAATGCAGATACTCCAGAATTTTAAATGATGGCACCTAATTACCATAATGGAGTCCTGGTGTGGCACTGTGGATTAATGCGCCAAACTGCAAAGCTGTTTGACCTGCAAGGTCAGCGGTTCGAGCTCACCAGCTGCTCCTCAGAAACCCTATACAGGGTCAGTATGGGTCAGAATTGACTTAATGTCACTTAACAACAATTATCATCATGCCTTAACCATCATCCTATTAAATCAAAGGTGCCCTAAGGCATTCCATCCAGCCCCAGAACTTTCTAGTCCAGTGGTTCTCAACCCTGACTACATGTTAACACTTGGTATGCCAAGGCTACATCCAAACCAATTAAAACAGAATCTCTGGGAGTAAGACCCAAGCATCAGTGTCGTGTAAAGCTTTCTCCAGTGACCAAGGTTGAAAATGGCTTTCTTTTTTTGAGGGACCAGGTCTGACTCTGCACTGACTTCCCTGCCACTCCCTGCCTGCTCTCACTCCTCACCATGCAAAGCACTGTGGCTGGCTTCCCTGTCCCAGCTCTTCCGGATCCAAAAGTTGGTTCTATAGCCTGTGCCTTGATGCACTGGTAGCAATAATTAAGAGACTGGGACCAACAAGATAAGACCTTGGAGAAGCCCAGAACCTGACTTGTGAGGGCATGGGATAACCACACACTGGAGGACCATTGGCAGACATGGATCCCCTGCCAGAAGTTGGGTGCCCAGACTCCATTCTAGGGGTTCACTGATTGGCAACTGCCATCTCCAGCCAAGTCGGAAGGAGTCTGAGCAGCTAGCTTTCACTCTTCCGTGTGAGCCAGGGTGAGTTAGGGCCTTTCCATTCCCTCTTCACAAACCCCTCTGTAAGACTCTTTTCTGCTGCTGGAAAGCCCCATCCTTGCTTAGTTGTTTTAGAGGGAGCTCCCCAGAAGTATAATTTAAGATTCAGGTTCAGGTGCAAGGGCTTTAAGAAGGATCTGCCTCCCGGTGAGCTGGACAAGGAAGGGGAGGAAGCCAATTGAGTGTGCAATCCCAAACTCAAGTCTGCAGAGGGTGATCTTGTAGGGGGAGCTCTGGAGTGTTAGTTACCAAGTTGTCTAGACCTAAGACAAGAAAGCTGGGCTTTCTTATGCTCAAACCAACTATCATGGTCTACTGGCTAAGGTTCATCCTGGAATGGGGTGGAGGAGCAGTTTAAATGCCTTGACACTTCCACTCTCTACATCCACAGGCAATGTGCCTGCAGTGGCCCAAGAGCAGGCCTGCAAAGGAGAGCCACAGGTATGGCCCATTGGCAGTAAAATTATGCCAAAACTGCAAGGAAGGATGGGAAGGGGAGAGCAGAAAGAGTAACAGGCTGCTGAGGTAAGGCTGCCAGATTTAGCCAATAAAAATACAGGACAGCCAGCTCAATTTGAATTCAAGAAAAGCAAGCTAAAAAAAAAAAAAAAATTAGTATAAGCCAATCCCAATCCTTGCTATGGTGTTGGAGGATAAGCACTGGACTGGTAACTGCAAAGGCAGCAGTCCAAACCCACAAGTCACTCTTGGAAACAGGGGTGCTATCAGTCCGAAATAACTCAACGGCATTTAGACAACGACAGTATATCCCAAGCTATATCTGGGCTACACTAAGATTAAAAGTGTACTATTTCAAGGAGCTTTGGTAGCGTAGTGGTTACGAATCGGGCTGCTAACCTCAGGGTCAACAGTTCGAAACTACCAGCTGTTCCGCGGGAGAAAGATGAGGCTTTCTGCTCCCGTAAAGATTTACAGCCTTGGAAACCCTGTACAGGGTCACTATGAGTCGGAACCGACTCCACGGCACATAACAACAACAACAACAACATTTGAAATTTCAACTGAACTGGCCATCCTGGATGGTATCTGGCAATCCTAGTTCCAAGGGATCTGCTGGATTGGGACAGGTTTTACCTGCTGCTCACAGGAATCAGTGCTGGTCCCTGTGTGGCTTCTCCTGTGGCCTAGACTTAGACCGCTCTACATTGTCCTCCCTAGAACCATTGGTATTGCCCTTGGCCACCACTTACAGTGTTTTGTTGTCTTGGCCACTGTGCTTTGGTTAGTGGCAAAATTGTAGTAGGGAAACATTTAAAGGGGCTCATTGGCCTGTTAGGCACCACTTCTATGTTGCAATAGCTCCGTGAGGCTCCTCCTGCACCGCTCACCCCCACCTGCCTGCCTGGAGACCATGGTGCTGACGCTTTTCTGACAGCCTAGAGCTCCAGCCCTGAGCTGGTCTGTCACTTGGTCAAGCTGACCCTTTCATTAAGTACTTTTGCATCCTTTCACCAGTTTTTAAATAATGAAGAGAGGGCTCCAGTCATTCTGGAAGGTGGCCTGATTGCTGGCAGGTCCTGAAAATAGGTTGGGATTGATTGATTGTGGTTATAACCAGCAGAGCCGACAGTAGGTGCCCCCCGGCCCATGCATAATATAAAATATACAAACAGCAGACAAGGAACAGAGCCAAGATTGTGGTCTTTACTTTGATTTGCGATCAGCTTCTTTGAAATCCATGCATTTCGAAGACTCTAAGAAAGATTATGATCCTGCTTCCTGGTCCCGATCCCTCCCAGAGTCCAGAGACCTCCAGGGTTGAAGAGGTAGATGCAGAGAATATGACCTGTTTGAGCCCTTTGTAGGAGACAAAGCAGAGAATAAAGGGAGGAGAGGTGGTAGACAATTAGATGCTTTTGTGAAAGCAAGGTGATGCTAGCTCTAGGGAATCACGTTTCAGGAAATCTCACACTCATTTTCTAAAATGAATTAAGACATGGAGGATTTTTTGTTTTTAATGCCTCTTGAATCATTCTAAATGCTCTTAAAGTCTTGAGGTATTCTTTAAAGTATTTTCATAGAAACTTTAGGTATTTCATTTCAAAACTTGAAAATCACAGGATGTAACTAGATTCTGGAATGAGTTGAAAGGAAATGGAAAGCATTGGCTTAGTCTAGGTTCACCCAGTAGCAGACCCAAGACAAGAATTTTAATGTAAAGAGTTCATTGGTGGCAGGGGGGGGGGGTCGGGTATGGGGGGGTAGGGAACAGAGGAAATGAAATGTGGAAGGAAAGGTAGGCAATAAAACATGTGCCGTTGAGCAATGATGGGCAACCGGCCCATCATCCCACTGGGGAACTCTGGGAAATTATAGAACAGTCCTTCTTAGATTATTTGTGATGAAGGATTGTTTGTTTCTCTTTTAAGTTCCAAACTCAAACTCATGTGCATCAATGCATTTTTTCGGATACTTTTGAACATACAATAGATTATTAGAAAAATGAAAACTAAACAAAGACATCCAAAATACAAGGCCAATTTCTTTATTACTAGATTCAAGAGACATATAATTACTCTATCAAATTACTAGTATTATTATTACTATTATTACCAGTTGTCATGGAGTTGACTCTGACTCACGGCAGCCCCATTTGTGTCAGAGTAGAATTGTGCTCCATAGGATGGTCAATGGCTGTTTTTTCTAGAAGTAGATCTCCAGGTCTTTCTTCTGAGGCATCTCTGGGTCATCCCAAACCTTCCAGATAGCAGCTGATCGCATTGACCATCGGCACCACCCAGGACTCTCAAATGACTACAGAAGCTTGTAAATGCTTACTCTTTCTGTACTTTTCACAAACCAGTAATAGACTGCCATCGTCTGCAAACCACACTTTGAACATTTACTTCAGAGTTAGGCCACCTGAGGGGTGGGGGCGAGAGAGAAAGGGAGCTAGGATATTTATCTACCAATGCATCCATCGATCGATCGATCGACACTTGCTCCTAGGGCACTTGCTCCTAGGGCGAGGTGGTAGGAAAGGGAGGGTTTTCCCTCACTATGTATATACAGGACAAAGAGATTAGGATGCTGACAGCTGGAAGTGTAAAGGAGTGTGTTGAGGTAGTAAGGATCACTGGGATGTGGGGAGGGCAGACCTAGCATCCTGCATTCACATGTCAGGAAAGGGACCACGGAAGTCATCTGAGCCGCCCTCATCTCCTGGAAACAGAGGAGAAACAGGTTCCTGAGCAAGTCATCTTCCCAGTATAGTGCATAAGTGTTATTGAGGAACACTTGTACCAGGACTAGGGAAAAGGGAAGGATTCTTCCCAATTGGCTCTGTCTTGTCTGTTTTGGCATTCTTCTAGATATCTGCTTACCTCATCCCTGGCAGCAAAGGCAAAACTGCCACAGCACAGTCAAATCCCTACAGGGGTGAGGCCTTGCTAAACTCTCCTCTGCCCATCAGTCTGCTAGGGAGAGGCCCAGGGATTTAGTGCAAAGCTGGGGCTCTAACACAGCTCTCCTGGCTTGAAACTGCTCTGTGACCCTCTGGGTTCTGTTTCCTCATCCGTAAAATGGAGATGCTAACCTATGCCCTACTTACCTCTCAGAGCTGTTGTCAGGATCAAGTGAGATGAAATAAGTGAAAAAAAGTTTGGAAAAGTTTAAATCCTCTAAAGATGTCACTGCCTAGAGGCACTAATTATCTGGAGATGAGTGTGTCAGAACCCTCAGCTCTCAGAATTTAGACACCAACTCAGTTGTGATTGGAAAAAGTCTCTGCTTAAATTCAACAGCAAGATCTTAGCTAGGACTCTGAATAAAGTTGTTTTTTGGTGTGTGTGTGTGTGTGTGTTTTCTATAAAGCACATTTTGGGGGGAACTGGAAATGTTTTCTAAAAGTCTCTATAGTAGATAATAATTTTGTATCAATGTCAAATTTAATCAATTAATATGTGGTTATAATGTCCATGTTTTTCAGAGGTACATGCAGGAGAGTTTAACATTGAAATGCCATTATGCCTGTAACTTATTCTTTTTTTTAAAATGTTTTATTGTGAATTATATGATAGTTTACATGGGAGAACATTAGTTTTACATTCATCCTATAGTATATCATTTCATTGCTATGGTTACAATCCCCTCCATGCATCATCAACTATCCAAATGGTATATACTACAAGCATGCCCCCCGGTAATTAGCACACAGCCCCTCTTCCTCTCTGTGTCTAAAATCCCCAACAGCTCCATCTCTCCACGTCATCGTCTCTGCCTCCATCTCAGGCATCACTGCTTCGCTGGGTAGGGTCCCACTCTCCGCTCTTCTCCCTTGATGGTCCCAGGGATCTCTGCTCTTTGGCTGAAAAGTTAATAACTCCCTTCCTTGCTAAAAAACGTCTACCTTTACAATTCCAACCTTCACAAGCAGTCCAGATAACAATTATTCACTATTGTATCACAAGAGATCCATCCGGATTTCATTTCATCAGCCCCGCCTAGCAGATTGTATACTACTCAGTGGAGATTCTACCTTCTTCCATGCCCTATGAATCTAGCTTCCCTCTTGAAAGCTTGTAAGCCAGTCACTTCTTGCCTTTGTAGCCCTCCCCCCACCCCATTTTGGGTAGCCAATGTCCAAGTTGCCCATCCCTGTCTACTCTGTGTATGGAGGGGGTGGGGATGATCCTTGCTGTAAGGATTTGTTCCCTCTTTTGAGCTACTGCATCCATAGGTGTAGGTCAAGTTCATCAAATTGTATCAGATTACACTTTTTTTCCCCTCTTCTTTCTTCTTCTGGTTGAGCTCTGATCATCTAGTCATTGAAGCCAGGTCAAGTGGGTATTATCTGCAAGTGTGGGTGTTCTTGTGCAGATGCCCTCTCTTCTTATCCGCTGGACGCTTCACTCTCCACTCTAGTCCTCTGTGGCTATGTCACTGACTTTGGCCCCAAGAGTCCCCAGGTCTTACCACACTGCTGGCCAACCAGGTCTTCACCTGGGTTCACAGAAGTCTATTGAACATTGTAGGACTTAGCTCGCCACCTCATTGCTGCTATTCCCTCACTTCCGCTTTTGGCGACTAGCGTAGTGATCAATCAGAGCATGTATTCCCATTGAGTCTTAGTCCTGGAAGTGGGCCTGCACCAAGATGACCCAACCACTTGCCTTGATGTTTTCTGGGCAAGCAACTTGCTTGTTCTTGTAGTAACAGTCAGTCTGCCTCTATTGTTTTGTAGTTTTCCTGTAGGTCTTTTTTTCAAGAAGTATTTTCTGTTCTTCTAGCCTCTCCAAGCTGGTCCGCTAATCCTTTCAAGTGGAAATTTCCCATCTCTGAAGATCTGAGTCTTATATATTGCAGAGGCTCCACAGGAAGCCTCCTTCACTGGGTACATTGTAGCCCCATTTTAGGTATTCCAAACAGTTATAGGTTGTAACTTATTCTTAAATGGTTCGTTCATAACAATAAAACCAAGATCAACACAAATAATAGTAACAAAAAGAAGAAGAAGACGAGCATGCATTGTTGTTAGGCCACTTTTAACTCATAACTACACTATGCACAACAGAATAAAACACTGCCCCATCCCTGTGCCATCCTCACAATTGTTGTTACATTTGAGCCTATTGCTGCTGCCACAGTGTCAATTTATCTCTTTGGGGGGTCTTCCTCCTTTTTGATGAGGCTTTTTTACCAAACATGATGTCCTTCTCCAGAGACTGGTCACTCCTGATATCATGTCTAAAGTATGAGAGACAGTCTTTCCAACCTGGCTTCTAAGGAGTATTCTGGCTGCATTTCATCCAAGACAGATTTGTTTGTCCTCTGGCAGCCTACGGTATTTTCAATATTCTTCGCCAGCACTGTAATTCAAAAACATCAATTCTTCTACAGTCTTCCTTATTAATTGTGCAACTTTCAGATGCATATGAGGTGATTAAAAATGACATGGCTTGGATCAGGTGCACATTAGTCCTCAAAGTGTTATCTTTGTTCTTGAACTTTGTAATAGAGTTCAGTGTCAATCTTGACTGGTACAGGATTTCCAGAGCTTTAGCAGTTGGGATGTGCTGATTCCCATAGTGATGAAGCCTAATACAGGCAAAGTTAGCTCTATAGTGAGTGGCTGTGAGCAGCCATCCATTGAAAGGTTGTTTCTTTGGGGGTGTGGGCTGCTCCCAATATAATGGACTCCTGGGAAAGGCTTGCTCTCTTCCACTGGGGAGGACCTGACACACACACACACACACACACACACACACACACACGTTTACCTGGTTTTGCATCTCTAGAAAACTGGCCGAAGACAAACACTTTAAAGACATTTTTTGCAAAAGATTTTCCCAATGCAATATGTCATTTGATTTCTTGACTGCTGCTTCCATGAGTGCTGAGTTGGAATCCAGGCAAAATGAAGTCTTTGACAATATCAATCTTTTCTCTAGCTATCATAATAACACATGCATATACATTTATATATGCTGTAACACATATATCTATCATCTATCATGTGTATGTATGTTTTGGTATTTTGTTGTTGTTGGGTGCTTTCGAGTCAGAGCCAATTCCCAGCAACCCTAAGCATAACAGAGTGCAGCACGGCCTCATTGGCGCCATCCTCACAATGTGCATAAGTTTGAATCCATTGCTGCCGTCACTGTGTCACTCCATCTCATTGGGAGCCTTCTTCTTTTTCACGGACTCTCTGCTTTACCAAGCGCAGTGTTCTTCTCCAGGGATTTGTCCTTCCTGATAATATGTTCAAAGTACAGGAGACAAAGTCTCACCATTCTTGCTTCAAAGGGGCACTCTTATACTTTTTTCATTACAGATTTGTTTCAGTCTGTGGTACTTTCAAGATTCTTTGCCAACACCATAATTCAAAGTCATTGATTCTTCTCTGGTCTTCCTTATTCATTGCCCAGCTTTCCCATGCATATGAGGTGATTGATATTGTAAGGACTTGGTCAGACATACCTTAATTCTCAAAGCAACATTTTTATTCTTTAACACTTAAAGAGGTCTTTTGCAGCAGATTTGCCCAGTGCAATATGTTGTTTGATATCTTGACAACTGTTGCTTCCGTGAGCACTAATTGTGGGTCCAAGTAAAATAAAAATTCTTGACAACTTCAATCTCTTCTCCATTTACAATGACGTTGCCTATTAGTCCAGTTTTGAAGCTTTTTGTCGTCTTTACATTGAGTAGTAATCCATACTAAAGGCTGCATTCTTTGACCTTAATCAGTAAGTATTTCAAGTTCTCTTAGCTTTCAGTAAGAAAGGTTGTCTCATCTGCATATTGTAGGTTGTTCATGAGCCGCCTCCTAGCCTAATGCCACATTCTTCATATAGTCCAGTTTCTCAGATTATTTGCTCAGCATACAGACTGAGTAAGTATGGTGAAAGGATACAACCCTGGCACATACTCTTCCTGATTTTAAGCCATGCAATATCCACTTGTTTTTTTCTGAACAGGTTCCACAAGAGCACAATTCATTGTTTTGGAATTACCATTCTTCACAATATTATCCATAGTTTGTTATAACCCATACAGTCAAATGCCTTTGTATAGAAATAAAACACAAGTAAACATCTTTCTAGTATTCTCTGCTTTCAGCCAAGATCCATCTTATGTCAGTAATGATATCCCTCATTCCACATCCTCTTCTGAATCCAGCTGGAATTTGTGGCAGCTCCCTGTTGAGGTACTGCTGCAATCATTTTTTTAATTATCTTCAGCAAAAACTTACTTACAGGTAACATTAATGATCTTATTCAATGATTGTTGCATTCCATTAGGTCACCTTTCTTCGGAGTAGACAAAATATGATTTATTCCATTTGGTTGGCCAGGTAGCTGTCCTCCTGGCAAATTTCTTGCCATAGACAAGTGAGTGCCTCCAGTGTTGCATCAATTTGTTGAAACATTGAAATTGGTATTCTGTCAATTCCTGGGACCTTGTTTTTTTGCCAATGCCCTCAGTGCAGCTTGGGCTTCAATCGGTTCTTGATCATATGCAACCTCCTGAAATGGATGAATGTGAACAAATTCTTTTTAGTAGTGACACTGTATATTCTTTCCATCTTCTTTTTATGCTTCCTGCATCTTCTATATTTTGCCCATAAAATCCTTTAGTATTGCAAGTCAAAGCTTGAATGTTTTCTTTAGTTCTTTCAGCTCGAGAAATGCTTAGCATGTTCTTCCTTTTTGGTTGTCTAACTCTTTGCACATTTCATAACACTTTAGTTTGTCTTCTCATGCTGTCCTTTGAATTTTTCTCTTCAGCTCTTTTACATCATCATTTTATCTTATTTGCTTTAGCTACTCTAAGTTCAAGAGCAAGTTTCAGAGTCTCTTCGAACATCCACTTTGGTATTTTCTTTCTTTCCTGTTTAATGACCTTTTATTTTCTTTGTGTTTTATGTTCTTGATGTCATCACGTAACTCCTCTGGGTTTCAGTCATTAGTGTCTAATGCATCAAATCTGTTCTTGAGATAGTCTCTAAATTCAGGTGGGATATAATCCAGCTCATATTTTGGCTCTCATGGACTAGTTTTAATTTTCTACACCTTCAGCCTGAACTTGCATAATAGCAACTTATGTTAGGTTCCACAGTAGACCCCTGACTTGTTGAGGCAGATGATATTTAGCTTCTCCATGTCTCTTCCCACAGATGTAATCCATTTAATTCCTGTGTATTCCATTTGTCAAGGACCACATGTATAGTCATCTTTTATACCGTTGAAAAATTATATTTGCAATGAATAAGTACTTGTTGTTTTTAGGTGCCTGGTGCAGAGTCATTTCGAACTCATACCCCTTTGTACAACAGAATGAAACATGGCTCAGTTTGACACTCTCCTCACAATTGTTGCATCTGAGCCCATTGCTTCTGCCACTGTCAAGTCATCTCATTGGTGGCCCTTGTTCTGTTTGGACAACTGCCTCTTGGTCTATGTACGGGTTCCTCGCAAGCACAATTAAGTGTTCTAGAATACCCATTCTTTGTAAAAACATCTTTCTGGCATTCTCTTCATTCAGCCAAGATCCATCTGACATCAACAATGGTATCCTTAGTTTCATGTCCTCTTTTGAATTTAAATTGACGTACTGTTATAACCACTTTTCAATTACCTTCAGCAAACTTTTACTTACAATATTAGTGATATTGTCCAATGATTTCTGCTTTCTACTGGGTGACCTTTCTTTGGAATGGGCACAAATGTGGATTTCTTCCAATCAGTTGACCAGGTCTTCTAAATTTCTTGGCATAGATGTTTGAGCGCCTCCAGTGCTCCATCAGTTTGTTGAAAGATTTTGATTTGTATTTCATGAGTTCCTGAAGTCTTGTTTTTTGCCAATGCCTTGAGCGCAGCTTGAACTTCTTCCTTTAGTACCATTGGCTCTTGATCATATGATACCTCTTGAAATGGTTGAACAGCAACTATTTATTTTTGGTACAGTGACTCTTTATATACTACTTTTGTACCCTTTTAATAAGTTTTATTTTAAAACAATAAAGGGTTATAAAAATAAACATAAATAAACCTCCACTACAAAAAACAAAACAAAACAATATCTCTTAAACTAAGTCACTCTGGCAGTTGTGGTTATGTACCAAGGAGTCAGTTCCAACTCATAGCGACCCTATATAAGGTTCCCAAATCTTTACGGAAGCAGAAAGCCTCAATTTCTTCCGACAGAGCAACTGGTATATTCAAACTGCTGACCTTGCAGTTAAAAACTGAACTCATAATCTGCTATGCTACCACAGCTACTAGACTCTGCAGTAAAGGTGGAAACAGCACTTTCTGTTTCATCATGCAGAGATTACTCACTCATATTCAACACATACTTATAACAGACTTGGTTGTCTGACTTCTCAGGGCAGAAGAAAATTAGAAATCAGAAGGTAATGGCAAGTACCATGAAGATAGAAAAAGTCATAACTGACATTTGGGTATCAAGCAAAAGGAAATACACACACACACACAAGAAAACGCTAGAAAACAAGCACACAACCATAAATCCTCAGTGTTGTAATAGATATCACAAGGCTAAAGCTTGAAGTCAATGAAAGGAGCCCTGATAGCAAAATGGTTAAGCACTTGACTGCTAACTGAAAGTTTGGTGGCTTGAACCTACTCACCAGCTCTACAGGAGAGGGCTCTGCTTTCATAAATTACAGCCTAGAAAACCCCATGCGGGCAGTATGAGTCAGAATCAACTTCATGGCTCCTAGCAACAGAGCGGATAACCTGGCAAGGTCTTCATGTTACAGAAAAGGCAAGCAAGGTAGTGACTTAGCAAAGGACTTACATCCAGTTAGCAGTGAATTTCAGCACAAGTTCTCTAGTGCCCCACGTGGTTTCTTTGCTCTAGAAGAGCCTACATCATTACGTAAAAGGTTGGGGTGGTTCGGTGTCTGTGTTCTGGAAGACAGAAAAACAGCCATGAAAAATAGTAAAAAAAATTTTATTGCTATTTGAAGAAGAGCTATGGCAGATGTGATTGGTTGTCTCCCCAACTTGTCTTTCCTTCTCATTTCTTTATTCCTATCAAAGGTCACTAACCCCAAAAGACTGAAAATACTCACTCTCTCCAGGTCTCTGGTAGTTAGACCATGGCCATACGACCCTGTGGGATCTGACCAGGAGGCACCTCTGGAGCTTTTGAAGAAGGGGCTCCTCCCTGATTAAAAGCGGTATGTATGGAATAACTTCTCTTTATGTCCTACTTTGGTTATGAATGGGTGAAGATGTGATACTTGATGCTGTGGCAACCATTTTGTAATCATGAAGAGACAAGCTGAAGATAACCAATACTCTGCAGATGGTGATAGGACAGAAGGAACTTCCATCATTAATGGCATGTCTGAAAAAGCTAAATGAATCAACCCTACAGCCAGACTTCTTGCTGAAACTTCTCATGTGTGACCCACTTTTAGTTTGCTATTCTATTATTTGCAGCTAAAAGCATGCTTACTGGGAAAGTATTTGTTGTCTGGGAACATCTACTTCTCTGAAAGGCTTTACTATAGAGGGGAGAAATAGGAAGACTTGAACAAAATGTGGGAAGTAGGCTCTTGAAAAACTGCTTGAATGGTAAATAATTAAACTTGGAAATATCTTAAAGACCTAACTAGGGTTCTAATACTGTCAATATGTTGTTGTTGTTAAATACCGTGGAGTCGGTTCCGACTCATAGTGACCCTGCACAGGGTTTCCGAAGCTGTAAATCTTTACGGGAGCAGAACATCTCATCTTTCTCCCACGGAACCACAATCAACATATTGTTGTTGTTGTCAGGTGCCATCAAGTCGGAAACGACTCATAGAGACCCCATGCACAGCAGAACGAAGCAATGTCCGATCCTGGGCCAACCTCACTACCGCTGCCACACTTGATGCCATCAATGATGCCACCTGGCTGATCCATCTCTTTGGGGGTCTTCCTCACTTTCTCTGACCCTCCATCTTACCCAGCATGACATCCTTCTCTAGTGACTGTTCCCTCCTGACAATACGTCCAAAGTATGAGAGATGAAGTTTAGCCATCTTGGCCTCCAAGGAGCACTCTGGCTGCACCTTTTCCAAAACAGATCTATTGGTTATTTTGGCAGTCCATGGCATTTTTAGTATTCTCCTCCAACATCACAATTCAAAGGCATCAGTTCTTCTACGATCTTCCTTATTCACTGTCCAGCTTTTGCATCCATATGAGGTTATTGAAAATACCATGGCTTGGGTCAGGCTCACCTTAGTCCTCAAGCTTACATCTCTGCTCTTCAACACTTTAAAAAGTTCCTGTACATCAATATATAGGTTCTCCTAAACCAGATACCTCACTATAACCATTATAACAAAATCCAGATGTTGAAGTCCCTTCATTTTTATGCAATCAGAATTCCCAGAGGTCATGAGCCTTAGTCATTCTCACCAAAGACTTCATGAGTTTGGTACAGTTCTTGAAGATTTTACATCATGCAGTCTGGTCTGTGTCATCTTGTTGGGTGCCTTCATGCTATCTTCTCCCTTCAACTGACTCCCCTTCTGATGCAAATGGATTCTTCTCCACTCCTCACAGAGAGTCCTGTTCTTACTTCAAGTCAACTTCTACCCTAAAAGGTTTCTCAAGGCAATCCTACAGAACAAGAAGCATGTTAATGAATAAAATTTCTCCATCTTACTGTTGTTGTTTGCCTTTAAGTTGGCACCAAGTCATGGTAGTCCCATGTACAACAGAGCAAATACTGCCTGGCCTTGTATCACCTTCACAATCATTGGTACCCTCTAGCCCATCATTGCTGTCACTTCCAGCCTAGGATGCTCATCCTCCAGCACTATATAAGACATGCTTTGTTGTGATCAATAGGGTTTCCACTGAATGATTTCACAAGTAGATCTCAGACCTTTCCTCCTCATCTGTCTTCATCTGGAAGCTCCCCTGAAACCTATCCACCATAGATGATTCTGCCAGTATCTGAAATACCAGTGGCATAGCTTCTAGCACCACAGCACCATGCACATCACCCCAGTACAACAAACAGACAGACAGGTGTTGGATCCATCTTATTATATTACTTAAAATCAGCTGTGATTGTCAAATATGGCTTCTAAGTCAAAAAGGCTTTGAATTTTTCTGGATACAAGAAAAGAGCACTAACAGATAAATTCCCCCGATGTGTCCTGGGAGTTATCCTTATTTCTTTCTTGTGGGCAAAATGTGATTCTACTGTGTTTTCCAAATCAGTGACTTTAGCCTTTCTTAGCTAACCAAGTGAGGGACTTCATCTGAAGCCAACTGAGGCCTGCTTCAGGGCATAGAAGAGAGTCATTCGGGACTCGCTGTGAAAAAGAGCAATGGGAAAAGGACATGCAGCCTACCCACTAGGAACAAAGACTTTGATGTACCAAGTCCTTAGTTCTGCTTCCTAGTTCCCCATGAGAACAGGGAAAGGCAAAGGGGAAGAGTGCTTGGCTTATTTAATACCCATTCCAAAATCCTCTAGCTGGCTTTCCTCTATATAGGACCGGCAAACTGAAAACCCCATATCCTAAGATCCTTTATAGTCATCAGGGGTCAGGCATATGACCGAAGTTCCACCAATCAGTCACAGTTGGTAAGATGTGGACGTAAACGTGAATAGTGTAAGGCATGCAAGGACATCCGTTCTTCTGGCAAGAATTGTGGCAGAGGCATCTGATTTGGGACAACTGAGACAGTGCTTCTGATACCTGGTGCTGAGGATCAAAGGTGCCGACCTATAGGCAGAGGGATCAGGGTTATTTCATTTAAATATGTATTTTGGTGTGGTGGGCATTTTCCTGCTTAAGTTATCTTGACTTCATTATCCAGATTCTGAGGTAAACAAGGCCAGTTCTTTGGCCTTCCTGATAGATTCATTCATTGTATGATATGACTCCTGATGTGACATGGTAGTATCAGCACTACACTGTGAACCACAAGGTCAGGAGGTCAAACGCAGCAGCTGTTCCTCAGAAACCCTATACAAGGTTGCTAAGAGTCAGAACCGACTCAATGGCACTTAATAACAACAACAGGCTTTTATAATCCCTTTCTTCTTAAACAATTTAGAAAGGACTCTTGTTTGCAAGTAACAAGTTTGAGCTACCATGGAGGCAATTTAAATATTTCCCCAAATGAAAAAGAGATAAAACTAGTAAGCCTTTTGTAAGAATTAAGAGACACATTACCAGAAACCTAAAAAACTCCCTGTGCCCATTCCCAATGACCCTCCCAAAGTAGCCACTGTTTTGATTCTTAACACCACAGATGTGTTTTGTTTTGTTTTTTCTATAGCTGAAATCATTCATACATTATATACTCATTTATGTCTGGCTTCTTAGCTCAACTTTTGTTTTGTGAGGTTCATTTTTACAAGACATATTAGTTCCTTCTTTTTCATTGCTGTATTTTTGCTGTTGTTGTTAGATGCTATTGAGTCAGTTCCAACTCATAGCAACCCTATGTACAACGAAACAAAACACAGCCCAGCCGTGTGACATCCTCACAATCGTTCTAACATTTGAGCCCATTACTATTGCCGCTACTGTGCCAATCCGTCTCATTGGGATCTTCCTCTTTTTCACTGATCCTCCACTTTACCAAACATGATGCTCTTCTCCAGGAACTGGTCCCTCCTAACAACATGCCCAAAGTATGAGACACAGAAATCTCACCATCATGGCTTCTAAGGAACATTTTGGCTATACTTCTACAATTTGTTCGTTCTTCTGGAAGTCGATGGTATTTTAATATTCTTCTCAAAGTCAAATGTGTTCATCCTTCTATGGTCTTCCTTTTCCACTCTCTACCTTTCATATGGATATGAGGCGATTGAAAATACCCTGGCTTAGGTCAGGCTCACTTTAGTCCTCAAACTGACATCTTTGCTCTTGAACACTTTAAAGAGGTCTTAGGCAGCAGATTTGCCTAATGCAATACATCATTTGATTTCTTGACTGCTGCTTCCATGAGTGTTGATTATGCATCCAAGCAAAATTAAATCTTTGACAACTTCAGTCTGTATGTATGGTATTCACATTTTTTTTCTTCCATCTTCATATGGATAGACAATGGGGCTGTTCTCAGCTTAGCGCTTCTATGAATATTCTGTGGATACACATCTACAAGTGGACTTTCTACACTTGTGTGTAGGTGTAGGGCTAGCTTTGAGTATTGCTGTGGTGCTTTAGGATAAGCACTCGACTGGTAACTGCACAATCGGCACTTCAAACCCACCAGGCACTCTAGGAACCCTATACAGGGTTGTTATGAGTCTGAACTGATTCAACAGCACACAACAACAACAACAAAGTTAACTTTAACAGATATTTCTAAATAGACTTCCAAGGAGATTGATTCAATTTATACTCCCAGTATTATATAGGGCAAAGACCTTGGCAAAAGTCTTTGTCTAACTGTAAAACACCTATATATACTAGGGATGTCTGCAACTACCAGAATTCATCATTAGTGCAGGTAATATTTATTAAGGAAGCTTTGAGGTGAATGTTACTGAGCTGTCCCTCCCCAGTTTTCTATTTCAGAGGTACAGGTGGGAAAATCTCTAGTACTCAGACTCATGGGACAGGTAAGTCACTAGTGCATGAAAGAAGAAAGTCCGACAACAAAGACTATAATCTTAAAATGTTATGTTCAGAGACAAGCCCTATACTGTAGAGTCCAAACCCAAACCCATTGCTAGCAAGTCAATTTCAACTCACAGCGACCTTATAAAACAAGAGTAGAACTGCCCCATAAGGTTTCCAAGGCTGTCAATCTTTAAAGAAGCCAACTGCTCGGTCTTTCTCCCTTGGAGTGGTTAGCCATTTCAAACAGCAGACTTTTACATTAGTAGCCAAGTACTTTAGCCACTGTGCCACCAGTGTTTCTCCCTATGGAGTACAAGGGATTATTTTCCACTCCTACCCCCTTTCTCCACCACTCATACTTTGGTGGCTTGTGAGTTGCTGTGATTCTGAAAGCTATGCCACCAGTATTTTAAATATCAGCAGGGACACCCATGGTAGACAGGTTTCAGATGAACTTCCAGACCAAGACAAACTAGGAAGAAGGA
>NW_006408580.1:13671260-13671948 GCF_000296735.1 Chrysochloris asiatica | reverse complement strand
GCCCTGACTTTCGGACCCCATGAGAACCCCGCCCAGCCTGCTGGACCCCCCTCCAGCCATGCCCTGCCCACCGTACCCGTGCAAGCCCCGACCCGGCCTCCAGACCCCCCAGCGACGCCCGCCCCAACCACCAAGCCCCCGAGGACCCCGCCCTGCCTGCCAGACCTACTGTGGCACCCGCCCGGACCTCCAGAACCCCCAACACCACCCTTCCCGACAGCCGAACCCACCTGCGACTCCTGCGGCGCCCGCCTGACCACCCGGGAGCCCCACCTTGCCTGCTAGGCCCCCACAACACCCGCCCAGACCTCCGGACCCCCCCTCACAACACCTGTCCCACCCAACAGTCCCCGCGACCCTGCCCTGGCCTGCGGACTTCCGCGCAACCCACGCCTCACCCGCCGCTGCCCCCCCCCAAGCCCTGCCCCACCTGCTGGACCCTGTGCCACCACTGCGGACTGCCCGCCATGGACGCTATGTAGATAAGACCTAACCACAACTACTACACATTACAGACAGTAAGGGACACCCATCTTCCGATCATATTAATAATAATTACAATAAAATAAGAATAACCATGCCCAACAAGAAACAACATTATCGAACCACGTCCAAAAGCAGAAGAGAACAGCAGATGCAAATGGTCTGGAGATAGACAAAAGCTTTATAGAGGAGGAGGAGTGGGTTC
>NW_006408580.1:13664857-13665380 GCF_000296735.1 Chrysochloris asiatica | reverse complement strand
CAAATATTACAACAAAATGTGCAAAGATCTGGAATCAGAAAACCAAAAAGGAAGAACATGCTCAGCATTTCTCAAGCTGGGGGAAATAAAGAAAAAAATTCAGGCCTCGACTTTCGTTGTTGAAAGATTCTCTGGGCAAATTATTGAATGATGCAGAATGCATCAAGAGACAATGCATGATATCCCATGCAAGTCACTGTACCAAAAGGAAATGGTTAATGTTCAACCTACACTATAATGTAGAAATTCCACTTGTAGTTGTGTATCGACAGAATATTCATAGAAGCGCTAAGCTGAGAACAGCCCCATTGTCTATCCATATGAAGATAGAAGAAAAAAAATTGTGACTACCATATAGACTGAAGTTGTCAAAGACTTAATTTTGTTTGGATGCACAATCAACTCTCATGGAAGCAGCAGTCAAGAAATCAAATGATGTATTGCATTAGGCAAACCTGCTGCCAAAGACCTCTTTAAAGTTTCAAGAGGTAGCATATGATCAAGAGTCAATGATACTGAAGGA